>NC_091469.1:155585358-155888483 GCF_036971445.1 Narcine bancroftii
GGAAAGGAAGCGCCTATTAATTGTGGGTGAATGTGTGTGACTGGGCAGAACAGGTTCGCGGAATGGACTTGCTTATTAATTCTGGGTTAATGGGTGTGACTGGGCAGTACAGACTCGTGGAAAGGAAGGGCCTATTAATTGTGGGTGAGTGGGTGAGATTGGGCAGAAGCTCGTGGAAAGGAAGGGCCTATTTATTGTGGGTGAATGGGTCAGACTGGGCAACACAGGCTCGTGGAATGGAACGGCCTATTAATTGTGGGTGAATGAGTGTGATTGGGCAACACAGACTCGTGGAAAGGAAGGGCCCATTAATTGTGGGGTAATGGGTGCGATTGGGCAACAAAGGCTTGGGGAAAAGAAGGACCTATTAATTGTGGGTGAATGTGTGTGACTGGGCAACACAGGCTAGTGGAAAGGAAGGGTCAATTAATTGTTGATGAATGGGTCAGACTGGGCAACAGAGGTTCGTGGAATGGAACGGCATATTAATTGTGGGTAAATGAGTGTGATTGCGCAGCGCAGACTCGTGGAAAAAAGAGCCTATTAATGGTGGGTGAAAAAGTGTGATTGGGCAGCACAGAGTCGTGGAATGGAAGGGCCTATTAACTGTGGGTGAATGGGTGTGATTGGGCAACACAGGCTTGTCGAATGACAGCGCCTATTAATTGTGGGTGAATGGGTGTGATTGGCAGCACAGGCTCGTGGAATGGGAGGGCCTACTAATTGTGGGTGAAAGGTGTGACTGGGCAACACAGACTCGTGGAAAGGAAGGGCCTATTAATTGTGGGTGAATGTGTGTGACTGGGCAACACAGGCTAGTGGAAAGGAAGGGTCAATTCATTGTTGGTGAATGGGTCAGACTGGGCAACAGCGGCTCGTGGAATGGAACGGCATATTAATTGTGGGTAAATGAGTGTGATTGCGCAGCGCAGACTCGTGGAAAGGAAGAGCCTATTAATGGTGGGTGAAAAAGTGTGATTGGGCAGCACAGAGTCGTGGAATGGAAGGGCCTATTAACTGTGGGTGAACGAGTGTGATTGGGCAACGGGCTCGTGGAAAGGAAGGGCCTATTAATTGTGGGTGAATGGGTGTGACTGGGCAGCACAGACTCGTGGAAAGGAAGGGCCTATTAATTGTGGGTGAATGGGTGTGATTGGTCAACACAGACTCGTGGAAAGGAAGGGCCCATTAATTGTGGGGTAATGGGTGCGATTGGGCAACAAAGGCTTGGGGAAAAGAAGGGCCTATTAATTGTGGGTGAATGGGTGTGACTGGGCAGCACAGACTCGTGGAAAGGAAGGGCCTATTAATTGTGGGTTAATGGGTGTGATTGGGCAACACAGACGTGTGGAAACGAAGGGCCCATTAATTGTTGGTGAATGGGTCAGACTGGGCAGCACAGGCTCGTGGAATGGGAGGGCCTACTAATTGTGGGTGAAAGATGTGACTGGGCAACACAGACTCGTGGAAAGGAAGGGCCTATTAATTCTGGGTGAATGGGTGTGATTGGGCAACACAGACTCGTGGAAAGGAAGGGCCCATTAATTGTTGATGAATGGGTCAGACTGGGCAAGACAGGATCGTGGAATGGAACAGCCTATTAATTGTGGGTGAATGAGTGTGATTGGGCAGCAGAGACTCGTGTAAAGGAAGGGCCTATTAATGGTGGGTGAATAGGTGTGATTGAGCAGCACAGACTCCTGGAATGGAAGGTCCTATTAATTGTGGGTGATAGGTGTGACTAGGCAACACAGACTCGTGGAATGGAACAGCCTATTAATTGTGGGTGAATGAGTGTGATTGGGCAGCAGAGACACGTGGAAAGGAAGGGCCTATTAATGGTGGGTGAATAGGTGTGATTGAGCAGCACAGACTCCTGGAATGGGAGGGCCTACTAATTGTGGGTGATAGGTGTGACTAGGCAACACAGACTCGTGGGAAGGAAGCGCCTATTAATTGTGGGTGAATGGGTGTTCCTGGGCAGCACAGGTTCGCGGAATGGACTGGCTTATTAATTGTGGGTTAATGGGTGTGTCTGGGCAGTACAGACTCGTGGAAAGGAAGGGCCTATTAATTGTGAGTGAACGAGTGTGATTGGGCAACGGGCTCGTGGAAAGGAAGGGCCTATTAATTGTGGGTGAATGGGTGTGACTGGGCAGCACAGACTCGTGGAAAGGAAGGGCCTATTAATTGTGGGTGAATGGGTGTGATTGGTCAACACAGACTCGTGGAAAGGAAGGGCCCATTAATTGTGGGGTAATGGGTGCGATTGGGCAACAAAGGCTTGGGGAAAAGAAGGACCTATTAATTGTGGGTGAATGTGTGTGACTGGGCAACACAGGCAAGTGGAAAGGAAGGGTCAATTAATTGTGGGTGAATGTGTGTGACTGGGCATCACAGACTCGTGGAAAGGAAGGACTTATTAATTGTGGGTGAATGGGTGTGATTGCGCAGCACAGACTCGTGGAAAGGGCCTATTAATTGTGGGTGAATGGGTGTGATTGGGCAACACCGGCTCGTGGAAAGGAAGGGCCTATTAATTGTGGGAGAATGGGTGTGACTGGGCAGCACAGGCTCGCGGAATGGACGGGCTTATTAATTGTGGGTTAATGGGTGTGACTGGGCAGTACAGCCTCGTGGAAACGAAGGGCCTATTAATTGTTGGTGAATGGGTCAGACTGGGCAACACAGGCTCGTGGAATAGAACGGCCTATTAATTGTGGGTGAATGAGTGTGATTGGGCAGCAGAGACTCGTGGAATGGAAGAGCCTATTAATGGTGGGTGAATGGTTGTGATTGGGAAGCACTGACTCGTGGAAATGAAGGGCCTTTTCATTGTGGATGAATGGGTGTGACTGGGCAACACAGGCTCGTGGAAAGGAAGGGCCTATTAATTGTGGGAGAATAGGTGTGATTGCGCAGCACAGATTCGTGGAAAGGAAGGGCCTATTAATTGTGGGTGAATGGGTGTGACTGGGCAGCACAGGTTCGCGGAATGGACTGGCTTATTAATTGTGGGTGAATGGGTGTGATTGGGCAGCACAGACTCGTGGAAAGGAAGGGCCTATTAATTGTGGGTTAATGGGTGTGATTGGGCAACACAGACGTGTGGAAACGAAGGGCCCATTAATTGTTGGTGAATGGGTCAGACTGGGCAGCACAGGCTCGTGGAATGGGAGGGCCTACTAATTGTGGGTGAAAGATGTGACTGGGCAACACAGACTCGTGGAAAGGAAGGGCCTATTAATTCTGGGTGAATGGGTGTGATTGGGCAACACAGACTCGTGGAAAGGAAGGGCCCATTAATTGTTGATGAATGGGTCAGACTGGGCAAGACAGGATCGTGGAATGGAACAGCCTATTAATTGTGGGTGAATGAGTGTGATTGGGCAGCAGAGACTCGTGTAAAGGAAGGGCCTATTAATGGTGGGTGAATAGGTGTGATTGAGCAGCACAGACTCCTGGAATGGAAGGTCCTATTAATTGTGGGTGAATGGTTGTGATTGGGCAGCACTGACTCGTGGAAAGGAAGGGCCTATTAATTGTGGGTGAATGGGTGTGATTGGGCAACAGGCTCGTGAAAGGAAGGGCCTATAAATTGTGGGTGAAAGCGTGTGGTTGGGCAGCACAGACTCGTGGAAAGGAAGGGCCTATAAATTGTGGGTGAAAGCGTGTGGTTGGGCAGCACAGACTCGTGGAAAGGAAGGGCCTATTAATGGTGGGTGAAAAAGTGTGATTGGGCAGCACAGAGTCGTGGAATGGAGGGCCTATTAATTGTGGGTGAATGGGTGTGATTGGGCAACACAGGCTCGTCGAATGCAAGCGCCTATTAATTGTGGGTGAATGGGTGTGATTGGGCAGCACAGGTTCGTGGAATGGGAGGGCCTACTAATTGTGGGTGAAAGGTGTGACTGGGCAACACAGACTCGTGGAAAGGAAGCGCCTATTAATTGTGGGTGAATGTGTGTGACTGGGCAGAACAGGTTCGCGGAATGGACTTGCTTATTAATTCTAGGTTAATGGGTGTGACTGGGCAGTACAGACTCGTGGAAAGGAAGGGCCTATTAATTGTGGGTGAGTGGGTGAGATTGGGCAGAAGCTCGTGGAAAGGAAGGGCCTATTTATTGTGGGTGAATGGGTCAGACTGGGCAACACAGGCTCGTGGAATGGAACGGCCTATTAATTGTGGGTGAATGAGTGTGATTGGGCAACACAGACTCGTGGAAAGGAAGGGCCCATTAATTGTGGGGTAATGGGTGCGATTGGGCAACAAAGGCTTGGGGAAAAGAAGGACCTATTAATTGTGGGTGAATGTGTGTGACTGGGCAACACAGGCTAGTGGAAAGGAAGGGTCAATTAATTGTTGATGAATGGGTCAGACTGGGCAACAGAGGCTCGTGGAATGGAACGGCATATTAATTGTGGGTAAATGAGTGTGATTGCGCAGCGCAGACTCGTGGAAAAAAGAGCCTATTAATGGTGGGTGAAAAAGTGTGATTGGGCAGCACAGAGTCGTGGAATGGAAGGGCCTATTAACTGTGGGTGAATGGGTGTGATTGGGCAACACAGGCTTGTCGAATGACAGCGCCTATTAATTGTGGGTGAATGGGTGTGATTGGCAGCACAGGCTCGTGGAATGGGAGGGCCTACTAATTGTGGGTGAAAGGTGTGACTGGGCAACACAGACTCGTGGAAAGGAAGGGCCTATTAATTGTGGGTGAATGTGTGTGACTGGGCAACACAGGCTAGTGGAAAGGAAGGGTCAATTCATTGTTGGTGAATGGGTCAGACTGGGCAACAGCGGCTCGTGGAATGGAACGGCATATTAATTGTGGGTAAATGAGTGTGATTGCGCAGCGCAGACTCGTGGAAAGGAAGAGCCTATTAATGGTGGGTGAAAAAGTGTGATTGGGCAGCACAGAGTCGTGGAATGGAAGGGCCTATTAACTGTGGGTGAATGGGTGTGATTGGGCAACACAGGCTTGTCGAATGAAAGCGCCTATTAATTGTGGGTGAATGGGTGTGATTGGCAGCACAGGCTCGTGGAATTGGAGGGCCTACTAATTGTGGGTGAAAGGTGTGACTGGGCAACACAGACTCGTGGAAAGGAAGGGCCTATTAATTGTGGGTGAATGTGTGTGACTGGGCAACACAGGCTAGTGGAAAGGAAGGGTCAATTAATTGTTGGTGAATAGGTGTGATTGAGCAGCACAGACTCCTGGAATGGGAGGGCCTACTAATTGTGGGTGAAAGGTGTGACTAGGCAATACAGACTCGTGGGAAGGAAGCGCCTATTAATTGTGGGTGAATGGGTGTTACTGGGCAGCACAGGTTCGCGGAATGGACTGGCTTATTAATTGTGGGTTAATGGGTGTGTCTGGGCAGTACAGACTCGTGGAAAGGAAGGGCCTATTAATTGTGAGTGAACGAGTGTGATTGGGCAACGGGCTCGTGGAAAGGAAGGGCCTATTAATTGTGGGTGAATGGGTGTGACTGGGCAGCACAGACTCGTGGAAAGGAAGGGCCTATTAATTGTGGGTGAATGGGTGTGATTGGGCAACACAGACTCGTGGAAAGGAAGGGCCCATTAATTGTGGGGTAATGGGTGCGATTGGGCAACAAAGGCTTGGGGAAAAGAAGGACCTATTAATTGTGGGTGAATGTGTGTGACTGGGCAACACAGGCTAGTGGAAAGGAAGGGTCAATTAATTGTGGGTGAATGTGTGTGACTGGGCATCACAGACTCGTGGAAAGGAAGGACTTATTAATTGTGGGTGAATGGGTGTGATTGCGCAGCACAGACTCGTGGAAAGGGCCTATTAATTGTGGGTGAATGGGTGTGATTGGGCAACACCGGCTCGTGGAAAGGAAGGGCCTATTAATTGTGGGAGAATGGCTGTGACTGGGCAGCACAGGCTCGCGGAATGGACGGGCTTATTAATTGTGGGTTAATGGGTGTGACTGGGCAGTACAGCCTCGTGGAAACGAAGGGCCTATTAATTGTTGGTGAATGGGTCAGACTGGGCAACACAGGCTCGTGGAATAGAACGGCCTATTAATTGTGGGTGAATGAGTGTGATTGGGCAGCAGAGACTCGTGGAAAGGAAGAGCCTATTAATGGTGGGTGAATGGTTGTGATTGGGAAGCACTGACTCGTGGAAATGAAGGGCCTTTTCATTGTGGATGAATGGGTGTGACTGGGCAACACAGGCTCGTGGAAAGGAAGGGCCTACTAATTGTGGGAGAATAGGTGTGATTGCGCAGCACAGATTCGTGGAAAGGAAGGGCCTATTAATTGTGGGTGAAAGATGTGACTGGGCAACACAGACTCGTAAAAAGGAAGGGCCTATTAATTCTGGGTGAATGGGTGTGATTGGGCAACACAGACTCGTGGAAAGGAAGGGCCCATTAATTGTTGATGAATGGGTCAGACTGGGCAAGACAGGATCGTGGAATGGAACAGCCTATTAATTGTGGGTGAATGAGTGTGATTGGGCAGCAGAGACTCGTGTAAAGGAAGGGCCTATTAATGGTGGGTGAATAGGTGTGATTGAGCAGCACAGACTCCTGGAATGGAAGGTCCTATTAATTGTGGGTGAATGGTTGTGATTGGGCAGCACTGACTCGTGGAAAGGAAGGGCCTATTAATTGTGGGTGAATGGGTGTGATTGGGCAACAGGCTCGTGAAAGGAAGGGCCTATAAATTGTGGGTGAAAGCGTGTGGTTGGGCAGCACAGACTCGTGGAAAGGAAGGGCCTATTAATGGTGGGTGAAAAAGTGTGATTGGGCAGCACAGAGTCGTGGAATGGAGGGCCTATTAATTGTGGGTGAATGGGTGTGATTGGGCAACACAGGCTCGTCGAATGCAAGCGCCTATTAATTGTGGGTGAATGGGTGTGATTGGGCAGCACAGGTTCGTGGAATGGGAGGGCCTACTAATTGTGGGTGAAAGGTGTGACTGGGCAACACAGACTCGTGGAAAGGAAGCGCCTATTAATTGTGGGTGAATGTGTGTGACTGGGCAGAACAGGTTCGCGGAATGGACTTGCTTATTAATTCTGGGTTAATGGGTGTGACTGGGCAGTACAGACTCGTGGAAAGGAAGGGCCTATTAATTGTGGGTGAGTGGGTGAGATTGGGCAGAAGCTCGTGGAAAGGAAGGGCCTATTTATTGTGGGTGAATGGGTCAGACTGGGCAACACAGGCTCGTGGAATGGAACGGCCTATTAATTGTGGGTGAATGAGTGTGATTGGGCAACACAGACTCGTGGAAAGGAAGGGCCCATTAATTGTGGGGTAATGGGTGCGATTGGGCAACAAAGGCTTGGGGAAAAGAAGGACCTATTAATTGTGGGTGAATGTGTGTGACTGGGCAACACAGGCTAGTGGAAAGGAAGGGTCAATTAATTGTTGATGAATGGGTCAGACTGGGCAACAGAGGTTCGTGGAATGGAACGGCATATTAATTGTGGGTAAATGAGTGTGATTGCGCAGCGCAGACTCGTGGAAAAAAGAGCCTATTAATGGTGGGTGAAAAAGTGTGATTGGGCAGCACAGAGTCGTGGAATGGAAGGGCCTATTAACTGTGGGTGAATGGGTGTGATTGGGCAACACAGGCTTGTCGAATGACAGCGCCTATTAATTGTGGGTGAATGGGTGTGATTGGCAGCACAGGCTCGTGGAATGGGAGGGCCTACTAATTGTGGGTGAAAGGTGTGACTGGGCAACACAGACTCGTGGAAAGGAAGGGCCTATTAATTGTGGGTGAATGTGTGTGACTGGGCAACACAGGCTAGTGGAAAGGAAGGGTCAATTCATTGTTGGTGAATGGGTCAGACTGGGCAACAGCGGCTCGTGGAATGGAACGGCATATTAATTGTGGGTAAATGAGTGTGATTGCGCAGCGCAGACTCGTGGAAAGGAAGAGCCTATTAATGGTGGGTGAAAAAGTGTGATTGGGCAGCACAGAGTCGTGGAATGGAAGGGCCTATTAACTGTGGGTGAACGAGTGTGATTGGGCAACGGGCTCGTGGAAAGGAAGGGCCTATTAATTGTGGGTGAATGGGTGTGACTGGGCAGCACAGACTCGTGGAAAGGAAGGGCCTATTAATTGTGGGTGAATGGGTGTGATTGGTCAACACAGACTCGTGGAAAGGAAGGGCCCATTAATTGTGGGGTAATGGGTGCGATTGGGCAACAAAGGCTTGGGGAAAAGAAGGACCTATTAATTGTGGGTGAATGTGTGTGACTGGGCAACACAGGCAAGTGGAAAGGAAGGGTCAATTAATTGTGGGTGAATGTGTGTGACTGGGCATCACAGACTCGTGGAAAGGAAGGACTTATTAATTGTGGGTGAATGGGTGTGATTGCGCAGCACAGACTCGTGGAAAGGGCCTATTAATTGTGGGTGAATGGGTGTGATTGGGCAACACCGGCTCGTGGAAAGGAAGGGCCTATTAATTGTGGGAGAATGGGTGTGACTGGGCAGCACAGGCTCGCGGAATGGACGGGCTTATTAATTGTGGGTTAATGGGTGTGACTGGGCAGTACAGCCTCGTGGAAACGAAGGGCCTATTAATTGTTGGTGAATGGGTCAGACTGGGCAACACAGGCTCGTGGAATAGAACGGCCTATTAATTGTGGGTGAATGAGTGTGATTGGGCAGCAGAGACTCGTGGAATGGAAGAGCCTATTAATGGTGGGTGAATGGTTGTGATTGGGAAGCACTGACTCGTGGAAATGAAGGGCCTTTTCATTGTGGATGAATGGGTGTGACTGGGCAACACAGGCTCGTGGAAAGGAAGGGCCTATTAATTGTGGGAGAATAGGTGTGATTGCGCAGCACAGATTCGTGGAAAGGAAGGGCCTATTAATTGTGGGTGAATGGGTGTGACTGGGAAGCACAGGTTCGCGGAATGGACTGGCTTATTAATTGTGGGTGAATGGGTGTGATTGGGCAGCACAGACTCGTGGAAAGGAAGGGCCTATTAATTGTGGGTTAATGGGTGTGATTGGGCAACACAGACGCGTGGAAACGAAGGGCCCATTAATTGTTGGTGAATGGGTCAGACTGGGCAACACAGGCTCGTGGAATGGAACGGCATATTAATTGTGGGTAAATGAGTGTGATTGGGCAGCACAGGCTCGTGGAATGGGAGGGCCTACTAATTGTGGGTGAAAGATGTGACTGGGCAACACAGACTCGTGGAAAGGAAGGGCCTATTAATTCTGGGTGAATGGGTGTGATTGGGCAACACAGACTCGTGGAAAGGAAGGGCCCATTAATTGTTGATGAATGGGTCAGACTGGGCAAGACAGGATCGTGGAATGGAACAGCCTATTAATTGTGGGTGAATGAGTGTGATTGGGCAGCAGAGACTCGTGTAAAGGAAGGGCCTATTAATGGTGGGTGAATAGGTGTGATTGAGCAGCACAGACTCCTGGAATGGAAGGTCCTATTAATTGTGGGTGAATGGTTGTGATTGTGCAGCACTGACTCGTGGAAAGGAAGGGCCTATTAATTGTGGGTGAATGGGTGTGATTGGGCAACAGGCTCGTGAAAGGAAGGGCCTATAAATTGTGGGTGAAAGCGTGTGGTTGGGCAGCACAGACTCGTGGAAAGGAAGGGCCTATAAATTGTGGGTGAAAGCGTGTGGTTGGGCAGCACAGACTCGTGGAAAGGAAGGGCCTATTAATGGTGGGTGAAAAAGTGTGATTGGGCAGCACAGAGTCGTGGAATGGAGGGCCTATTAATTGTGGGTGAATGGGTGTGATTGGGCAACACAGGCTCGTCGAATGCAAGCGCCTATTAATTGTGGGTGAATGGGTGTGATTGGGCAGCACAGGTTCGTGGAATGGGAGGGCCTACTAATTGTGGGTGAAAGGTGTGACTGGGCAACACAGACTCGTGGAAAGGAAGCGCCTATTAATTGTGGGTGAATGTGTGTGACTGGGCAGAACAGGTTCGCGGAATGGACTTGCTTATTAATTCTAGGTTAATGGGTGTGACTGGGCAGTACAGACTCGTGGAAAGGAAGGGCCTATTAATTGTGGGTGAGTGGGTGAGATTGGGCAGAAGCTCGTGGAAAGGAAGGGCCTATTTATTGTGGGTGAATGGGTCAGACTGGGCAACACAGGCTCGTGGAATGGAACGGCCTATTAATTGTGGGTGAATGAGTGTGATTGGGCAACACAGACTCGTGGAAAGGAAGGGCCCATTAATTGTGGGGTAATGGGTGCGATTGGGCAACAAAGGCTTGGGGAAAAGAAGGACCTATTAATTGTGGGTGAATGTGTGTGACTGGGCAACACAGGCTAGTGGAAAGGAAGGGTCAATTAATTGTTGATGAATGGGTCAGACTGGGCAACAGAGGCTCGTGGAATGGAACGGCATATTAATTGTGGGTAAATGAGTGTGATTGCGCAGCGCAGACTCGTGGAAAAAAGAGCCTATTAATGGTGGGTGAAAAAGTGTGATTGGGCAGCACAGAGTCGTGGAATGGAAGGGCCTATTAACTGTGGGTGAATGGGTGTGATTGGGCAACACAGGCTTGTCGAATGACAGCGCCTATTAATTGTGGGTGAATGGGTGTGATTGGCAGCACAGGCTCGTGGAATGGGAGGGCCTACTAATTGTGGGTGAAAGGTGTGACTGGGCAACACAGACTCGTGGAAAGGAAGGGCCTATTAATTGTGGGTGAATGTGTGTGACTGGGCAACACAGGCTAGTGGAAAGGAAGGGTCAATTCATTGTTGGTGAATGGGTCAGACTGGGCAACAGCGGCTCGTGGAATGGAACGGCATATTAATTGTGGGTAAATGAGTGTGATTGCGCAGCGCAGACTCGTGGAAAGGAAGAGCCTATTAATGGTGGGTGAAAAAGTGTGATTGGGCAGCACAGAGTCGTGGAATGGAAGGGCCTATTAACTGTGGGTGAATGGGTGTGATTGGGCAACACAGGCTTGTCGAATGAAAGCGCCTATTAATTGTGGGTGAATGGGTGTGATTGGCAGCACAGGCTCGTGGAATTGGAGGGCCTACTAATTGTGGGTGAAAGGTGTGACTGGGCAACACAGACTCGTGGAAAGGAAGGGCCTATTAATTGTGGGTGAATGTGTGTGACTGGGCAACACAGGCTAGTGGAAAGGAAGGGTCAATTAATTGTTGGTGAATAGGTGTGATTGAGCAGCACAGACTCCTGGAATGGGAGGGCCTACTAATTGTGGGTGAAAGGTGTGACTAGGCAACACAGACTCGTGGGAAGGAAGCGCCTATTAATTGTGGGTGAATGGGTGTTACTGGGCAGCACAGGTTCGCGGAATGGACTGGCTTATTAATTGTGGGTTAATGGGTGTGTCTGGGCAGTACAGACTCGTGGAAAGGAAGGGCCTATTAATTGTGAGTGAACGAGTGTGATTGGGCAACGGGCTCGTGGAAAGGAAGGGCCTATTAATTGTGGGTGAATGGGTGTGACTGGGCAGCACAGACTCGTGGAAAGGAAGGGCCTATTAATTGTGGGTGAATGGGTGTGATTGGGCAACACAGACTCGTGGAAAGGAAGGGCCCATTAATTGTGGGGTAATGGGTGCGATTGGGCAACAAAGGCTTGGGGAAAAGAAGGACCTATTAATTGTGGGTGAATGTGTGTGACTGGGCAACACAGGCTAGTGGAAAGGAAGGGTCAATTAATTGTGGGTGAATGTGTGTGACTGGGCATCACAGACTCGTGGAAAGGAAGGACTTATTAATTATGGGTGAATGGGTGTGATTGCGCAGCACAGACTCGTGGAAAGGGCCTATTAATTGTGGGTGAATGGGTGTGATTGGGCAACACCGGCTCGTGGAAAGGAAGGGCCTATTAATTGTGGGAGAATGGGTGTGACTGGGCAGCACAGGCTCGCGGAATGGACGGGCTTATTAATTGTGGGTTAATGGGTGTGACTGGGCAGTACAGCCTCGTGGAAACGAAGGGCCTATTAATTGTTGGTGAATGGGTCAGACTGGGCAACACAGGCTCGTGGAATAGAACGGCCTATTAATTGTGGGTGAATGAGTGTGATTGGGCAGCAGAGACTCGTGGAAAGGAAGAGCCTATTAATGGTGGGTGAATGGTTGTGATTGGGAAGCACTGACTCGTGGAAATGAAGGGCCTTTTCATTGTGGATGAATGGGTGTGACTGGGCAACACAGGCTCGTGGAAAGGAAGGGCCTACTAATTGTGGGAGAATAGGTGTGATTGCGCAGCACAGATTCGTGGAAAGGAAGGGCCTATTAATTGTGGGTGAAAGATGTGACTGGGCAACACAGACTCGTAAAAAGGAAGTGCCTATTAATTCTGGGTGAATGGGTGTGATTGGGCAACACAGACTCGTGGAAAGGAAGGGCCCATTAATTGTTGATGAATGGGTCAGACTGGGCAAGACAGGATCGTGGAATGGAACAGCCTATTAATTGTGGGTGAATGAGTGTGATTGGGCAGCAGAGACTCGTGTAAAGGAAGGGCCTATTAATGGTGGGTGAATAGGTGTGATTGAGCAGCACAGACTCCTGGAATGGAAGGTCCTATTAATTGTGGGTGAATGGTTGTGATTGGGCAGCACTGACTCGTGGAAAGGAAGGGCCTATTAATTGTGGGTGAATGGGTGTGATTGGGCAACAGGCTCGTGAAAGGAAGGGCCTATAAATTGTGGGTGAAAGCGTGTGGTTGGGCAGCACAGACTCGTGGAAAGGAAGGGCCTATTAATGGTGGGTGAAAAAGTGTGATTGGGCAGCACAGAGTCGTGGAATGGAGGGCCTATTAATTGTGGGTGAATGGGTGTGATTGGGCAACACAGGCTCGTCGAATGCAAGCGCCTATTAATTGTGGGTGAATGGGTGTGATTGGGCAGCACAGGTTCGTGGAATGGGAGGGCCTACTAATTGTGGGTGAAAGGTGTGACTGGGCAACACAGACTCGTGGAAAGGAAGCGCCTATTAATTGTGGGTGAATGTGTGTGACTGGGCAGAACAGGTTCGCGGAATGGACTTGCTTATTAATTCTGGGTTAATGGGTGTGACTGGGCAGTACAGACTCGTGGAAAGGAAGGGCCTATTAATTGTGGGTGAGTGGGTGAGATTGGGCAGAAGCTCGTGGAAAGGAAGGGCCTATTTATTGTGGGTGAATGGGTCAGACTGGGCAACACAGGCTCGTGGAATGGAACGGCCTATTAATTGTGGGTGAATGAGTGTGATTGGGCAACACAGACTCGTGGAAAGGAAGGGCCCATTAATTGTGGGGTAATGGGTGCGATTGGGCAACAAAGGCTTGGGGAAAAGAAGGACCTATTAATTGTGGGTGAATGTGTGTGACTGGGCAACACAGGCTAGTGGAAAGGAAGGGTCAATTAATTGTTGATGAATGGGTCAGACTGGGCAACAGAGGTTCGTGGAATGGAACGGCATATTAATTGTGGGTAAATGAGTGTGATTGCGCAGCGCAGACTCGTGGAAAAAAGAGCCTATTAATGGTGGGTGAAAAAGTGTGATTGGGCAGCACAGAGTCGTGGAATGGAAGGGCCTATTAGCTGTGGGTGAATGGGTGTGATTGGGCAACACAGGCTTGTCGAATGACAGCGCCTATTAATTGTGGGTGAATGGGTGTGATTGGCAGCACAGGCTCGTGGAATGGGAGGGCCTACTAATTGTGGGTGAAAGGTGTGACTGGGCAACACAGACTCGTGGAAAGGAAGGGCCTATTAATTGTGGGTGAATGTGTGTGACTGGGCAACACAGGCTAGTGGAAAGGAAGGGTCAATTCATTGTTGGTGAATGGGTCAGACTGGGCAACAGCGGCTCGTGGAATGGAACGGCATATTAATTGTGGGTAAATGAGTGTGATTGCGCAGCGCAGACTCGTGGAAAGGAAGAGCCTATTAATGGTGGGTGAAAAAGTGTGATTGGGCAGCACAGAGTCGTGGAATGGAAGGGCCTATTAACTGTGGGTGAATGGGTGTGATTGGGCAACACAGGCTTGTCGAATGAAAGCGCCTATTAATTGTGGGTGAATGGTGGTGATTGGCAGCACAGGCTCGTGGAATTGGAGGGCCTACTAATTGTGGGTGAAAGGTGTGACTGGGCAACACAGACTCGTGGAATGGAACAGCCTATTAATTGTGGGTGAATGAGTGTGATTGGGCAGCAGAGACACGTGGAAAGGAAGGGCCTATTAATGGTGGGTGAATAGGTGTGATTGAGCAGCACAGACTCCTGGAATGGGAGGGCCTACTAATTGTGGGTGAAAGGTGTGACTAGGCAACACAGACTCGTGGGAAGGAAGCGCCTATTAATTGTGGGTGAATGGGTGTGACTGGGCAGCACAGGTTCGCGGAATGGACTGGCTTATTAAAAGTGGGTTAATGGGTGTGTCTGGGCAGTACAGAGTCTTGGAAAGGAAGGGCCTATTAATTGTGAGTGAACGAGTGTGATTGGGCAACGGGCTCGTGGAAAGGAAGGGCCTATTAATTGTGGGTGAATGGGTGTGACTGGGCAGCACAGACTCGTGGAAAGGAAGGGCCTATTAATTCTGGGTGAATGGGTGTGATTGGGCAACACAGACTCGTGGAAAGGAAGGGCCCATTAATTGTGGGGTAATGGGTGCGATTGGGCAACAAAGGCTTGGGGAAAAGAAGGACCTATTAATTGTGGGTGAATGTGTGTGACTGGGCAACACAGGCTAGTGGAAAGGAAGGGTCAATTAATTGTGGGTGAATGTGTGTGACTGGGCATCACAGACTCGTGGAAAGGAAGGACTTATTAATTGTGGGTGAATGGGTGTGATTGCACAGCACAGACTCGTGGAAAGGGCCTATTAATTGTGGGTGAATGGGTGTGATTGGGCAACACCGGCTCGTGGAAAGGAAGGGCCTATTAATTGTGGGAGAATGGGTGTGACTGGGCAGCACAGGCTCGCGGAATGGACGGGCTTATTAATTGTGGGTTAATGGGTGTGACTGGGCAGTACAGCCTCGTGGAAACGAAGGGCCTATTAATTGTTGGTGAATGGGTCAGACTGGGCAACACAGGCTCGTGGAATAGAACGGCCTATTAATTGTGGGTGAATGAGTGTGATTGGGCAGCAGAGACTTGTGGAAAGGAAGAGCCTATTAATGGTGGGTGAATGGTTGTGATTGGGAAGCACTGACTCGTGGAAATGAAGGGCCTTTTAATTGTGGATGAATGGGTGTGACTGGGCAACACAGGCTCGTGGAAAGGAAGGGCCGATTAATTGTGGGTGAATGTGTGTGACTGGGCAGCACACACTCGTGGAAAGGAAGAGCCTATAAATTGTGGGAGAATAGGTGTGATTGCGCAGCACAGATTCGTGGAAAGGAAGGGCCTATTAATTGTGGGTGAATGGGTGTGACTGGGCAGCACAGGTTCGCGGAATGGACTGGCTTATTAATTGTGGGTGAATGGGTGTGATTGGGCAGCACAGACTCGTGGAAAGGAAGGGCCTATTAATTGTGGGTTAATGGGTGTGATTGGGCAACACAGACGCGTGGAAAGGAAGGGCCCAATAATTGTTGGTGAATGGGTCAGACTGGGCAACACAGGCTCGTGGAATGGAACGGCATATTAATTGTGGGTAAATGAGTGTGATTGGGCAGCAGAGACTCGTGGAAAGGAAGGGCCTATTAATGGTGGGTGAATAGGTGTGATTGCGCAGCACAGACCCCTGGAATGGAAGGGCCTATTAATTGTGGGTGAATGGTTGTGATTGGGCAGCGCTGACTCGTGGAAATGAAGGGCCTATTAAATGTGGATGAATGGGTGTGACTGGGTAACACAGGCTCGTGGAAAGGAAGGGCCTATTAATTGTGGGTGAATGTGTGTGACTGGGCAGCACAGACTCGTGGAAAGGAAGAGCCTATAAATTGTGGGAGAATAGGTGTGATTGCGCACCACTGACTCGTGGAAAGGAAGGGCCTATTAATTGTGGGTGAATGGGTGTGATTGGACAACAGGCTCGTGAAAGGAACGGCCTATTAATTGTGGGTGAAAGCGTGTGGTTGGGCAGCACATTCTCGTGGAAAGGAAGGGCGTATTAATGGTGGGTGAAAAAGTGTGATTGGGCAGCACAGAGTCGTGGAATGGAAGGGCCTATTAATTGTGGGTGAATGGGTGTGATTGGGCAACACAGGCTCGTTGAATGCAAGCGCCTATTAATTGTGGGTGAATGGGTGTGATTGGGCAGCACAGGTTCGTGGAATCGGAGGGCCTACTAATTGTGGGTGAAAGGTGTGACTGGTCAACACAGACTCGTGGAAAGGAAGCGCCTATTAATTGTGGGTGAATGGGTGTGACTGGGCAGCACAGGTTCGCGGAATGGACTGGCTTATTAATTGTGGGTTAATGGGTGTGACTGGGCAGTACAGACTCGTGGAAAGGAAGGGCCTATTAATTGTGGGTGAACGAGTGTGATTGGGCAACGGGCTCGTGGAAAGGAAGGGCCTATTAATTGTGGGTGAATGGGTGTGACTGGGCAGCACAGACCCCTGGAATGGAAGGGCCTATTAATTGTGGGGTAATGGGTGTGATTGGGCAACACAGGCTCGTCGAATGCAAGCGCCTATTAATTGTGGGTGAATGGGTGTGATTGGGCAGCACAGGTTCGTGGAATGGGAGGGCCTACTAATTGTGGGTGAAAGGTGTGACTGGGCAACACAGACTCGTGGAAAGGAAGCGCCTATTAATTGTGGGTGAATGTGTGTGACTGGGCAGAACAGGTTCGCGGAATGGACTTGCTTATTAATTCTGGGTTAATGGGTGTGACTGGGCAGTACAGACTCGTGGAAAGGAAGGGCCTATTAATTGTGGGTGAGTGGGTGTGATTGGGCAACACAGGCTTGTCGAATGACAGCGCCTATTAATTGTGGGTGAATGGGTGTGATTGGCAGCACAGGCTCGTGGAATGGGAGGGCCTACTAATTGTGGGTGAAAGGTGTGACTGGGCAACACAGACTCGTGGAAAGGAAGGGCCTATTAATTGTGGGTGAATGTGTGTGACTGGGCAACACAGGCTAGTGGAAAGGAAGGGTCAATTCATTGTTGGTGAATGGGTCAGACTGGGCAACAGCGGCTCGTGGAATGGAACGGCATATTAATTGTGGGTAAATGAGTGTGATTGCGCAGCGCAGACTCGTGGAAAGGAAGAGCCTATTAATGGTGGGTGAAAAAGTGTGATTGGGCAGCACAGAGTCGTGGAATGGAAGGGCCTATTAACTGTGGGTGAATGGGTGTGATTGGGCAACACAGGCTTGTCGAATGAAAGCGCCTATTAATTGTGGGTGAATGGGTGTGATTGGCAGCACAGGCTCGTGGAATTGGAGAGCCTACTAATTGTGGGTGAAAGGTGTGACTGGGCAACACAGACTCGTGGAAAGGAAGGGCCTATTAATTGTGGGTGAATGTGTGTGACTGGGCAACACAGGCTAGTGGAAAGGAAGGGTCAATTAATTGTTGGTGAATAGGTGTGATTGAGCAGCACAGACTCCTGGAATGGGAGGGCCTACTAATTGTGGGTGAAAGGTGTGACTAGGCAACACAGACTCGTGGGAAGGAAGCGCCTATTAATTGTGGGTGAATGGGTGTTACTGGGCAGCACAGGTTCGCGGAATGGACTGGCTTATTAATTGTGGGTTAATGGGTGTGTCTGGGCAGTACAGACTCGTGGAAAGGAAGGGCCTATTAATTGTGAGTGAACGAGTGTGATTGGGCAACGGGCTCGTGGAAAGGAAGGGCCTATTAATTGTGGGTGAATGGGTGTGACTGGGCAGCACAGACTCGTGGAAAGGAAGGGCCTATTAATTGTGGGTGAATGGGTGTGATTGGGCAACACAGACTCGTGGAAAGGAAGGGCCCATTAATTGTGGGGTAATGGGTGCGATTGGGCAACAAAGGCTTGGGGAAAAGAAGGACCTATTAATTGTGGGTGAATGTGTGTGACTGGGCAACACAGGCTAGTGGAAAGGAAGGGTCAATTAATTGTGGGTGAATGTGTGTGACTGGGCATCACAGACTCGTGGAAAGGAAGGACTTATTAATTGTGGGTGAATGGGTGTGATTGCGCAGCACAGACTCGTGGAAAGGGCCTATTAATTGTGGGTGAATGGGTGTGATTGGGCAACACCGGCTCGTGGAAAGGAAGGGCCTATTAATTGTGGGAGAATGGGTGTGACTGGGCAGCACAGGCTCGCGGAATGGACGGGCTTATTAATTGTGGGTTAATGGGTGTGACTGGGCAGTACAGCCTCGTGGAAACGAAGGGCCTATTAATTGTTGGTGAATGGGTCAGACTGGGCAACACAGGCTCGTGGAATAGAACGGCCTATTAATTGTGGGTGAATGAGTGTGATTGGGCAGCAGAGAATCGTGGAAAGGAAGAGCCTATTAATGGTGGGTGAATGGTTGTGATTGGGAAGCACTGACTCGTGGAAATGAAGGGCCTTTTCATTGTGGATGAATGGGTGTGACTGGGCAACACAGGCTCGTGGAAAGGAAGGGCCTACTAATTGTGGGAGAATAGGTGTGATTGCGCAGCACAGATTCGTGGAAAGGAAGGGCCTATTAATAGTGGGTGAAAGATGTGACTGGGCAACACAGACTCGTAAAAAGGAAGTGCCTATTAATTCTGGGTGAATGGGTGTGATTGGGCAACACAGACTCGTGGAAAGGAAGGGCCCATTAATTGTTGATGAATGGGTCAGACTGGGCAAGACAGGATCGTGGAATGGAACAGCCTATTAATTGTGGGTGAATGAGTGTGATTGGGCAGCAGAGACTCGTGTAAAGGAAGGGCCTATTAATGGTGGGTGAATAGGTGTGATTGAGCAGCACAGACTCCTGGAATGGAAGGTCCTATTAATTGTGGGTGAATGGTTGTGATTGGGCAGCACTGACTCGTGGAAAGGAAGGGCCTATTAATTGTGGGTGAATGGGTGTGATTGGGCAACAGGCTCGTGAAAGGAAGGGCCTATAAATTGTGGGTGAAAGCGTGTGGTTGGGCAGCACAGACTCGTGGAAAGGAAGGGCCTATTAATGGTGGGTGAAAAAGTGTGATTGGGCAGCACAGAGTCGTGGAATGGAGGGCCTATTAATTGTGGGTGAATGGGTGTGATTGGGCAACACAGGCTCGTCGAATGCAAGCGCCTATTAATTGTGGGTGAATGGGTGTGATTGGGCAGCACAGGTTCGTGGAATGGGAGGGCCTACTAATTGTGGGTGAAAGGTGTGACTGGGCAACACAGACTCGTGGAAAGGAAGCGCCTATTAATTGTGGGTGAATGTGTGTGACTGGGCAGAACAGGTTCGCGGAATGGACTTGCTTATTAATTCTGGGTTAATGGGTGTGACTGGGCAGTACAGACTCGTGGAAAGGAAGGGCCTATTAATTGTGGGTGAGTGGGTGAGATTGGGCAGAAGCTCGTGGAAAGGAAGGGCCTATTTATTGTGGGTGAATGGGTCAGACTGGGCAACACAGGCTCGTGGAATGGAACGGCCTATTAATTGTGGGTGAATGAGTGTGATTGGGCAACACAGACTCGTGGAAAGGAAGGGCCCATTAATTGTGGGGTAATGGGTGCGATTGGGCAACAAAGGCTTGGGGAAAAGAAGGACCTATTAATTGTGGGTGAATGTGTGTGACTGGGCAACACAGGCTAGTGGAAAGGAAGGGTCAATTAATTGTTGATGAATGGGTCAGACTGGGCAACAGAGGTTCGTGGAATGGAACGGCATATTAATTGTGGGTAAATGAGTGTGATTGCGCAGCGCAGACTCGTGGAAAAAAGAGCCTATTAATGGTGGGTGAAAAAGTGTGATTGGGCAGCACAGAGTCGTGGAATGGAAGGGCCTATTAACTGTGGGTGAATGGGTGTGATTGGGCAACACAGGCTTGTCGAATGACAGCGCCTATTAATTGTGGGTGAATGGGTGTGATTGGGCAACACAGGCTCGTCGAATGCAAGCGCCTATTAATTGTGGGTGAATGGGTGTGATTGGGCAGCACAGGTTCGTGGAATCGGAGGGCCTACTAATTGTGGGTGAAAGGTGTGACTGGTCAACACAGACTCCTGGAATGGAAGGTCCTATTAATTGTGGGTGAATGGTTGTGATTGGGCAGCACTGACTCGTGGAAAGGAAGGGCCTATTAATTGTGGGTGAATGGGTGTGATTGGGCAACAGGCTCGTGAAAGGAAGGGCCTATAAATTGTGGGTGAAAGCGTGTGGTTGGGCAGCACAGACTCGTGGAAAGGAAGGGCCTATTAATGGTGGGTGAAAAAGTGTGATTGGGCAGCACAGAGTCGTGGAATGGAGGGCCTATTAATTGTGGGTGAATGGGTGTGATTGGGCAACACAGGCTCGTCGAATGCAAGCGCCTATTAATTGTGGGTGAATGGGTGTGATTGGGCAGCACAGGTTCGTGGAATGGGAGGGCCTACTAATTGTGGGTGAAAGGTGTGACTGGGCAACACAGACTCGTGGAAAGGAAGCGCCTATTAATTGTGGGTGAATGTGTGTGACTGGGCAGAACAGGTTCGCGGAATGGACTTGCTTATTAATTCTGGGTTAATGGGTGTGACTGGGCAGTACAGACTCGTGGAAAGGAAGGGCCTATTAATTGTGGGTGAGTGGGTGAGATTGGGCAGAAGCTCGTGGAAAGGAAGGGCCTATTTATTGTGGGTGAATGGGTCAGACTGGGCAACACAGGCTCGTGGAATGGAACGGCCTATTAATTGTGGGTGAATGAGTGTGATTGGGCAACACAGACTCGTGGAAAGGAAGGGCCCATTAATTGTGGGGTAATGGGTGCGATTGGGCAACAAAGGCTTGGGGAAAAGAAGGACCTATTAATTGTGGGTGAATGTGTGTGACTGGGCAACACAGGCTAGTGGAAAGGAAGGGTCAATTAATTGTTGATGAATGGGTCAGACTGGGCAACAGAGGTTCGTGGAATGGAACGGCATATTAATTGTGGGTAAATGAGTGTGATTGCGCAGCGCAGACTCGTGGAAAAAAGAGCCTATTAATGGTGGGTGAAAAAGTGTGATTGGGCAGCACAGAGTCGTGGAATGGAAGGGCCTATTAACTGTGGGTGAATGGGTGTGATTGGGCAACACAGGCTTGTCGAATGACAGCGCCTATTAATTGTGGGTGAATGGGTGTGATTGGCAGCACAGGCTCGTGGAATGGGAGGGCCTACTAATTGTGGGTGAAAGGTGTGACTGGGCAACACAGACTCGTGGAAAGGAAGGGCCTATTAATTGTGGGTGAATGTGTGTGACTGGGCAACACAGGCTAGTGGAAAGGAAGGGTCAATTCATTGTTGGTGAATGGGTCAGACTGGGCAACAGCGGCTCGTGGAATGGAACGGCATATTAATTGTGGGTAAATGAGTGTGATTGCGCAGCGCAGACTCGTGGAAAGGAAGAGCCTATTAATGGTGGGTGAAAAAGTGTGATTGGGCAGCACAGAGTCGTGGAATGGAAGGGCCTATTAACTGTGGGTGAATGGGTGTGATTGGGCAACACAGGCTTGTCGAATGAAAGCGCCTATTAATTGTGGGTGAATGGGTGTGATTGGCAGCACAGGCTCGTGGAATTGGAGGGCCTACTAATTGTGGGTGAAAGGTGTGACTGGGCAACACAGACTCGTGGAATGGAACAGCCTATTAATTGTGGGTGAATGAGTGTGATTGGGCAGCAGAGACACGTGGAAAGGAAGGGCCTATTAATGGTGGGTGAATAGGTGTGATTGAGCAGCACAGACTCCTGGAATGGGAGGGCCTACTAATTGTGGGTGAAAGGTGTGACTAGGCAACACAGACTCGTGGGAAGGAAGCGCCTATTAATTGTGGGTGAATGGGTGTGACTGGGCAGCACAGGTTCGCGGAATGGACTGGCTTATTAAAAGTGGGTTAATGGGTGTGTCTGGGCAGTACAGAGTCTTGGAAAGGAAGGGCCTATTAATTGTGAGTGAACGAGTGTGATTGGGCAACGGGCTCGTGGAAAGGAAGGGCCTATTAATTGTGGGTGAATGGGTGTGACTGGGCAGCACAGACTCGTGGAAAGGAAGGGCCTATTAATTGTGGGTGAATGGGTGTGATTGGGCAACACAGACTCGTGGAAAGGAAGGGCCCATTAATTGTGGGGTAATGGGTGCGATTGGGCAACAAAGGCTTGGGGAAAAGAAGGACCTATTAATTGTGGGTGAATGTGTGTGACTGGGCAACACAGGCTAGTGGAAAGGAAGGGTCAATTAATTGTGGGTGAATGTGTGTGACTGGGCATCACAGACTCGTGGAAAGGAAGGACTTATTAATTGTGGGTGAATGGGTGTGATTGCACAGCACAGACTCGTGGAAAGGGCCTATTAATTGTGGGTGAATGGGTGTGATTGGGTAACACCGGCTCGTGGAAAGGAAGGGCCTATTAATTGTGGGAGAATGGGTGTGACTGGGCAGCACAGGCTCGCGGAATGGACGGGCTTATTAATTGTGGGTTAATGGGTGTGACTGGGCAGTACAGCCTCGTGGAAACGAAGGGCCTATTAATTGTTGGTGAATGGGTCAGACTGGGCAACACAGGCTCGTGGAATAGAACGGCCTATTAATTGTGGGTGAATGAGTGTGATTGGGCAGCAGAGACTCGTGGAAAGGAAGAGCCTATTAATGGTGGGTGAATGGTTGTGATTGGGAAGCACTGACTCGTGGAAATGAAGGGCCTTTTAATTGTGGATGAATGGGTGTGACTGGGCAACACAGGCTCGTGGAAAGGAAGGGCCGATTAATTGTGGGTGAATGTGTGTGACTGGGCAGCACACACTCGTGGAAAGGAAGAGCCTATAAATTGTGGGAGAATAGGTGTGATTGCGCAGCACAGATTCGTGGAAAGGAAGGGCCTATTAATTGTGGGTGAATGGGTGTGACTGGGCAGCACAGGTTCGCGGAATGGACTGGCTTATTAATTGTGGGTGAATGGGTGTGATTGGGCAGCACAGACTCGTGGAAAGGAAGGGCCTATTAATTGTGGGTTAATGGGTGTGATTGGGCAACACAGACGCGTGGAAAGGAAGGGCCCAATAATTGTTGGTGAATGGGTCAGACTGGGCAACACAGGCTCGTGGAATGGAACGGCATATTAATTGTGGGTAAATGAGTGTGATTGGGCAGCAGAGACTCGTGGAAAGGAAGGGCCTATTAATGGTGGGTGAATAGGTGTGATTGCGCAGCACAGACCCCTGGAATGGAAGGGCCTATTAATTGTGGGTGAATGGTTGTGATTGGGCAGCGCTGACTCGTGGAAATGAAGGGCCTATTAAATGTGGATGAATGGGTGTGACTGGGTAACACAGGCTCGTGGAAAGGAAGGGCCTATTAATTGTGGGTGAATGTGTGTGACTGGGCAGCACAGACTCGTGGAAAGGAAGAGCCTATAAATTGTGGGAGAATAGGTGTGATTGCGCACCACTGACTCGTGGAAAGGAAGGGCCTATTAATTGTGGGTGAATGGGTGTGATTGGACAACAGGCTCGTGAAAGGAACGGCCTATTAATTGTGGGTGAAAGCGTGTGGTTGGGCAGCACATTCTCGTGGAAAGGAAGGGCGTATTAATGGTGGGTGAAAAAGTGTGATTGGGCAGCACAGAGTCGTGGAATGGAAGGGCCTATTAATTGTGGGTGAATGGGTGTGATTGGGCAACACAGGCTCGTTGAATGCAAGCGCCTATTAATTGTGGGTGAATGGGTGTGATTGGGCAGCACAGGTTCGTGGAATCGGAGGGCCTACTAATTGTGGGTGAAAGGTGTGACTGGTCAACACAGACTCGTGGAAAGGAAGCGCCTATTAATTGTGGGTGAATGGGTGTGACTGGGCAGCACAGGTTCGCGGAATGGACTGGCTTATTAATTGTGGGTTAATGGGTGTGACTGGGCAGTACAGACTCGTGGAAAGGAAGGGCCTATTAATTGTGGGTGAACGAGTGTGATTGGGCAACGGGCTCGTGGAAAGCAAGGGCCTATTAATTGTGGGTGAATGGGTGTGACTGGGCAGCACAGACCCCTGGAATGGAAGGGCCTATTAATTGTGGGGTAATGGGTGTGATTGGGCAACACAGGCTCGTCGAATGCAAGCGCCTATTAATTGTGGGTGAATGGGTGTGATTGGGCAGCACAGGTTCGTGGAATGGGAGGGCCTACTAATTGTGGGTGAAAGGTGTGACTGGGCAACACAGACTCGTGGAAAGGAAGCGCCTATTAATTGTGGGTGAATGTGTGTGACTGGGCAGAACAGGTTCGCGGAATGGACTTGCTTATTAATTCTGGGTTAATGGGTGTGACTGGGCAGTACAGACTCGTGGAAAGGAAGGGCCTATTAATTGTGGGTGAGTGGGTGAGATTGGGCAGAAGCTCGTGGAAAGGAAGGGCCTATTTATTGTGGGTGAATGGGTCAGACTGGGCAACACAGGCTCGTGGAATGGAACGGCCTATTAATTGTGCGTGAATGAGTGTGATTGGGCAACACAGACTCGTGGAAAGGAAGGGCCCATTAATTGTGGGGTAATGGGTGCGATTGGGCAACAAAGGCTTGGGGAAAAGAAGGACCTATTAATTGTGGGTGAATGTGTGTGACTGGGCAACACAGGCTAGTGGAAAGGAAGGGTCAATTAATTGTTGATGAATGGGTCAGACTGGGCAACAGAGGCTCGTGGAATGGAACGGCATATTAATTGTTGGTAAATGAGTGTGATTGCGCAGCGCAGACTCGTGGAAAAAAGAGCCTATAAATGGTGGGTGAAAAAGTGTGATTGGGCAGCACAGAGTCGTGGAATGGAAGGGCCTATTAACTGTGGGTGAATGGGTGTGATTGGGCAACACAGGCTTGTCGAATGACAGCGCCTATTAATTGTGGGTGAATGGGTGTGATTGGCAGCACAGGCTCGTGGAATGGGAGGGCCTACTAATTGTGGGTGAATGGTGTGACTGGGCAACACAGACTCGTGGAAAGGAAGGGCCTATTAATTGTGGGTGAATGTGTGTGACTGGGCAACACAGGCTAGTGGAAAGGAAGGGTCAATTCATTGTTGGTGAATGGGTCAGACTGGGCAACAGCGGCTCGTGGAATGGAACGGCATATTAATTGTGGGTAAATGAGTGTGATTGCGCAGCGCAGACTCGTGGAAAGGAAGAGCCTATTAATGGTGGGTGAAAAAGTGTGATTGGGCAGCACAGAGTCGTGGAATGGAAGGGCCTATTAACTGTGGGTGAATGGGTGTGATTGGGCAACACAGGCTTGTCGAATGAAAGCGCCTATTAATTGTGGGTGAATGGGTGTGATTGGCAGCACAGGCTCGTGGAATTGGAGGGCCTACTAATTGTGGGTGAAAGGTGTGACTGGGCAACACAGACTCGTGGAATGGAACAGCCTCTTTATTGTGGGTGAATGAGTGTGATTGGGCAGCAGAGACACGTGGAAAGGAAGGGCCTATTAATGGTGGGTGAATAGGTGTGATTGAGCAGCACAGACTCCTGGAATGGGAGGGCCTACTAATTGTGGGTGAAAGGTGTGACTAGGCAACACAGACTCGTGGGAAGGAAGCGCCTATTAATTGTGGGTGAATGGGTGTGACTGGGCAGCACAGGTTCGCGGAATGGACTGGCTTATTAAAAGTGGGTTAATGGGTGTGTCTGGGCAGTACAGACTCGTGGAAAGGAAGGGCCTATTAATTGTGAGTGAACGAGTGTGATTGGGCAACGGGCTCGTGGAAAGGAAGGGCCTATTAATTGTGGGTGAATGGGTGTGACTGGGCAGCACAGACTCGTGGAAAGGAAGGGCCTATTAATTGTGGGTGAATGGGTGTGATTGGGCAACACAGACTCGTGGAAAGGAAGGGCCCATTAATTGTGGGGTAATGGGTGCGATTGGGCAACAAAGGCTTGGGGAAAAGAAGGACCTATTAATTGTGGGTGAATGTGTGTGACTGGGCAACACAGGCTAGTGGAAAGGAAGGGTCAATTAATTGTGGGTGAATGTGTGTGACTGGGCATCACAGACTCGTGGAAAGGAAGGACTTATTAATTGTGGGTGAATGGGTGTGATTGCGCAGCACAGACTCGTGGAAAGGGCCTATTAATTGTGGGTGAATGGGTGTGATTGGGTAACACCGGCTCGTGGAAAGGAAGGGCCTATTAATTGTGGGAGAATGGGTGTGACTGGGCAGCACAGGCTCGCGGAATGGACGGGCTTATTAATTGTGGGTTAATGGGTGTGACTGGGCAGTACAGCCTCGTGGAAACGAAGGGCCTATTAATTGTTGGTGAATGGGTCAGACTGGGCAACACAGGCTCGTGGAATAGAACGGCCTATTAATTGTGGGTGAATGAGTGTGATTGGGCAGCAGAGACTCGTGGAAAGGAAGAGCCTATTAATGGTGGGTGAATGGTTGTGATTGGGAAGCACTGACTCGTGGAAATGAAGGGCCTTTTAATTGTGGATGAATGGGTGTGACTGGGCAACACAGGCTCGTGGAAAGGAAGGGCCTATTAAATGTGGGTGAATGTGTGTGACTGGGCAGCACACACTCGTTGAAAGGAAGAGCCTATAAATTGTGGGAGAATAGGTGTGATTGCGCAGCACAGATTCGTGGAAAGGAAGGGCCTATTAATTGTGGGTGAATGGGTGTGACTGGGCAGCACAGGTTCGCGGAATGGACTGGCTTATTAATTGTGGGTGAATGGGTGTGATTGGGCAGCACAGACTCGTGGAAAGGAAGGGCCTATTAATTGTGGGTTAATGGGTGTGATTGGGCAACACAGACGCGTGGAAAGGAAGGGCCCATTAATTGTTGGTGAATGGGTCAGACTGGGCAACACAGGCTCGTGGAATGGAACGGCATATTAATTGTGGGTAAATGAGTGTGATTGGGCAGCAGAGACTCGTGGAAAGGAAGGGCCTATTAATGGTGGGTGAATAGGTGTGATTGCGCAGCACAGACCCCTGGAATGGAAGGGCCTATTATTTGTGGGTGAATGGTTGTGATTGGGCAGCGCTGACTCGTGGAAATGAAGGGCCTATTAATTGTGGATGAATGGGTGTGACTGGGTAACACAGGCTCGTGGAAAGGAAGGGCCTATTAATTGTGGGTGAATGTGTGTGACTGGGCAGCACAGACTCGTGGAAAGGAAGAGCCTATAAATTGTGGGAGAATAGGTGTGATTGCGCACCACTGACTCGTGGAAAGGAAGGGCCTATTAATTGTGGGTGAATGGGTGAGATTGGACAACAGGCTCGTGAAAGGAAGGGCCTATTAATTGTGGGTGAAAGCGTGTGGTTGGGCAGCACATTCTCGTGGAAAGGAAGGGCGTATTAATGGTGGGTGAAAAAGTGTGATTGGGCAGCACAGAGTCGTGGAATGGAAGGGCCTATTAATTGTGGGTGAATGGGTGTGATTGGGCAACACGGGCTCGTCGAATGCAAGCGCCTATTAATTGTGGGTGAATGGGTGTGATTGGGCAGCACAGGTTCGTGGATTCGGAGGGCCTACTAATTGTGGGTGAAAGGTGTGACTGGTCAACACAGACTCGTGGAAAGGAAGCGCCTATTAATTGTGGGTGAATGGGTGTGACTGGGCAGCACAGGTTCGCGGAATGGACTGGCTTATTAATTGTGGGTTAATGGGTGTGACTGGGCAGTACAGACTCGTGGAAAGGAAGGGCCTATTAATTGTGGGTGAACGAGTGTGATTGGGCAACGGGCTCGTGGAAAGGAAGGGCCTATTAATTGTGGGTGAATGGGTGTGACTGGGCAGCACAGACCCCTGGAATGGAAGGGCCTATTAATTGTGGGGTAATGGGTGCGATTGGGCAACAAAGGCTCGGGGAAAAGAAGGACCTATTAATTGTGGGTGAATGTGTGTGACTGGGCAACACAGGGCTAGTGGAAAGGAAGGACTTATTAATTGTGGGTGAATGGGTGTGATTGCGCAGCACAGACTCGTGGAAAGGGCCTATTAATTGTGGGTGAATGGGTGTGATTGGGCAACACCGGCTCGTGGAAAGGAAGGGCCTATTAATTGTGGGGGAATGGGTGTGACTGGGCAGCACAGGCTCGCGGAATGGACGGCCTTATTAATTGTGGGTTAATGGGTGTGACTGGGCAGTACAGCCTCGTGGAAACGAAGGGCCTATTAATTGTTGGTGAATGGGTCAGACTGGGCAACACAGGCTCGTGGAATAGAACGGCCTATTAATTGTGGGTGAATGAGTGTGATTGGGCAGCAGAGACTCGTGAAAAGGAAGAGCCTATTAATGTTGGGTGAATGGTTGTGATTGGGAAGCACTGACTCGTGGAAATGAAGGGCCTTTTAATTGTGGATGAATGGGTGTGACTGGGCATCACACACTCGTGGAAAGGAAGAGCCAATAAATTGTGGGAGAATAGGTGTGATTGCGCAGCACAGATTCGTGGAAAGGAAGGGCCTATTAATTGTGGGTGAATGGGTTTGAGTGGGCAACAGGCTCTTGGAAAGGAAGGGCCTATTAATTGTGGGTGAAAGCGTGTGATTGGGCAGCGCAGACTCGTGGAATGGGAGGGCCTACTAATTGAGGGTGAAAGTTGTGACTGGGCAACACAGACTCGTGGAAAGGAAGGGCCTATTAATTGTGGGTGAATGGGTGTGACTGGGCAACACAGACTCGTGGAAAGGAAGGGCCCATTAATTGTTGGTGAATGGGTCAGACTGGGGAACACAGGCTCGTGGAATGGAACGGCCTATTAATTGTGGGTGAATGGGTGTGATTGGGCAACACAGGCTCCTGGAAAGGAAGGGGCTATTAATTGTGGGTGAACGTGTGTGACTGGGCAGCACAGACTCGTGGAAAGGAAGGGCCTATTAATTGTGGGTGAACGTGTGTCACTTGGCAGCACAGGTTCGTGGAAAGGAAGGGCCTATTATTTCTGGGTAAATGTGTGTTACTGGGCATCACAGACTCGTGGAAAGGAAGGGCCTATTAATTGTGGGAGAATGGGTGTGACTGGGCAGCACAGGCTCGCGGAATGGACGGGCCTATTAATTGTAGGTGAATGGGAGTGATTGGGCAGCACAGACTCGTGGAAAGGAAGGGCCTATTAATTGTGGGTGAATGGGTGTCATTTGGCAACAGGCTCGTGGAAAGGAAGGGTCTATTAATTGTGGGTGAAAGCGTGTGATTGGGCAGCACAGACTCGTGGAAAGGTAGGGCCTGTTAATGGTGGGTGAAAAAGTGTGATTGGGCAGCACAGAGTCGTGGAATGGAAAGGCCTATTAATTGTGGGTGAATGGGTGTGATTGGGCAACACAGGCTCGTCGAATGAAAGCGCCTATTAATTGTGGGTGAATGGGTGTGATTGGGCAGCACAGGCTTGTGGAATGGGAGGGCCTACTAATTGTGGGTGAAAGATGTGACTGGGCAACACAGACTCGTGGAAAGGAAGGGCCTATTAATTCTGGGTGAATGGGTGTGATTGGGCAACACAGACTCGTGGAAAGGAAGGGCCCATTAATTGTTGATGAATGGGTCAGACTGGGCAAGACAGGCTCGTGGAATGGAACAGCCTATTAATTGTGGGTGAATGAGTGTGATTGGGCAGCAGAGACTCGTGTAAAGGAAGGGCCTATTAATGGTGGGTGAATAGGTGTGATTGAGCAGCACAGACTCCTGGAATGGAAGGTCCTATTAATTGTGGGTGAATGGTTGTGATTGGGCAGCACTGACTCGTGGAAAGGAAGGGCCTATTAATTGTGGGTGAATGGGTGTGATTGGGCAACAGGCTCGTGAAAGGAAGGGCCTATAAATTGTGGGTGAAAGCGTGTGGTTGGGCAGCACAGACTCGTGGAAAGGAAGGGCCTATTAATGGTGGGTGAAAAAGTGTGATTGGGAAGCACAGAGTCGTGGAATGGAAGGGCCTATTAATTGTGGGTGAATGGGTGTGATTGGGCAACACAGGCTCGTCGAATGCAAGCGCCTATTAATTGTGGGTAAATGGGTGTGATTGGGCAGCACAGGTTCGTGGAATGGGAGGGCCTACTAATTGTGGGTGAAAGGTGTGACTGGGCAACACAGACTCGTGGAAAAGAAGCGCCTATTAATTGTGGGTGAATGGATGTGACTGGGCAGCACAGGTTCGCGGAATGGACTTGCTTATTAATTGTGGGTTAATGGGTGTGACTGGGCAGTACAGACTCGTGGAAAGGAAGGGCCTTTTAATTGTGGGTGAACGAGTGTGATTGGGCAACGGGCTCGTGGAAAGGAAGGGCCTCTTAATTGTGGGTGAATGGGTGTGACTGGGCAGCACAGACTCGTGGAAAAGAAGGGCCTATTAATTGTGGGTGAATGGGTGTGATTGGGCAACACAGACTCGTGGAAAGGAAGGGCCCATTAATTGTGGGGTAATGGGTGCGATTGGGCAACAAAGGCTTGGGGAAAAGAAGGACCTATTAATTGTGGGTGAATGTGTGTGACTGGGCAACACAGGCTAGTGGAAAGGAAGGGTCAATTAATTGTTCGTGAATGGGTCAGACTGGGCAACAGCGGCTCGTGTAATGGAACGGCATATTAATTGTGGGTAAATGAGTGTGATTGCGCAGCGCAGACTCGTGGAAAGGAAGAGCCTATTAATGGTGGGTGAAAAAGTGTGATTGGGCAACACAGACTCGTGGAAAGGAAGGGTCAATTAATTGTGGGTGAATGTGTGTGACTGGGCATCACAGACTCGTGGAAAGGAAGGACTTATTAATTGTGGGTGAATGGGTGTCATTGCGCAGCACAGACTCGTGGAAAGGGCCTATTAATTGTGGGTGAATGGGTGTGATTGGGCAACACCGGCTCGTGGAAAGGAAGGGCCTATTAATTGTGGGAGAATGGGTGTGACTGGGCAGCACAGGCTCTCGGAATGGACGGGCTTATTAATTGTGGGTTAATGGGTGTGACTGGGCAGTACAGCCTTGTGGAAACGAAGGGCCTATTAATTGTTGGTGAATGGGTCAGACTGGGCAAACAGGCTCGTGGAATAGAACGGCCTATTAATTGTGGGTGAATGAGTGTGATTGGGCAGCAGAGACTCGTGGAAAGGAAGAGCCTATTAATGGTGGGTGAATGGTTGTGATTGGGAAGCACTGACTCGTGGAAATGAAGGGCCTTTTAATTGTGGATGTATGGGTGTGACTGGGCAACACAGGCTCGTGGAAAGGAAGGGCCTATTAATTGTGGGTGAATGTGTGTGACTGGGCAGCACACACTCGTGGAAAGGAAGAGCCTATAAATTGTGGGAGAATAGGTGTGATTGCGCAGCACAGATTCGTGGAAAGGAAGGGCCTATTAATTGTGGGTGAATGGGTGTGATTGGGCAACAGGCTCTTGGAAAGGAAGGGCCTATTAATTGTGGGTGAAAGCGTGTGATTGGGCAGCGCAGACTCGTGGAAAGGAAGAGCCTATTAATGGTGGGTGAAAAAGTGTGATTGGGCAGCACAGAGTCGTTGAATGGAAGGGCCTATTAACTGTGGGTGAATGGGTGTGATTGGGCAACACAGGCTCGTCGAATGCAAGCGCCTATTAATTGTGGGTGAATGGGTGTGATTGGGCAGCACAGGCTCGTGGAATGGGAGGGCCTACTAATTGTGGGTGAAAGGTGTGACTGGGCAACACAGACTCGTGGAAAGGAAGGGCCTATTAATTGTGGGTGAATGGGTGTGATTGGGCAACACAGACGCGTGGAAAGGAAGGGCCCATTAATTGTTGGTGAATGGGTCAGAATGGGCAACACAGGCTCGTGGAATGGAACGGCATATTAATTGTGGGTAAATGAGTGTGATTGGGCAGCAGAGACTCGTGGAAAGGAAGGGCCTATTAATGGTGGGTGAATAGGTGTGATTGCGCAGTACAGACCCCTGGAATGGAAGGGCCTATTAATTGTGGGTGAATGGTTGTGATTGGGCAGCGCTGACTCGTGGAAATGAAGGGCCTATGAATTGTGGATGAATGGGTGTGACTGGATAACACAGGCTCGTTGAAAGGAAGGGCCTATTAATTGTGGGTGAATGTGTGTGACTGGGCAGCACAGACTCGTGGAAAGGAAGAGCTTATAAATTGTGGGAGAATAGGTGTGATTGCGCACCACTGACTCGTGGAAAGGAAGGGCCTATTAATTGTGGGTGAATGGGTGTGATTGGACAACAGGCTCGTGATAGGAAGGGCCTATTAATTGTGGGTGAAAGCGTGTGGTTGGGCAGCACATTCTCGTGGAAAGGAAGGGAGTATTAATGGTGGGTGAAAAAGTGTGATTGGGCAGCACAGAGTCGTGGAATGGAAGGGCCTATTAACTGTGGGTGAATGGGTGTGATTGGGCAACACAGGCTTGTCGAATGAAAGCGCCTATTAATTGTGGGTGAATGGGTGTGATTGGCAGCACAGGCTCGTGGAATTGGAGGGCCTACTAATTGTGGGTGAAAGGTGTGACTGGGCAACACAGACTCGTGGAAAGGAAGGGCCTATTAATTGTGGGTGAATGGGTGTGATTGGGCAACACAGACTCGTGGAAAGGAAGGGCCCATTAATTGTTGGTGAATGGGTCAGACTGGGCAACACAGGCTCGTGGAATGGAACAGCCTATTAATTGTGGGTGAATGAGTGTGATTGGGCAGCAGAGACTCGTGGAAAGGAACGGCCTATTAATGGTGGGTGAATAGGTGTGATTGAGCAGCACAGACTCCTGGAATGGGAGGGCCTACTAATTGTGGGTGAAAGGTGTGACTAGGCAACACTGACTCGTGGAAAGGAAGCGCCTATTAATTGTGGGTGAATAGGTGTGACTGGGCAGTACAGACTCGTGGAAAGTAAGGGCCTATTAATTTTGAGTGAACGAGTGTGATTGGGCAACGGGCTCGTGGAAAGGAAGGGCCTATTAATTGTGGGTGAATGGGTGTGACTGGGCAGCACAAACTCGTGGAAAGGAAGGGCGTATTAATTGTGGGTGAATGGGTGTGATTGGGCAACACAGACTCGTGGAAAGGAAGGGCCCATTAATTGTGGGGTAATGGGTGCGATTGGGCAACAAAGGCTTGGGGAAAAGAAGGACCTATTAATTGTGGGTGAATGTGTGTGACTGGGCAACACAGGCGAGTGGAAAGGAAGGGTCAATTAATTGTGGGTGAATGTGTGTGACTGGGCATCACAGACTCGTGGAAAGGAAGGACTTATTAATTGTGGGTGAATGGGTGTGATTGCGCAGCACAGACTCGTGGAAAGGGCCTATTAATTGTGGGTGAATGGGTGTCATTGGGCAACACCGGCTCGTGGAAAGGAAGGGCCTATTAATTGTGGGAGAATGGGTGTGACTGGGCAGCACAGGCTCGCGGAATGGACGGGCTTATTAATTGTGGGTTAATGGGTGTGACTGGGCAGTACAGCCTCGTGGAAACGAAGGGCCTATTAATTGTTGGTGAATGGGTCAGACTGGGCAACACAGGCTCGTGGAATAGAACGGCCTATTAATTGTGGGTGAATGAGTGTGATTGGGCAGCAGAGACACGTGGAAAGGAAGAGCCTATTAATGGTGCGTGAATGGTTGTGATTGGGAAGCACTGACTCGTGGAAATGAAGGGCCTTTTAATTGTGGATGAATGGGTGTGACTGGGCAACACAGGCTCGTGGAAAGGAAGGGCCTATTAATTGTGGGTGAATGTGTGTGACTGGGCAGCACACACTCGTGGAAAGGAAGAGCCTATAAATTGTGGGAGAATAGGTGTGATTGCGCAGCACAGATTCGTGGAAAGGAAGGGCCTATTAATTGTGGGTGAATGGGTGTGATTGGGCAACAGGCTCTTGGAAAGGAAGGGCCTATTAATTGTGGGTGAAAGCGTGTGATTGGGCAGCGCAGACTCGTGGAAAGGAAGAGCCTATTAATGGTGGGTGAAAAAGTGTGATTGGGCAGCACAGAGTCGTTGAATGGAAGGGCCTATTAACTGTGGGTGAATGGGTGTGATTGGGCAACACAGGCTCGTCGAATGAAAGCGCCTATTAATTGTGGGTGAATGGGTGTGATTGGGCAGCACAGGCTCGTGGAATGGGAGGGCCTACTAATTGTGGGTGAAAGGTGTGACTGGGCAACACAGACTCGTGGAAAGGAAGGGCCTATTAATTGTGGGTGAATGGGTGTGATTGGGCAACACAGACGCGTGGAAAGGAAGGGCCCATTAATTGTTGGTGAATGGGTCAGACTGGGCAACACAGGCTCGTGGAATGGAACGGCATATTAATTGTGGGTAAATGAGTGTGATTGGGCAGCAGAGACTCGTGGAAAGGAAGGGCCTATTAATGGTGGGTGAATAGGTGTGATTGCGCAGTACAGACCCCTGGAATGGAAGGGCCTATTAATTGTTGGTGGATGGTTGTGATTGGGCAGCGCTGACTCGTGGAAATGAAGGGCCTATTAATTGTGGATGAATGGGTGTGACTGGATAACACAGGCTCGTTGAAAGGAAGGGCCTATTAATTGTGGGTGAATGTGTGTGACTGGGCAGCACAGACTCGTGGAAAGGAAGAGCTTATAAATTGTGGGAGAATAGGTGTGATTGCGCACCACTGACTCGTGGAAAGGAAGGGCCTATTAATTGTGGGTGAATGGGTGTGATTGGACAACAGGCTCGTGAAAGGAAGGGCCTATTAATTGTGGGTGAAAGCGTGTGGTTGGGCAGCACATTCTCGTGGAAAGGAAGGGAGTATTAATGGTGGGTGAAAAAGTGTGATTGGGCAGCACAGAGTCGTGGAATGGAAGGGCCTATTAACTGTGGGTGAATGGGTGTGATTGGGCAACACAGGCTTGTCGAATGAAAGCGCCTATTAATTGTGGGTGAATGGGTGTGATTGGCAGCACAGGCTCGTGGAATTGGAGGGCCTACTAATTGTGGGTGAAAGGTGTGACTGGGCAACACAGACTCGTGGAAAGGAAGGGCCTATTAATTCTGGGTGAATGGGTGTGATTGGGCAACACAGACTCGTGGAAAGGAAGGGCCCATTAATTGTTGGTGAATGGGTCAGACTGGGCAACACAGGCTCGTGGAATGGAACAGCCTATTAATTGTGGGTGAATGAGTGTGATTGGGCAGCAGAGACTCGTGGAAAGGAAGGGCCTATTAATGGTGGGTGAATAGGTGTGATTGAGCAGCACAGACTCCTGGAATGGGAGGGCCTACTAATTGTGGGTGAAAGGTGTGACTAGGCAACACAGACTCGTGGAAAGGAAGCGCCTATTAATTGTGGGTGAATGGGTGTGACTGGGCAGTACAGACTCGTGGAAAGTAAGGGCCTATTAATTGTGAGTGAACGAGTGTGATTGGGCAACGGGCTTGTGGAAAGGAAGGGCCTATTAATTGTGGGTGAATGGGTGTGACTGGGCAGCACAAACTCGTGGAAAGGAAGGGCGTATTAATTGTGGGTGAATGGGTGTGATTGGGCAACACAGACTCGTGGAAAGGAAGGGCCCATTAATTGTGGGGTAATGGGTGCGATTGGGCAACAAAGGCTTGGGGAAAAGAAGGACCTATTAATTGTGGGTGAATGTGTGTGACTGGGCAACACAGGCTAGTGGAAAGGAAGGGTCAATTAATTGTGGGTGAATGTGTGTGACTGGGCATCACAGACTCGTGGAAAGGAAGGACTTATTAATTGTGGGTGAATGGGTGTGATTGCGCAGCACAGACTCGTGGAAAGGGCCTATTAATTGTGGGTGAATGGGTGTGATTGGGCAACACCGGCTCGTGGAAAGGAAGGGCCTATTAATTGTGGGAGAATGGGTGTGACTGGGCAGCACAGGCTCGCGGAATGGACGGGCTTATTAATTGTGGGTTAATGGGTGTGACTGGGCAGTACAGCCTCGTGGAAACGAAGGGCCTATTAATTGTTGGTGAATGGGTCAGACTGGGCAACACAGGCTCGTGGAATAGAACGGCCTATTAATTGTGGGTGAATGAGTGTGATTGGGCAGCAGAGACTCGTGGAAAGGAAGAGCCTATTAATGGTGGGTGAATGGTTGTGATTGGGAAGCACTGACTCGTGGAAATGAAGGGCCTTTTAATTGTGGATGAATGGGTGTGACTGGGCAACACAGGCTCGTGGAAAGGAAGGGCCTATTAATTGTGGGTGAATGTGTGTGACTGGGCAGCACACACTCGTGGAAAGGAAGAGCCTATAAATTGTGGGAGAATAGGTGTGATTGCGCAGCACAGATTCGTGGAAAGGAAGGGCCTATAAATTGTGGGTGAATGGGTGTGATTGGGCAACAGGCTCTTGGAAAGGAAGGGCCTATTAATTGTGGGTGAAAGCGTGTGATTGGGCAGCGCAGACTCGTGGAAAGGAAGAGCCTATTAATGGTGGGTGAAAAAGTGTGATTGGGCAGCACAGAGTCGTTGAATGGAAGGGCCTATTAACTGTGGGTGAATGGGTGTGATTGGGCAACACAGGCTCGTCGAATGAAAGCGCCTATTAATTGTGGGTGAATGGGTGTGATTGGGCAGCACAGGCTCGTGGAATGGGAGGGCCTACTAATTGTGGGTGAAAGGTGTGACTGGGCAACACAGACTTGTGGAAAGGAAGGGCCTATTAATTGTGGGTGAATGGGTGTGATTGGGCAACACACACGCGTGGAAAGGAAGGGCCCATTAATTGTGGGTGAATGGGTGTGATTGGGCAACACAGGCTCGTGGAATGGAACGGCATATTAATTGTGGGTAAATGAGTGTGATTGGGCAGCAGAGACTCGTGGAAAGGAAGGGCCTATTAATGGTGGGTGAATAGGTGTGATTGCGCAGTACAGACCCCTGGAATGGAAGGGCCTATTAATTGTTGGTGAATGGGTCAGACTGGGCAACACAGGCTCGTGGAATAGAACGGCCTATTAATTGTGGGTGAATGAGTGTGATTGGGCAGCAGAGACTCGTGGAAAGGAAGAGCCTATTAATGGTGGGTGAATGGTTGTGATTGGGAAGCACTGACTCGTGGAAATGAAGGGCCTTTTAATTGTGGATGAATGGGTGTGACTGGGCAACACAGGCTCGTGGAAAGGAAGGGCCTATTAATTGTGGGTGAATGTGTGTGACTGGGCAGCACACACTCGTGGAAAGGAAGAGCCTATAAATTGTGGGAGAATAGGTGTGATTGCGCAGCACAGATTCGTTGAAAGGAAGGGCCTATTAATTGTGGGTGAATGGGTGTGATTGGGCAACAGGCTCTTGGAAAGGAAGGGCCTATTAATTGTGGGTGAAAGCGTGTGATTGGGCAGCGCAGACTCGTGGAAAGGAAGAGCCTATTAATGGTGGGTGAAAAAGTGTGATTGGGCAGCACAGAGTCGTTGAATGGAAGGGCCTATTAACTGTGGGTGAATGGGTGTGATTGGGCAACACAGGCTCGTCGAATGAAAGCGCCTATTAATTGTGGGTGAATGGGTGTGATTGGGCAGCACAGGCTCGTGGAATGGGAGGGCCTACTAATTGTGGGTGAAAGGTGTGACTGGGCAACACAGACTCGTGGAAAGGAAGGGCCTATTAAATGTGGGTGAATGGGTGTGATTGGGCAACACAGACGCGTGGAAAGGAAGGGCCCATTAATTGTGGGTGAATGGGTGTGATTGGGCAACACAGGCTCGTGGAATGGAACGGCATATTAATTGTGGGTAAATGAGTGTGATTGGGCAGCAGAGACTCGTGGAAAGGAAGGGCCTATTAATGGTGGGTGAATAGGTGTGATTGCGCAGTACAGACCCCTGGAATGGAAGGGCCTATTAATTGTGGGTGAATGGTTGTGATTGGGCAGCGCTGACTCGTGGAAATGAAGGGCCTATTAATTGTGGATGAATGGGTTTGACTGGATAACACAGGCTCGTTGAAAGGAAGGGCCTATTAATTGTGGGTGAATGTGTGTGACTGAGCAGCACAGACTCGTGGAAAGGAAGAGCTTATAAATTGTGGGAGAATAGGTGTGATTGCGCACCACTGACTCGTGGAAAGGAAGGGCCTATTAATTGTGGGTGAATGGGTGTGATTGGACAACAGGCTCGTGAAAGGAAGGGCCTATTAATTGTGGGTGAAAGCGTGTGGTTGGGCAGCACATTCTCGTGGAAAGGAAGGGAGTATTAATGGTGGGTGAAAAAGTGTGATTGGGCAGCACAGAGTCGTGGAATGGAAGGGCCTATTAATTGTGGGTGAATGGGTGTGATTGGGCAACACAGGCTCGTCGAATGCAAGCGCCTATTAATTGTGGATGAATGGGTGTGATTGGGCAGCACAGGATCGTGGAATGGTAGGGCCTACTAATTGTGGGTGAAAGGTGTGAGTGGTCAACACAGACTCGTGGAAAGGAAGCGCCTATTAATTGTGGGTGAATGGGTGTGACTGGGCAGCACAGGTTCGCGGAATGGACTGGCTTATTAATTGTGGGTTAATGGGTGTGACTGGGCAGTACAGACTCGTGGAAAGGAAGGGCCTATTAATTGTGGGTGAACGAGTGTGATTGGGCAACGGGCTCGTGGAAAGGAAGGGCCTATTAATTGTGGGTGAATGGGTGTGACTGGGCAGCACAGACTCGTGGAAAGGAAGGGCCTATTAATTGTGGGTGAATGGGTGTGATTGGGCAACACAGACTCGTGGAAAGGAAGGGCCCATTAATTGTGGGGTAATGGGTGCGATTGGGCAACAAAGGCTCGGGGAAAAGATGGACCTATTAATTGTGGGTGAATGTGTGTGACTGGGCAACACAGGGCTAGTGGAAAGGAAGGACTTATTAATTGTGGGTGAATGGGTGTGATTGCGCAGCACAGACTCGTGGAAAGGGCCTATTAATTGTGGGTGAATGGGTGTGATTGGGCAACACCGGCTCGTGGAAAGGAAGGGCCTATTAATTGTGGGGGAATGGGTGTGATTGGGCAGCACAGGCTCGCGGAATGGACGGCCTTATTAATTGTGGGTTAATGGGTGTGACTGGGCAGTACAGCCTCGTGGAAACGAAGGGCCTATTAATTGTTGGTGAATGGGTCAGACTGGGCAACACAGGCTCGTGTAATAGAACGGCCTATTAATTGTGGGTGAATGAGTGTGATTGGGCAGCAGAGACTCGTGGAAAGGAAGGGCCTTTTAATTGTGGATGAATGGGTGTGACTGGGCAACACACGCTCGTGGAAAGGAAGGGCCTATTAATTGTGGGTGAATGTGTGTGACTGGGCAGCACTCACTCGTGGAAAGGAAGAGCCTATAAGTTGTGGGAGAATAGGTGTGATTGCGCAGCACAGATTCGTGGAAAGGAAGGGCCTATTAATTGTGGGTGAATGGGTGTGATTGGGCAACAGGCTCTTGGAAAGGAAGGGCCTATTAATTGTGGGTGAAAGCGTGTGATTGGGCAGCGCAGACTCGTGGAATGGGAGGGCCTACTAATTGTGGGTGAAAGGTGTGACTGGGCAACACAGACTCGTGGAAAGGAAGGGCCTATTAATTGTGGGTGAATGGGTGTGATTGGGCAACACAGACTCGTGGAAAGGAAGGGCCCATTAATTGTTGGTGAATGGGTCAGATTGGGGAACACAGGCTCGTGGAATGGAACGGCATATTAATTGTGGGTAAATGAGTGTGATTGGGCAGCAGAGACTCGTGGAAAGGAAGGGCCTATTAATGGTGGGTGAATAGGTGTGATTGCGCAGCACAGACCCCTGGAATGGAAGGGCCTATTAATTGTGGGTGAATGGTTGTGATTGGGCAGCGCTGACTCGTGGAAATGAAGGGCCTATTAATTGTGGATGAATGGGTGTGACTGGGTAACACAGGCTCGTGGAAAGGAAGGGCCAATTAATTGTGTGTGAATGTGTGTGACTGGGCAGCACAGACTCGTGGAAAGGAAGAGCCTATAAATTGTGGGAGAATAGGTGTGATTGCGCACCACTGACTCGTGGAAAGGAAAGGCCTATTAATTGTGGGTGAATGGGTGTGATTGGACAACAGGCTCGTGAAAGGAAGGGCTATTAATTGTGGGGGAAAGCGTGTGGTTGGGCAGCACATTCTCGTGGAATGGAAGGGCGTATTAATGGTGGGTGAAAAAGTGTGATTGGGCAGCACAGAGTCGTGGAATGGAAGGGCCCATTAATTGTGGGTGAATGGGTGTGATTGGGCAACACAGGCTCGTCGAATGCAAGCGCCTATTAATTGTGGGTGAATGGGTGTGATTGGGCAGCACAGGTTCATGGAATGGGAGGGCCTACTAATTGTGGGTGAAAGGTGTGACTGGTCAACACAGACTCGTGGAAAGGAAGCGCCTATTAATTGTGGGTGAATGGGTGTGACTGGGCAGCACAGGTTCGCGGAATGGACTGGCTTATTAATTGTGGTTTAATGGGTGTGACTGGGCAGTACAGACTCGTGGAAAGGAAGGGCCTATTAATTGTGGGTGAACGAGTGTGATTGGGCAACGGGCTCGTGGAAATGAAGGGCTTATTAATTGTGGGTGAATGGGTGTGACTGGGCAGCACAGACTCGTGGAAAGGAAGGGCCTATTAATTGTGGGTGAATGGGTGTGATTGGGCAACACAGACTCGTGGAAAGGAAGGGCCCATTAATTGTGGGGTAATGGGTGCGATTGGGCAACAAAGGCTCGGGGAAAAGAAGGACCTATTAATTGTGGGTGAATGTGTGTGACTGGGCAACACAGGGCTAGTGGAAAGGAAGGGTCAATTAATTGTGGGTGAATGTGTGTGACTGGGCATCACAGACTCGTGGAAAGGAAGGACTTATTAATTGTGGGTGAATGGGTGTGATTGCGCAGCACAGACTCGTGGAAAGGGCCTATTAATTGTGGGTGAATGTGTGTGACTGGGCAGCACAGACTCGTGGAAAGGAAGCGCCTATTATTTGTGGGTGAATGTGTGCGACTGGGCAGCACAGAATCGTGGAAAGGAAGGGCCTATTAATTGTGGGTGAATGGGTGTGATTGGGGAACACAGGCTCGTGGAATGGAAGGGCCTATTAATTGTGGTTGAAAGGTGTGACTGGGCAACACAGAATCGTGGAAAGGAAGCGCCTATTATTTGTGGGTGAATGTGTGCGACTGTGCAGCACAGAATCGTGTAAAGGAAGGGCCTATTATTTGTGGGTGAATGTGTGCGACTGGGCAGCACAGACTCGTGGAAAGGAAGGGCCTATTAATTGGGGTGAATGAGTGTGATTGGGCCACACAGGTTCGTGGAAAAGAATTTCCTATTAATTATAGCTGAATGAGTGTGATTGGGCAGCACAGACTCGTGGAAAGGAAGGGCCTATTAATTGTGGGTGAATGGGTGTGATTGGGCAGCAGGCTCGTGGAAAGCAAGGGCCTATTAATTGTGTGTGAATGGGTGTGATTGGGCAACACAGACTCGTGGAAAGGAATGGCCCATTAATTGTGGGTCAATGGATGTGTTTGGGCAACAAAGTCTCGTGAAAAGAAGGACTTATTAATTGTGGGTCAATGGTTGTGACTGGGCAACACAGGCTAGTGGAAAGGAAGGGTCTATTAATTGTGCGTGAATGTGTGTGACTGGGCATCACAGACTCGTGGAAAGGAAGGACTTATGAATTGTGGATGAATGCGTGTGATTGGGCAACACCTGCTCGTGGAAAGGAAGGGCCTATTAATTGTGGGTGAATGGATGTGATTGGGCAACACCGGCTCGTGGAAAGGAAGGGCCTATTAATTGTGGGGGAATGGGTGTGACTGTGCAGCACAAGCTCGCGGAATGGACGGGCTTATTAATTGTGGGTTAATGGGTGCTACTGGTCAGTACAGACTCGTGGAAAGGAAGGGCCTATTATTTCTGGGTAAATGTGTGTGACTGGTCAGCACAGACTCGTGGAAAGGAAGCGCCTATTAATTGTGGGTGAATGGGTGTAACTGGGCAGCACAGGCTCGCAGAATGGACGGGCCTATTAATTGTAGGTGAATGGGAGTGATTGGGCAGCACAGACTCGTGGAAAGGAAGGGCCTAATAATTGTGGGTGAATGGGTGTGATTGGGTAACAGGCTCTTGGAAAGGAAGGGCCTATTAATTGTGGGTGAAAGCGTGTGATTGGGCAGCGCAGACTCGTGGAATGGGAGGGCCTACTAATTGTGGGTGAAAGGTGTGACTGGGCAACACAGACTCGTGGAAAGGAAGGGCCTATTAATTGTGGGTGAATGTGTGTGACTGGGCAACACAGACTCGTGGAAAGGAAGAGCTTATAAATTGTGGGAGAATAGGTGTGATTGCGCACCACTGACTCGTGGAAAGGAAGGGCCTATTAATTGTGGGTGAATGGGTGTGATTGGACAACAGGCTCGTGAAAGGAAGGGCCTATTAATTGTGGGTGAAAGCGTGTGGTTGGGCAGCACATTCTCGTGGAAAGGAAGGGAGTATTAATGGTGGGTGAAAAAGTGTGATTGGGCAGCACAGAGTCGTAGAATGGAAGGGCCTATTAATTGTGGGTGAATGGGTGTGATTGGGCAACACAGGCTCGTCGAATGCAAGCGCCTATTAATTGTGGATGAATGGGTGTGATTGGGCAGCACAGGATCGTGGAATGGGAGGGCCTACTAATTGTGGGTGAAAGGTGTGAGTGGTCAACACAGACTCGTGGAAAGGAAGCGCCTATTAATTGTGGGTGAATGGGTGTGACTGGGCAGCACAGGTTCGCGGAATGGACTGGCTTATTAATTGTGGGTTAATGGGTGTGACTGGGCAGTACAGACTCGTGGAAAGGAAGGGCCTATTAATTGTGGGTGAACGAGTGTGATTGGGCAACGGGCTCGTGGAAAGGAAGGGCCTATTAATTGTGGGTGAATGGGTGTGACTGGGCAGCACAGACTCGTGGAAAGGAAGGGCCTATTAATTGTGGGTGAATGGGTGTGATTGGGCAACACAGACTCGTGGAAAGGAAGGGCCCATTAATTGTGGGGTAATGGGTGCGATTGGGCAACAAAGGCTCGGGGAAAAGAAGGACCTATTAATTGTGGGTGAATGTGTGTGACTGGGCAACACAGGGCTAGTGGAAAGGAAGGACTTATTAATTGTGGGTGAATGGGTGTGATTGCGCAGCACAGACTCGTGGAAAGGGCCTATTAATTGTGGGTGAATGTGTGTGATTGGGCAACACCGGCTCGTGGAAAGGAAGGGCCTATTAATTGTGGGGGAATGGGTGTGACTGGGCAGCACAGGCTCGCGGAATGGACGGCCTTATTAATTGTGGGTTAATGGGTGTGACTGGGCAGTACAGCCTCGTGGAAACGAAGGGCCTATTAATTGTTGGTGAATGGGTCAGACTGGGCAACACAGGCTCGTGGAATAGAACTGCCTATTAATTGTGGGTGAATGAGTGTGATTGGGCAGCAGAGACTCGTGGAAAGGAAGGGCCTTTTAATTGTGGATGAATGGGTGTGACTGGGCAACACAGGCTCGTGGAAAGGAAGGGCCTATTAATTGTGGGTGAATGTGTGTGACTGGGCAGCACTCACTCGTGGAAAGGAAGAGCCTATAAATTGTGGGAGAATAGGTGTGATTGCGCAGCACAGATTCGTGGAAAGGAAGGGCCTATTAATTGTGGGTGAATGGGTGTGATTGGGCAACAGGCTCTTGGAAAGGAAGGGCCTATTAATTGTGGGTGAAAGCGTGTGATTGGGCAGCGCAGACTCGTGGAATGGGAGGGCCTACTAATTGTGGGTGAAAGGTGTGACTGGGCAACACAGACTCGTGGAAAGGAAGGGCCTATTAATTGTGGGTGAATGGGTGTGATTGGGCAACACAGACTCGTGGAAAGGAAGGGCCCATTAATTGTTGGTGAATGGGTCAGATTGGGGAACACAGGCTCGTGGAATGGAACGGCATATTAATTGTGGGTAAATGAGTGTGATTGGGCAGCAGAGACTCGTGGAAAGGAAGGGCCTATTAATGGTGGGTGAATAGGTGTGATTGCGCAGCACAGACCCCTGGAATGGAAGGGCCTATTAATTGTGGGTGAATGGTTGTGATTGGGCAGCGCTGACTCGTGGAAATGAAGGGCCTATTAATTGTGGATGAATGGGTGTGACTGGGTAACACAGGCTCGTGGAAAGGAAGGGCCTATTAATTGTGTGTGAATGTGTGTGACTGGGCAGCACAGACTCGTGGAAAGGAAGAGCCTATAAATTGTGGGAGAATAGGTGTGATTGCGCACCACTGACTCGTGGAAAGGAAAGGCCTATTAATTGTGGGTGAATGGGTGTGATTGGACAACAGGCTCGTGAAAGGAAGGGCTATTAATTGTGGGGGAAAGCGTGTGGTTGGGCAGCACATTCTCGTGGAAAGGAAGGGCGTATTAATGGTGGGTGAAAAAGTGTGATTGGGCAGCACAGAGTCGTGGAATGGAAGGGCCCATTAATTGTGGGTGAATGGGTGTGATTGGGCAACACAGGCTCGTCGAATACAAGCGCCTATTAATTGTGGGTGAATGGGTGTGATTGGGCAGCACAGGTTCATGGAATGGGAGGGCCTACTAATTGTGGGTGAAAGGTGTGACTGGTCAACACAGACTCGTGGAAAGGAAGCGCCTATTAATTGTGGGTGAATGGGTGTGACTGGGCAGCACAGGTTCGCGGAATGGACTGGCTTATTAATTGTGGTTTAATGGGTGTGACTGGGCAGTACAGACTCGTGGAAAGGAAGGGCCTATTAATTGTGGGTGAACGAGTGTGATTGGGCAACGGGCTCGTGGAAATGAAGGGCTTATTAATTGTGGGTGAATGGGTGTGACTGGGCAGCACAGACTCGTGGAAAGGAAGGGCCTATTAATTGTGGGTGAATGGGTGTGATTGGGCAACACAGACTCGTGGAAAGGAAGGGCCCATTAATTGTGGGGTAATGGGTGCGATTGGGCAACAAAGGCTCGGGGAAAAGAAGGACCTATTAATTGTGGGTGAATGTGTGTGACTGGGCATCACAGACTCGTGGAAAGGAAGGACTTATTAATTGTGGGTGAATGGGTGTGATTGCGCAGCACAGACTCGTGGAAAGGGCCTATTAATTGTGGGTGAATGTGTGTGACTGGGCAGCACAGACTCGTGGAAAGGAAGCGCCTATTATTTGTGGGTGAATGTGTGCGACTGGGCAGCACAGAATCGTGGAAAGGAAGGGCCTATTAATTGTGGGTGAATGGGTGTGATTGGGGAACACAGGCTCGTGGAATGGAAGGGCCTATTAATTGTGGTTGAAAGGTGTGACTGGGCAACACAGAATCGTGGAAAGGAAGCGCCTATTATTTGTGGGTGAATGTGTGCGACTGTGCAGCACAGAATCGTGTAAAGGAAGGGCCTATTATTTGTGGGTGAATGTGTGCGACTGGGCAGCACAGACTCGTGGAAAGGAAGGGCCTATTAATTGGGGTGAATGAGTGTGATTGGGCCACACAGGTTCGTGGAAAAGAATTTCCTATTAATTATAGCTGAATGAGTGTGATTGGGCAGCACAGACTCGTGGAAAGGAAGGGCCTATAAATTGTGGGTGAATGGGTGTGATTGGGCAGCAGGCTCGTGGAAAGCAAGGGCCTATTAATTGTGTGTGAATGGGTGTGATTGGGCAACACAGACTCGTGGAAAGTAATGGCCCATTAATTGTGGGTCAATGGATGTGTTTGGGCAACAAAGTCTCGTGAAAAGAAGGACTTATTAATTGTGAGTCAATGGTTGTGACTGGGCAACACAGGCTAGTGGAAAGGAAGGGTCTATTAATTGTGCGTGAATGTGTGTGACTGGGCATCACAGACTCGTGGAAAGGAAGGACTTATGAATTGTGGATGAATGCGTGTGATTGGGCAACACCTGCTCGTGGAAAGGAAGGGCCTATTAATTGTGGGTGAATGGATGTGATTGGGCAACACCGGCTCGTGGAAAGGAAGGGCCTATTAATTGTGGGGGAATGGGTGTGACTGTGCAGCACAAGCTCGCGGAATGGACGGGCTTATTAATTGTGGGTTAATGGGTGCTACTGGTCAGTACAGACTCGTGGAAAGGAAGGGCCTATTATTTCTGGGTAAATGTGTGTGACTGGTCAGCACAGACTCGTGGAAAGGAAGCGCCTATTAATTGTGGGTGAATGGGTGTAACTGGGCAGCACAGGCTCGCGGAATGGACGGGCCTATTAATTGTAGATGAATGGGAGTGATTGGGCAGCACAGACTCGTGGAAAGGAAGGGCCTAATAATTGTGGGTGAATGGGTGTGATTGGGCAACAGGCTCTTGGAAAGGAAGGGCCTATTAATTGTGGGTGAAAGCGTGTGATTGGGCAACACAGACTCGTGGAAAGGAAGGGCCTATTAATTGTGGGTGAATGTGTGCGACTGGGCAGCACAGGATCGTGGAAAGGAAGGGCCTATTAATTGTGGGTGAATGGGTGTGATTGGGGAACACAGGCTCGTGGAATGGAAGAGCCTATTAATTGTGGTTGAAAGGTGTGACTGGGCAACACAGACTCGTGGAAAGGAAGGGCCTATTAATTGTGTGTGAATGAGTGTGATTGGGCAACACAGACTCGTGGAAAGGAAGGGCCCATTAATTGTGGGTCAATGGGTGTGATTGGGCAACAAAGTCTCGGGGAAAAGAAGGACCTATTAATTGTGGGTGAATGGGTGTGATTGCGCAGCACAGACTCGTGGAAAGGAAAGGCCTATTAATTGTGGGTGAATGCGTGTGATTGGGGAACACCGGCTCGTGGAAAGGAAGGGCCTATTAATTGTGGGAGAATGGGTGACACTGGGCAGCAAAAGCTCGCGGAATGGACGGGCCTATTAATTGTGGGTTAATGGGTGCTACTGGTCAGTACAGACTCGTGGAAAGGAAGGGCCTATTATTTCTGGGATAATGTGAGTGACTGGGCAGCACAGACTCGTGGAAAGGAAGGGCCTATTAATTGTGGGAGAATGGGTATGACTGGGCAGCACAGCCTCGCAGAATGGACGGGCCTATTCATAGTGGGTGAATGGGAGTGATTGAAAAGCAGAGACTCGTTGAAAGGAAGGGCCTAATAATTGTGGGTGAATGGGAGTGATTGGGCAACAGGCTCGTGGAAAGGAAGGGCCTATTAATTGTGGGTGAATGGGTGTGACTGGGCAGCACACACTCGTGGAAAGGAAGCGCCTATTAATTGTGGGTGAATGGGTGTAACTGGGCAGCACAGGCTCGCGGAATGGACGGGCCTATTAATTGTAGGTGAATGGGAGTGATTGGGCAGCACAGGTTCGTGGAAAGGAACTTCCTATTAATTATAGCTGAATGAGTGTGATTGGGCAGCACAGACTTGTGGAAAGGAAGGGCCTATTAATTGTGGGTGAATGGGTGAGATTGGGCAGCAGGCTCGTGGAAAGGAAGGGCCTATTTATTGTGGGTGAATGGGTGTGACTGGGCAACACAGCCTCGTGGAAACGAAGGGCCTATTAATTGTTGGTGAATAGTTCAGACTGGGCAACACAGGCTCGTGGAATGGAACGGCCTATTAATTGTGGGTGAATGAGTGTGATTGGGCAGCACTCACTCGTGGAAATGAAGGGCCTATTAATTGTGGATGAATGGGTGTGACTGGGCATCACAGGCTCGTGGAAAGGAAGGAAATTTTAATTGTGGGTGAATGTGTGTGACTGGGCAGCACAGACTCGTGGAAAGGAAGGGCCTATTAATTGTAGGTGAATGAGTGTGATTGGACCACACAGGTTCGTGGAAAGGAACTTCCTATTAATTATAGCTGAATGACTGTGATTGGGCAGCACAGACTTGTGGAAAGGAAGGGCCTATTAATTGTGGGTGAATGGGTGAGATTGGGCAGCAGGCTCGTGGAAAGGAAGGGCCTATTTATTGTGGGTGAATGGGTGTGACTGGGCAACACAGCCTCGTGGAAACGAAGGGCCTCTTAATTGTTGGTGAATGGGTCAGACTGGGCAACACAGGCTCGTGGAATGGAACGGCCTATTAATTGTGGGTGAATGAGTGTGATTGGGCAGCAGAGACTCGTGGAAAGGAAGAGCCTATTAATGGTGGGTGAATGGTTGTGATTGGGAAGCACTGACTCGTGGAAATGATGGGCCTTTTAATTGTGGATGAATGGGTGTGACTGGGCAACACAGGCTCGTGGAAAGGAAGGGCCTATTAATTGTGGGTGAATGTGTGTGACTGGGCAGCACACACTCGTGGAAAGGAAGAGCCTATAAATTGTGGGAGAATAGGTGTGATTGCGCAGCACAGATTCGTGGAAAGGAAGGGCCTATTAATTGTGGGTGAATGGGTGTGATTGGGCAACAGGCTCTTGGAAAGGAAGGGCCTATTAATTGTGGGTGAAAGCGTGTGATTGGGCAGCGCAGACTCGTGGAAAGGAAGAGCCTATTAATGGTGGGTGAAAAAGTGTGATTGGGCAGCACAGAGTCGTTGAATGGAAGGGCCAATTAACTGTGGGTGAATGGGTGTGATTGGGCAACACAGGCTCGTCGAATGAAAGCGCCTATTAATTGTGGGTGAATGGGTGTGATTGGGCAGCACAGGCTCGTGGAATGGGAGGGCCTACTAATTGTGGGTGAAAGGTGTGACTGGGCAACACAGACTTGTGGAAAGGAAGGGCCTATTAATTGTGGGTGAATGGGTGTGATTGGGCAACACAGACGCGTGGAAAGGAAGGGCCCATTAATTGTGGGTGAATGGGTGTGATTGGGCAACACAGGCTCGTCGAATGCAAGCGCCTATTAATTGTGGGTGAATGGGTGTGATTGGGCAGCACAGGTTCGTGGAATGGGAGGGCCTACTAATTGTGGGTGAAAGGTGTGACTGGTCAACACAGACTCGTGGAAAGGAAGCGCCTATTAATTGTGGGTGAATGGGTGTGACTGGGCAGCACAGGTTCGCGGAATGGACTGGCTTATTAATTGTGGTTTAATGGGTGTGACTGGGCAGTACAGACTCGTGGAAAGGAAGGGCCTATTAATTGTGGGTGAACGAGTGTGATTGGGCAACGGGCTCGTGGAAAGGAAGGGCTTATTAATTGTGGGTGAATGGGTGTGACTGGGCAGCACAGACTCGTGGAAAGGAAGGGCCTATTAATTGTGGGTGAATGGGTGTGATTGGGCAACACAGACTCGTGGAAAGGAAGGGACCATTAATTGTGGGGTAATGGGTGCGATTGGGCAACAAAGGCTCGGGGAAAAGAAGGACCTATTAATTGTGGGTGAATGTGTGTGACTGGGCAACACAGGGCTAGTGGAAAGGAAGGGTCAATTAATTGTGGGTGAATGTGTGTGACTGGGCATCACAGACTCGTGGAAAGGAAGGACTTATTAATTGTGGGTGAATGGGTGTGATTGCGCAGCACAGACTCGTGGAAAGGGCCTATTAATTGTGGGTTAATGGGTGTGACTGGGCAGTACAACCTCGTGGAAACGAAGGGCCAATTAATTGTGGGTGAATGGGTGTGACTGGGCAGGACACACTCGTGGAATGGACGGGCCTATTAATTGTGGGTTAATGGGTGTGACTGGGCAGCACAGACTCGTGGAAAGGAAGGGCCTATTAATTGTGGGTGAAGGAGTGTGATTGGACCACACAGGTTTGTGGAAAGGAACTTCCTATTAATTATAGCTGAATGAGTGTGATTGGGCAGCACAGACTTGTGGAGAGGAAGGGCCTATTAATTGTGGGTGAATGGGTGAGATTGGGCAGCAGGCTCGTGGAAAGGAAGGGCCTATTTATTGTGGGTGAATGGGTGTGACTGGGCAACACAGCCTCGTGGAAACGAAGGGCCTATTAATTATTGGTGTATGGGTCAGACTGGGCAACACATGCTCGTGGAATGGAACGGCCTATTAATTGTGGGTGAATGAGTGTGATTGGGCAGCAGAGACTCGTGGAAAGGAAGGGCCTATTAATGGTGGGTGAATGGTTGTGATTGGGCAGCACTTACTCGTGGAAATGAAGGGCCTATTAATTGTGGATGAATGGGTGTGACTGGGCAACACAGGCTCGTGGAAAGGAAGGGCCTATTAATTGTGGGTGAAAGCGTGTGATTGGGCAGTGCAGACTCGTGGAAAGGAAGAGCCTATTAATGGTGGGTGCAAAAGTATGATTGGGCATCGCAGAGTCGTGGAATGGAAGGGCCTATTAACTGTGGGTGAATGGGTGTGATTGGGCAACACAGGCTCGTCGAATCAAAGCGCCTATTAATTGTGGGTGAATGGGTGTGATTGGGCAGCACAGGCTCGTGGAATGGGAGGGCATACTAATTGTGGGTGAAAGGTGTGACTGGGCAACACAGACACGTGGAAAGGAAGGGCCTATTAATTGTGGGTGAATGGGTGTGATTGGGCAACACAGACTCGTGGAAAGGAAGGGCCCATTAATTGTTGGTGAATGGGTCAGACTGGGCAACACAGGCTCGTGGAATGGAACGGCATATTAATTGTGGGTGAATGAGTGAGATTGGGCAGCAGAGACTCGTGGAACGGAAGGGCCTATTAATGTTCGGTTAATAGGTGTGATTGCGCAGCACAGACTCCTGGAATGGAAGGGCCTATTAATTGTGGGTGAATGGTTATGATTGGGCAGCGCTGACTCGTGGAAATGAAGGGCCTATTAATTGTGGATGAATGGGTGTGACTGGGTGACACAGGCTCGTGGAAAGGAAGGGCCTATTAATTGTGGGTGAATGTGTGTGACTGAGCAGCACAGACTCGTGGAAAGAAAGCGCCTATTATTTGTGGGTGAATGTGTGCGACTGGGCAGCACAGAATAGTGGAAAGGAAGGACCTATTAATTGTGGGTGAATGGGTGAGATTGGGCAGCAGGCTCGTGGAAAGGAACTTCCTATTAATTATAGCTGAATGAGTGTGATTGGGCAGCACAGACTCGTGGAAAGGAAGGGCCTATTAATTGTGGGTGAATGGGTGTGATTGGGCAGCAGTCTCGTGGAAAGGAAGGGCCTATTAATTGTGGGTGAATGTGTGTGACTGGGCAATACAGACTCGTGGAAAGGAAGCGCCTATCATTTGTGGGTGAATGTGTGCGACTGGGCAGCACAGAATCGTGGAAAGGAAGGGCCTATTAATTGTGGGTGAATGGGTGTGATTGGGGAACACAGGCTCGTGGAATGGAAGAGCCTATTAATTGTGGTTGAAAGGTGTGACTGGGCAACACAGACTCGTGGAAAGGAAGGGCCTATTAATTGTGTGTGAATGAGTGTGATTGGGCAACACAGACTCGTGGAAAGGAAGGGCCCATTAATTGTGGGTCAATGGGTGTGATTGGGCAACAAAGTCTCGGGGAAAAGAAGGACCTATTAATTGTGGGTGAATGGGTGTGATTGCGCAGCACAGACTCGTGGAAAGGAAAGGCCTATTAATTGTGGGTGAATGCGTGTGATTGGGGAACACCGGCTCGTGGAAAGGAAGGGCCTATTAATTGTGGGAGAATGGGTGTGACTGGGCAGCAAAAGCTCGCGGAATGGACGGGCCTATTAATTGTGGGTTAATGGGTGCTACTGGTCAGTACAGACTCGTGGAAAGGAAGGGCCTATTATTTCTGGGGTAATGTGAGTGACTGGGCAGCACAGACTCGTGGAAAGGAAGGGCCTATTAATTGTGGGAGAATGGGTATGACTGGGCAGCACAGCCTCGCAGAATGGACGGGCCTATTCATAGTGGGTGAATGGGAGTGATTGAAAAGCACAGACTCGTTGAAAGGAAGGGCCTAATAATTGTGGGTGAATGGGAGTGATTGGGCAACAGGCTCGTGGAAAGGAAGGGCCTATTAATTGTGGGTGAATGGGTGTGACTGAGCAGCACAGACTCGTGGAATGGACGGGCCTACTAATTGTGGGTTAATGGGTGTGACTGGGCAGCACAGACACGTGGAAAGGAAGGGCCTATTAATTGGGGGTGAATGAGTGTGATTGGGCCACACAGGTTCGTGGAAAGGAACTTCCTATTAATTATAGCTGAATGAGTGTGATTGGGCAGCACAGACTCGTGGAAAGGAAGGGACTATTAATTGTGGGTGAATGGGTGTGATTGGGCAGCAGGCTCGTGGAAAGGAAGCGCCTATTATTTGTGGGTGAATGTGTGCGACTGGGCAGCACAGAATCGTGGAAAGGAAGGGCCTATTAATTGTGGGTGAATGGGTGTGATTGGGGAACACAGGCTCGTGGAATGGAAGGGCCTATTAATTGTGGTTGAAAGGTGTGACTGGGCAACACAGAATCGTGGAAAGGAAGGGCCTATTATTTGTGGGTGAATGTGTGCGACTGTGCAGCACAGACTCGTGGAAAGGAAGGGCCTATTAATTGGGGTGAATGAGTGTGATTGGGCCACACAGGTTCGTGGAAAAGAATTTCCTATTAATTATAGCTGAATGAGTGTGATTGGGCAGCACAGACTCGTGGAAAGGAAGGGCCTATTAATTGTGGGTGAATGGGTGTGATTGGGCAGCAGGCTCGTGGAAAGCAAGGGCCTATTAATTGTGTGTGAATGGGTGTGATTGGGCAACACAGACTCGTGGAAAGGAATGGCCCATTAATTGTGGGTCAATGGATGTGTTTGGGCAACAAAGTCTCGTGAAAAGAAGGACCTATTAATTGTGGGTCAATGGTTGTGACTGGGCAACACAGGCTAGTGGAAAGGAAGGGTCTATTAATTGTGCGTGAATGTGTGTGACTGGGCATCACAGACTCGTGGAAAGGAAGGACTTATGAATTGTGGATGAATGCGTGTGATTGGGCAACACCGGCTCGTGAAAGGAAGGGCCTATTAATTGTGGGTGAATGGATGTGATTGGGAAACACCGGCTCGTGGAAAGGAAGGGCCTATTAATTGTGGGGGAATGGGTGTGACTGTGCAGCACAAGCTCGCGGAATGGACGGGCTTATTAATTTTGGGTTAATTGGTGCTACTGGTCAGTACAGACTCGTGGAAAGGATGGGCCTATTATTTCTGGGTAAATGTGTGTGACTGGTCAGCACAGACTCGTGGAAAGGAAGCGCCTATTAATTGTGGGTGAATGGGTGTAACTGGGCAGCACAGGCTCGCGGAATGGACGGGCCTATTAATTGTAGGTGAATGGGAGTGATTGGGCAGCACAGACTCGTGGAAAGGAAGGGCCTAATAATTGTGGGTGAATGGGTGTGATTGGGCAACAGGTTCGTGGAAAGGAAGGGCCTATTAATTGTGGGTGAATGGGTGTGACTGGGCAGCACACACTCGTGGAAAGGAAGCGCCTATTAATTGTGGGTGAATGGGTGTAACTGGGCAGCACAGGCTCGCGGAATGGACGGGCCTATTAATTGTAGGTGAATGGGAGTGATTGGGCAGCACAGGTTCGTGGAAAGGAACTTCCTATTAATTATAGCTGAATGAGTGTGATTGGGCAGCACAGACTTGTGGAAAGGAAGGGCCTATTAATTGTGGGTGAATGGGTGAGATTGGGCAGCAGGCTCGTGGAAAGGAAGGGCCTATTTATTGTGGGTGAATGGGTGTGACTGGGCAACACAGCCTCGTGGAAACGAAGGGCCTATTAATTGTTGGTGAATAGTTCAGACTGGGCAACACAGGCTCGTGGAATGGAACGGCCTATTAATTGTGGGTGAATGAGTGTGATTGGGCAGCACTCACTCGTGGAAATGAAGGGCCTATTAATTGTGGATGAATGGGTGTGACTGGGCAGCACAGGCTCGTGGAATGGGAGGGCCTACTAATTGTGGGTGAAAGGTGTGACTGGGCAACACAGACTTGTGGAAAGGAAGGGCCTATTAATTGTGGGTGAATGGGTGTGATTGGGCAACACAGACGCGTGGAAAGGAAGGGCCCATTAATTGTGGGTGAATGGGTGTGATTGGGCAACACAGGCTCGTGGAATGGAACGGCATATTAATTGTGGGTAAATGAGTGTGATTGGGCAGCAGAGACTCGTGGAAAGGAAGGGCCTATTAATGGTGGGTGAATAGGTGTGATTGCGCAGTACAGACCCCTGGAATGGAAGGGCCTATTAATTGTTGGTGAATGGGTCAGACTGGGCAACACAGGCTCGTGGAATAGAACGGCCTATTAATTGTGGGTGAATGAGTGTGATTGGGCAGCAGAGACTCGTGGAAAGGAAGAGCCTATTAATGGTGGGTGAATGGTTGTGATTGGGAAGCACTGACTCGTGGAAATGAAGGGCCTTTTAATTGTGGATGAATGGGTGTGACTGGGCAACACAGGCTCGTGGAAAGGAAGGGCCTATTAATTGTGGGTGAATGTGTGTGACTGGGCAGCACACACTCGTGGAAAGGAAGAGCCTATAAATTGTGGGAGAATACGTGTGATTGCGCAGCACAGATTCGTGGAAAGGAAGGGCCTATTAATTGTGGGTGAATGGGTGTGATTGGGCAACAGGCTCTTGGAAAGGAAGGGCCTATTAATTGTGGGTGAAAGCGTGTGATTGGGCAGCGCAGACTCGTGGAAAGGAAGAGCCTATTAATGGTGGGTGAAAAAGTGTGATTGGGCAGCACAGAGTCGTTGAATGGAAGGGCCTATTAACTGTGGGTGAATGGGTGTGATTGGGCAACACAGGCTCGTCGAATGAAAGCGCCTATTAATTGTGGGTGAATGGGTGTGATTGGGCAGCACAGGCTCGTGGAATGGGAGGGCCTACTAATTGTGGGTGAAAGGTGTGACTGGGCAACACAGACTCGTGGAAAGGAAGGGCCTATTAATTGTGGGTGAATGGGTGTGATTGGGCAACACAGACGCGTGGAAAGGAAGGGCCCATTAATTGTGGGTGAATGGGTGTGATTGGGCAACACAGGCTCGTGGAATGGAACGGCATATTAATTGTGGGTAAATGAGTGTGATTGGGCAGCAGAGACTCGTGGAAAGGAAGGGCCTATTAATGGTGGGTGAATAGGTGTGATTGCGCAGTACAGACCCCTGGAATGGAAGGGCCTATTAATTGTGGGTGAATGGTTGTGATTGGGCAGCGCTGACTCGTGGAAATGAAGGGCCTATTAATTGTGGATGAATGGGTTTGACTGGATAACACAGGCTCGTTGAAAGGAAGGGCCTATTAATTGTGGGTGAATGTGTGTGACTGAGCAGCACAGACTCGTGGAAAGGAAGAGCTTATAAATTGTGGGAGAATAGGTGTGATTGCGCACCACTGACTCGTGGAAAGGAAGGGCCTATTAATTGTGGGTGAATGGGTGTGATTGGACAACAGGCTCGTGAAAGGAAGGGCCTATTAATTGTGGGTGAAAGCGTGTGGTTGGGCAGCACATTCTCGTGGAAAGGAAGGGAGTATTAATGGTGGGTGAAAAAGTGTGATTGGGCAGCACAGAGTCGTGGAATGGAAGGGCCTATTAATTGTGGGTGAATGGGTGTGATTGGGCAGCACAGGATCGTGGAATGGGAGGGCCTACTAATTGTGGGTGAAAGGTGTGAGTGGTCAACACAGACTCGTGGAAAGGAAGCGCCTATTAATTGTGGGTGAATGGGTGTGACTGGGCAGCACAGGTTCGCGGAATGGACTGGCTTATTAATTGTGGGTTAATGGGTGTGACTGGGCAGTACAGACTCGTGGAAAGGAAGAGCCTATAAATTGTGGGAGAATAGGTGTGATTGCGCAGCACAGATTCGTGGAAAGGAAGGGCCTATTAATTGTGGGTGAATGGGTGTGATTGGGCAGCAGAGACTCGTGGAAAGGAAGAGCCTATTAATGGTGGGTGAATGGTTGTGATTGGGAAGCACTGACTCGTGGAAATGAAGGGCCTTTTAATTGTGGATGAATGGGTGTGACTGGGCAACACAGGCTCGTGGAAAGGAAGGGCCTATTAATTGTGGGTGAATGTGTGTGACTGGGCAGCACACACTCGTGGAAAGGAAGAGCCTATAAATTGTGGGAGAATACGTGTGATTGCGCAGCACAGATTCGTGGAAAGGAAGGGCCTATTAATTGTGGGTGAATGGGTGTGATTGGGCAACAGGCTCTTGGAAAGGAAGGGCCTATTAATTGTGGGTGAAAGCGTGTGATTGGGCAGCGCAGACTCGTGGAAAGGAAGAGCCTATTAATGGTGGGTGAAAAAGTGTGATTGGGCAGCACAGAGTCGTTGAATGGAAGGGCCTATTAACTGTGGGTGAATGGGTGTGATTGGGCAACACAGGCTCGTCGAATGAAAGCGCCTATTAATTGTGGGTGAATGGGTGTGATTGGGCAGCACAGGCTCGTGGAATGGGAGGGCCTACTAATTGTGGGTGAAAGGTGTGACTGGGCAACACAGACTCGTGGAAAGGAAGGGCCTATTAATTGTGGGTGAATGGGTGTGATTGGGCAACACAGACGCGTGGAAAGGAAGGGCCCATTAATTGTGGGTGAATGGGTGTGATTGGGCAACACAGGCTCGTGGAATGGAACGGCATATTAATTGTGGGTAAATGAGTGTGATTGGGCAGCAGAGACTCGTGGAAAGGAAGGGCCTATTAATGGTGGGTGAATAGGTGTGATTGCACAGTACAGACCCCTGGAATGGAAGGGCCTATTAATTGTGGGTGAATGGTTGTGATTGGGCAGCGCTGACTCGTGGAAATGAAGGGCCTATTAATTGTGGATGAATGGGTTTGACTGGATAACACAGGCTCGTTGAAAGGAAGGGCCTATTAATTGTGGGTGAATGTGTGTGACTGAGCAGCACAGACTCGTGGAAAGGAAGAGCTTATAAATTGTGGGAGAATAGGTGTGATTGCGCACCACTGACTCGTGGAAAGGAAGGGCCTATTAATTGTGGGTGAATGGGTGTGATTGGACAACAGGCTCGTGAAAGGAAGGGCCTATTAATTGTGGGTGAAAGCGTGTGGTTGGGCAGCACATTCTCGTGGAAAGGAAGGGAGTATTAATGGTGGGTGAAAAAGTGTGATTGGGCAGCACAGAGTCGTGGAATGGAAGGGCCTATTAATTGTGGGTGAATGGGTGTAATTGGGCAGCACAGGATCGTGGAATGGGAGGGCCTACTAATTGTGGGTGAAAGGTGTGAGTGGTCAACACAGACTCGTGGAAAGGAAGCGCCTATTAATTGTGGGTGAATGGGTGTGACTGGGCAGCACAGGTTCGCGGAATGGACTGGCTTATTAATTGTGGGTTAATGGGTGTGACTGGGCAGTACAGACTCGTGGAAAGGAAGGGCCTATTAATTGTGGGTGAACGAGTGTGATTGGGCAACGGGCTCGTGGAAAGGAAGGGCCTATTAATTGTGGGTGAATGGGTGTGACTGGGCAGCACAGACTCGTGGAAAGGAAGGGCCTATTAATTGTGGGTGAATGGGTGTGATTGGGCAACACAGACTCGTGGAAAGGAAGGGCCCATTAATTGTGGGGTAATGGGTGCGATTGGGCAACAAAGGCTCGGGGAAAAGAAGGACCTATTAATTGTGGGTGAATGTGTGTGACTGGGCAACACAGGGCTAGTGGAAAGGAAGGACTTATTAATTGTGGGTGAATGGGTGTGATTGCGCAGCACAGACTCGTGGAAAGGGCCTATTAATTGTGGGTGAATGGGTGTGATTGGGCAACACCGGCTCGTGGAAAGGAAGGGCCTATTAATTGTGGGGGAATGGGTGTGATTGGACAGCACAGGCTCGCGGAATGGACGGCCTTATTAATTGTGGGTTAATGGGTGTGACTGGGCAGTACAGCCTCGTGGAAACGAAGGGCCTATGAATTGTTGGTGAATGGGTCAGACTGTGCAACACAGGCTCGTGGAATAGAACGGCCTATTAATTGTGGGTGAATGAGTGTGATTGGGCAGCAGAGACTCGTGGAAAGGAAGGGCCTTTTAATTGTGGATGAATGGGTGTGACTGGGCAACACAGGCTCGTGGAAAGGAAGGGCCTATTAATTGTGGGTGAATGTGTGTGACTGGGCAGCACTTACTCGTGGAAAGGAAGAGCCTATAAATTGTGGGAGAATAGGTGTGATTGCGCAGCACAGATTCGTGGAAAGGAAGGGCCTATTAATTGTGGGTGAATGGGTGTGATTGGGCAACAGGCTCTTGGAAAGGAAGGGCCTATTAATTGTGGGTGAAAGCGTGTGATTGGGCAGCGCAGACTCGTGGAATGGGAGGGCCTACTAATTGTGGGTGAAAGGTGTGACTGGGCAACACAGACTCGTGGAAAGGAAGGGCCTATTAATTGTGGGTGAATGGGTGTGATTGGGCAACACAGACTCGTGGAAAGGAAGGGCCCATTAATTGTTGGTGAATGGGTCAGATTGGGGAACACAGGCTCGTGGAATGGAACGGCATATTAATTGTGGGTAAATGAGTGTGATTGGGCAGCAGAGACTCGTGGAAAGGAAGGGCCTATTAATGGTGGGTGAATAGGTGTGATTGCGCAGCACAGACCCCTGGAATGGAAGGGCCTATTAATTGTGGGTGAATGGTTGTGATTGGGCAGCGCTGACTCGTGGAAATGAAGGGCCTATTAATTGTGGATGAATGGGTGTGACTGGGTAACACAGGCTCGTGGAAAGGAAGGGCCTATTAATTGTGTGTGAATGTGTGTGACTGGGCAGCACAGACTCGTGGAAAGGAAGAGCCTATAAATTGTGGGAGAATAGGTGTGATTGCGCACCACTGACTCGTGGAAAGGAAAGGCCTATTAATTGTGGGTGAATGGGTGTGATTGGACAACAGGCTCGTGAAAGGAAGGGCTATTAATTGTGGGGGAAAGCGTGTGGTTGGGCAGCACATTCTCGTGGAAAGGAAGGGCGTATTAATGGTGGGTGAAAAAGTGTGATTGGGCAGCACAGAGTCGTGGAATGGAAGGGCCCATTAATTGTGGGTGAATGGGTGTGATTGGGCAACACAGGCTCGTCGAATGCAAGCGCCTATTAATTGTGGGTGAATGGGTGTGATTGGGCAGCACAGGTTCATGGAATGGGAGGGCCTACTAATTGTGGGTGAAAGGTGTGACTGGTCAACACAGACTCTTGGAAAGGAAGCGCCTATTAATTGTGGGTGAATGGGTGTGACTGGGCAGCACAGGTTCGCGGAATGGACTGGCTTATTAATTGTGGTTTAATGGGTGTGACTGGGCAGTACAGACTCGTGGAAAGGAAGGGCCTATTAATTGTGGGTGAACGAGTGTGATTGGGCAACGGGCTCGTGGAAATGAAGGGCTTATTAATTGTGGGTGAATGGGTGTGACTGGCCAGCACAGACTCGTGGAAAGGAAGGGCCTATTAATTGTGGTTGAATGGGTGTGATTGGGCAACACAGACTCGTGGAAAGGAAGGGCCCATTAATTGTGGGGTAATGGGTGCGATTGGGCAACAAAGGCTCGGGGAAAAGAAGGACCTATTAATTGTGGGTGAATGTGTGTGACTGGGCAACACAGGGCTAGTGGAAAGGAAGGGTCAATTAATTGTGGGTGAATGTGTGTGACTGGGCATCACAGACTCGTGGAAAGGAAGGACTTATTAATTGTGGGTGAATGGGTGTGATTGCGCAGCACAGACTCGTGGAAAGGGCCTATTAATTGTGGGTGAATGTGTGTGACTGGGCAGCACAGACTCGTGGAAAGGAAGCGCCTATTATTTGTGGGTGAATGTGTGCGACTGGGCAGCACAGAATCGTGGAAAGGAAGGGCCTATTAATTGTGGGTGAATGGGTGTGATTGGGGAACACAGGCTCGTGGAATGGAAGGGCCTATTAATTGTGGTTGAAAGGTGTGACTGGGCAACACAGAATCGTGGAAAGGAAGCGCCTATTATTTGTGGGTGAATGTGTGCGACTGTGCAGCACAGAATCGTGTAAAGGAAGGGCCTATTATTTGTGGGTGAATGTGTGCGACTGGGCAGCACAGACTCGTGGAAAGGAAGGGCCTATTAATTGGGGTGAATGAGTGTGATTGGGCCACACAGGTTCGTGGAAAAGAATTTCCTATTAATTATAGCTGAATGAGTGTGATTGGGCAGCACAGACTCGTGGAAAGGAAGGGCCTATTAATTGTGGGTGAATGGGTGTGATTGGGCAGCAGGCTCGTGGAAAGCAAGGGCCTATTAATTGTGTGTGAATGGGTGTGATTGGGCAACACAGACTCGTGGAAAGGAATGGCCCATTAATTGTGGGTCAATGGATGTGTTTGGGCAACAAAGTCTCGTGAAAAGAAGGACTTATTAATTGTGGGTCAATGGTTGTGACTGGGCAACACAGGCTAGTGGAAAGGAAGGGTCTATTAATTGTGCGTGAATGTGTGTGACTGGGCATCACAGACTCGTGGAAAGGAAGGACTTATGAATTGTGGATGAATGCGTGTGATTGGGCAACACCTGCTCGTGGAAAGGAAGGGCCTATTAATTGTGGGTGAATGGATGTGATTGGGCAACACCGGCTCGTGGAAAGGAAGGGCCTATTAATTGTGGGGGAATGGGTGTGACTGTGCAGCACAAGCTCGCGGAATGGACGGGCTTATTAATTGTGGGTTAATGGGTGCTACTGGTCAGTACAGACTCGTGGAAAGGAAGGGCCTATTATTTCTGGGTAAATGTGTGTGACTGGTCAGCACAGACTCGTGGAAAGGAAGCGCCTATTAATTGTGGGTGAATGGGTGTAACTGGGCAGCACAGGCTCGCGGAATGGACGGGCCTATTAATTGTAGGTGAATGGGAGTGATTGGGCAGCACAGACTCGTGGAAAGGAAGGGCCTAATAATTGTGGGTGAATGGGTGTGATTGGGCAACAGGCTCTTGGAAAGGAAGGGCCTATTAATTGTGGGTGAAAGCGTGTGATTGGGCAGCGCAGACTCGTGGAATGGGAGGGCCTACTAATTGTGGGTGAAAGGTGTGACTGGGCAACACAGACTCGTGGAAAGGAAGGGCCTATTAATTGTGGGTGAATGGGTGTGATTGGGCAACACAGACTCGTGGAAAGGAAGGGCCCATTAATTGTTGGTGAATGGGTCAGATTGGGGAACACAGGCTCGTGGAATGGAACGGCATATTAATTGTGGGTAAATGAGTGTGATTGGGCAGCAGAGACTCGTGGAAAGGAAGGGCCTATTAATGGTGGGTGAATAGGTGTGATTGCGCAGCACAGACCCCTGGAAATGAAGGGCATATTAATTGTGGGTGAATGGTTGTGACTGAGCAGCACAGACTCGTGGAAAGGAATGGCCTATTAATTGTGGGTGAATGTGTGTGACTGAGCAGCACAGACTCGTGGAAAGGAAGAGCTTATAAATTGTGGGAGAATAGGTGTGATTGCGCACCACGGACTCGTGGAAAGGAAGGGCCTATTAATTGTGGGTGAATGGGTGTGATTGGACAACAGGCTCGTGAAAGGAAGGGCCTATTAATTGTGGGTGAAAGCGTGTGGTTGGGCAGCACATTCTCGTGGAAAGGAAGGGAGTATTAATGGTGGGTGAAAAAGTGTGATTGGGCAGCACAGAGTCGTGGAATGGAAGGGCCTATTAATTGTGGGTGAATGGGTGTGATTGGGCAACACAGGCTCGTCGAATGCAAGCGCCTATTAATTGTGGATGAATGGGTGTGATTGGGCAGCACAGGATCGTGGAATGGGAGGGCCTACTAATTGTGGGTGAAAGGTGTGAGTGGTCAACACAGACTCGTGGAAAGGAAGCGCCTATTAATTGTGGGTGAATGGGTGTGAATGGGCAGCACAGGTTCGCGGAATGGACTGGCTTATTAATTGTGGGTTAATGGGTGTGACTGGGCAGTACAGACTCGTGGAAAGGAAGGGCCTATTAATTGTGGGTGAACGAGTGTGATTGGGCAACGGGCTCGTGGAAAGGAAGGGCCTATTAATTGTGGGTGAATGGGTGTGACTGGGCAGCACAGACTCGTGGAAAGGAAGGGCCTATTAATTGTGGGTGAATGGGTGTGATTGGGCAACACAGACTCGTGGAAAGGAAGGGCCCATTAATTGTGGGGTAATGGGTGCGATTGGGCAACAAAGGCTCGGGGAAAAGAAGGACCTATTAATTGTGGGTGAATGTGTGTGACTGGGCAACACAGGGCTAGTGGAAAGGAAGGACTTATTAATTGTGGGTGAATGGGTGTGATTGCGCAGCACAGACTCGTGGAAAGGGCCTATTAATTGTGGGTGAATGGGTGTGATTGGGCAACACCGGCTCGTGGAAAGGAAGGGCCTATTAATTGTGGGGGAATGGGTGTGACTGGGCAGCACAGGCTCGCGGAATGGACGGCCTTATTAATTGTGGGTTAATGGGTGTGACTGGGCAGTACAGCCTCGTGGAAACGAAGGGCCTATTAATTGTTGGTGAATGGGTCAGACTGGGCAACACAGGCTCGTGCAATAGAACGGCCTATTAATTGTGGGTCAATGAGTGTGATTGGGCAGCAGAGACTCGTGGAAAGGAAGGGCCTTTTAATTGTGGATGAATGGGTGTGACTGGGCAACACAGGCTCGTGGAAAGGAAGGGCCTATTAATTGTGGGTGAATGTGTGTGACTGGGCAGCACTCACTCGTGGAAAGGAAGAGCCTATAAATTGTGGGAGAATAGGTGTGATTGCGCAGCACATATTCGTGGAAAGGAAGGGCCTATTAATTGTGGGTGAATGGGTGTGATTGGGCAACAGGCTCTTGGAAAGGAAGGGCCTATTAATTGTGGGTGAAAGCGTGTGATTGGGCAGCACAGACTCGTGGAATGGGAGGGCCTACTAATTGTGGGTGAAAGGTGTGACTGGGCAACACAGACTCGTGGAAAGGAAGGGCCTATTAATTGTGGGTGAATGGGTGTGATTGGGCAACACAGACTCGTGGAAAGGAAGGGCCCATTAATTGTTGGTGAATGGGTCAGATTGGGGAACACAGGCTCGTGGAATGGAACGGCATATTAATTGTGGGTAAATGAGTGTGATTGGGCAGCAGAGACTCGTGGAAAGGAAGGGCCTATTAATGGTGGGTGAATAGGTGTGATTGCGCAGCACAGACCCCTGGAATGGAAGGGCCTATTAATTGTGGGTGAATGGTTGTGATTGGGCAGCGCTGACTCGTGGAAATGAAGGGCCTATTAATTGTGGATGAATGGGTGTGACTGGGTAACACAGGCTCGTGGAAAGGAAGGGCCTATTAATTGTGTGTGAATGTGTGTGACTGGGCAGCACAGACTCGTGGAAAGGAAGAGCCTATAAATTGTGGGAGAATAGGTGTGATTGCGCACCACTGACTCGTGGAAAGGAAAGGCCTATTAATTGTGGGTGAATGGGTGTGATTGGACAACAGGCTCGTGAAAGGAAGGGCTATTAATTGTGGGGGAAAGCGTGTGGTTGGGCAGCACATTCTCGTGGAAAGGAAGGGCGTATTAATGGTGGGTGAAAAAGTGTGATTGGGCAGCACAGAGTCGTGGAATGGAAGGGCCCATTAATTGTGGGTGAATGGGTGTGATTGGGCAACACAGGCTCGTCGAATACAAGCGCCTATTAATTGTGGGTGAATGGGTGTGATTGGGCAGCACAGGTTCATGGAATGGGAGGGCCTACTAATTGTGGGTGAAAGGTGTGACTGGTCAACACAGACTCGTGGAAAGGAAGCGCCTATTAATTGTGGGTGAATGGGTGTGACTGGGCAGCACAGGTTCGCGGAATGGACTGGCTTATTAATTGTGGTTTAATGGGTGTGACTGGGCAGTACAGACTCGTGGAAAGGAAGGGCCTATTAATTGTGGGTGAACGAGTGTGATTGGGCAACGGGCTCGTGGAAATGAAGGGCTTATTAATTGTGGGTGAATGGGTGTGACTGGGCAGCACAGACTCGTGGAAAGGAAGGGCCTATTAATTGTGGGTGAATGGGTGTGATTGGGCAACACAGACTCGTGGAAAGGAAGGGCCCATTAATTGTGGGGTAATGGGTGCGATTGGGCAACAAAGGCTCGGGGAAAAGAAGGACCTATTAATTGTGGGTGAATGTGTGTGACTGGGCAACACAGGGCTAGTGGAAAGGAAGGGTCAATTAATTGTGGGTGAATGTGTGTGACTGGGCATCACAGACTCGTGGAAAGGAAGGACTTATTAATTGTGGGTGAATGGGTGTGATTGCGCAGCACAGACTCGTGGAAAGGGCCTATTAATTGTGGGTGAATGTGTGTGACTGGGCAGCACAGACTCGTGGAAAGGAAGCGCCTATTATTTGTGGGTGAATGTGTGCGACTGAGCAGCACAGAATCGTGGAAAGGAAGGGCCTATTAATTGTGGGTGAATGGGTGTGATTGGGGAACACAGGCTCGTGGAATGGAAGGGCCTATTAATTGTGGTTGAAAGGTGTGACTGGGCAACACAGAATCGTGGAAAGGAAGCGCCTATTATTTGTGGGTGAATGTGTGCGACTGTGCAGCACAGAATCGTGTAAAGGAAGGGCCTATTATTTGTGGGTGAATATGTGCGACTGGGCAGCACAGACTCGTGGAAAGGAAGGGCCTATTAATTGGGGTGAATGAGTGTGATTGGGCCACACAGGTTCGTGGAAAAGAATTTCCTATTAATTATAGCTGAATGAGTGTGATTGGGCAGCACAGACTCGTGGAAAGGAAGGGCCTATTAATTGTGGGTGAATGGGTGTGATTGGGCAGCAGGCTCGTGGAAAGCAAGGGCCTATTAATTGTGTGTGAATGGGTGTGATTGGGCAACACAGACTCGTGGAAAGGAATGGCCCATTAATTGTGGGTCAATGGATGTGTTTGGGCAACAAAGTCTCGTGAAAAGAAGGACTTATTAATTGTGGGTCAATGGTTGTGACTGGGCAACACAGGCTAGTGGAAAGGAAGGGTCTATTAATTGTGCGTGAATGTGTGTGACTGGGCATCACAGACTCGTGGAAAGGAAGGACTTATGAATTGTGGATGAATGCGTGTGATTGGGCAACACCTGCTCGTGGAAAGGAAGGGCCTATTAATTGTGGGGGAATGGGTGTGACTGGGCAGCACAGGCTCGCGGAATGGACGGCCTTATTAATTGTGGGTTAATGGGTGTGACTGGGCAGTACAGCCTCGTGGAAACGAAGGGCCTATTAATTGTTGGTGAATGGGTCAGACTGGGCAACACAGGCTCGTGCAATAGAACGGCCTATTAATTGTGGGTCAATGAGTGTGATTGGGCAGCAGAGACTCGTGGAAATGAAGGGCCTTTTAATTGTGGATGAATGGGTGTGACTGGGCAACACAGGCTCGTGGAAAGGAAGGGCCTATTAATTGTGGGTGAATGTGTGTGACTGGGCAGCACTCACTCGTGGAAAGGAAGAGCCTATAAATTGTGGGAGAATAGGTGTGATTGCGCAGCACAGATTCGTGGAAAGGAAGGGCCTATTAATTGTGGGTGAATGGGTGTGATTGGGCAACAGGCTCTTGGAAAGGAAGGGCCTATTAATTGTGGGTGAAAGCGTGTGATTGGGCAGCACAGACTCGTGGAATGGGAGGGCCTACTAATTGTGGGTGAAAGGTGTGACTGGGCAACACAGACTCGTGGAAAGGAAGGGCCTATTAATTGTGGGTGAATGGGTGTGATTGGGCAACACAGACTCGTGGAAAGGAAGGGCCCATTAATTGTTGGTGAATGGGTCAGATTGGGGAACACAGGCTCGTGGAATGGAACGGCATATTAATTGTGGGTAAATGAGTGTGATTGGGCAGCAGAGACTCGTGGAAAGGAAGGGCCTATTAATGGTGGGTGAATAGGTGTGATTGCGCAGCACAGACCCCTGGAATGGAAGGGCCTATTAATTGTGGGTGAATGGTTGTGATTGGGCAGCGCTGACTCGTGGAAATGAAGGGCCTATTAATTGTGGATGAATGGGTGTGACTGGGTAACACAGGCTCGTGGAAAGGAAGGGCCTATTAATTGTGTGTGAATGTGTGTGACTGGGCAGCACAGACTCGTGGAAAGGAAGAGCCTATAAATTGTGGGAGAATAGGTGTGATTGCGCACCACTGACTCGTGGAAAGGAAAGGCCTATTAATTGTGGGTGAATGGGTGTGATTGGACAACAGGCTCGTGAAAGGAAGGGCTATTAATTGTGGGGGAAAGCGTGTGGTTGGGCAGCACATTCTCGTGGAAAGGAAGGGCGTATTAATGGTGGGTGAAAAAGTGTGATTGGGCAGCACAGAGTCGTGGAATGGAAGGGCCCATTAATTGTGGGTGAATGGGTGTGATTGGGCAACACAGGCTCGTCGAATACAAGCGCCTATTAATTGTGGGTGAATGGGTGTGATTGGGCAGCACAGGTTCATGGAATGGGAGGGCCTACTAATTGTGGGTGAAAGGTGTGACTGGTCAACACAGACTCGTGGAAAGGAAGCGCCTATTAATTGTGGGTGAATGGGTGTGACTGGGCAGCACAGGTTCGCGGAATGGACTGGCTTATTAATTGTGGTTTAATGGGTGTGACTGGGCAGTACAGACTCGTGGAAAGGAAGGGCCTATTAATTGTGGGTGAACGAGTGTGATTGGGCAACGGGCTCGTGGAAATGAAGGGCTTATTAATTGTGGGTGAATGGGTGTGACTGGGCAGCACAGACTCGTGGAAAGGAAGGGCCTATTAATTGTGGGTGAATGGGTGTGATTGGGCAACACAGACTCGTGGAAAGGAAGGGCCCATTAATTGTGGGGTAATGGGTGCGATTGGGCAACAAAGGCTCGGGGAAAAGAAGGACCTATTAATTGTGGGTGAATGTGTGTGACTGGGCAACACAGGGCTAGTGGAAAGGAAGGGTCAATTAATTGTGGGTGAATGTGTGTGACCTGGCATCACAGACTCGTGGAAAGGAAGGACTTATTAATTGTGGGTGAATGGGTGTGATTGCGCAGCACAGACTCGTGGAAAGGGCCTATTAATTGTGGGTGAATGTGTGTGACTGGGCAGCACAGACTCGTGGAAAGGAAGCGCCTATTATTTGTGGGTGAATGTGTGCGACTGGGCAGCACAGAATCGTGGAAAGGAAGGGCCCATTAATTGTTGGTGAATGGGTCAGATTGGGGAACACAGGCTCGTGGAATGGAACGGCATATTAATTGTGGGTAAATGAGTGTGATTGGGCAGCAGAGACTCGTGGAAAGGAAGGGCCTATTAATGGTGGGTGAATAGGTGTGATTGCGCAGCACAGACCCCTGGAATGGAAGGGCCTATTAATTGTGGGTGAATGGTTGTGATTGGGCAGCGCTGACTCGTGGAAATGAAGGGCCTATTAATTGTGGATGAATGGGTGTGACTGGGTAACACAGGCTCGTGGAAAGGAAGGGCCTATTAATTGTGTGTGAATGTGTGTGACTGGGCAGCACAGACTCGTGGAAAGGAAGAGCCTATAAATTGTGGGAGAATAGGTGTGATTGCGCACCACTGACTCGTGGAAAGGAAAGGCCTATTAATTGTGGGTGAATGGGTGTGATTGGACAACAGGCTCGTGAAAGGAAGGGCTATTAATTGTGGGGGAAAGCGTGTGGTTGGGCAGCACATTCTCGTGGAAAGGAAGGGCGTATTAATGGTGGGTGAAAAAGTGTGATTGGGCAGCACAGAGTCGTGGAATGGAAGGGCCCATTAATTGTGGGTGAATGGGTGTGATTGGGCAACACAGGCTCGTCGAATACAAGCGCCTATTAATTGTGGGTGAATGGGTGTGATTGGGCAGCACAGGTTCATGGAATGGGAGGGCCTACTAATTGTGGGTGAAAGGTGTGACTGGTCAACACAGACTCGTGGAAAGGAAGCGCCTATTAATTGTGGGTGAATGGGTGTGACTGGGCAGCACAGGTTCGCGGAATGGACTGGCTTATTAATTGTGGTTTAATGGGTGTGACTGGGCAGTACAGACTCGTGGAAAGGAAGGGCCTATTAATTGTGGGTGAACGAGTGTGATTGGGCAACGGGCTCGTGGAAATGAAGGGCTTATTAATTGTGGGTGAATGGGTGTGACTGGGCAGCACAGACTCGTGGAAAGGAAGGGCCTATTAATTGTGGGTGAATGGGTGTGATTGGGCAACACAGACTCGTGGAAAGGAAGGGCCCATTAATTGTGGGGTAATGGGTGCGATTGGGCAACAAAGGCTCGGGGAAAAGAAGGACCTATTAATTGTGGGTGAATGTGTGTGACTGGGCAACACAGGGCTAGTGGAAAGGAAGGGTCAATTAATTGTGGGTGAATGTGTGTGATTGGGCAACACCGGCTCGTGGAAAGGAAGGGCCTATTAATTGTGGGGGAATGGGTGTGACTGGGCAGCACAGGCTCGCGGAATGGACGGCCTTATTAATTGTGGGTTAATGGGTGTGACTGGGCAGTACAGCCTCGTGGAAACGAAGGGCCTATTAATTGTTGGTGAATGGGTCAGACTGGGCAACACAGGCTCGTGGAATAGAACGGCCTATTAATTGTGGGTCAATGAGTGTGATTGGGCAGCAGAGACTCGTGGAAAGGAAGAGCCTTTTAATTGTGGATGAATGGGTGTGACTGGGCAACACAGGCTCGTGGAAAGGAAGGGCCTATTAATTGTTGTTGAATGTGTGTGACTGGGCAGCACTCACTCGTGGAAAGGAAGAGCCTATAAATTGTGGGAGAATAGGTGTGATTGCGCAGCACAGATTCGTGGAAAGGAAGGGCCTATTAATTGTGGGTGAATGGGTGTGATTGGGCAACAGGCTCTTGGAAAGGAAGGGCCTATTAATTGTGGGTGAAAGCGTGTGATTGGGCAGCACAGACTCGTGGAATGGGAGGGCCTACTAATTGTGGGTGAAAGGTGTGACTGGGCAACACAGACTCGTGGAAAGGAAGGGCCTATTAATTGTGGGTGAATGGGTGTGATTGGGCAACACAGACTCGTGGAAAGGAAGGGCCCATTAATTGTTGGTGAATGGGTCAGATTGGGGAACACAGGCTCGTGGAATGGAACGGCATATTAATTGTGGGTAAATGAGTGTGATTGGGCAGCAGAGACTCGTGGAAAGGAAGGGCCTATTAATGGTGGGTGAATAGGTGTGATTGCGCAGCACAGACCCCTGGAATGGAAGGGCCTATTAATTGTGGGTGAATGGTTGTGATTGGGCAGCGCTGACTCGTGGAAATGAAGGGCCTATTAATTGTGGATGAATGGGTGTGACTGGGTAACACAGGCTCGTGGAAAGGAAGGGCCTATTAATTGTGTGTGAATGTGTGTGACTGGGCAGCACAGACTCGTGGAAAGGAAGAGCCTATAAATTGTGGGAGAATAGGTGTGATTGCGCACCACTGACTCGTGGAAAGGAAAGGCCTATTAATTGTGGGTGAATGGGTGTGATTGGACAACAGGCTCGTGAAAGGAAGGGCTATTAATTGTGGGGGAAAGCGTGTGGTTGGGCAGCACATTCTCGTGGAAAGGAAGGGCGTATTAATGGTGGGTGAAAAAGTGTGATTGGGCAGCACAGAGTCGTGGAATGGAAGGGCCCATTAATTGTGGGTGAATGGGTGTGATTGGGCAACACAGGCTCGTCGAATACAAGCGCCTATTAATTGTGGGTGAATGGGTGTGATTGGGCAGCACAGGTTCATGGAATGGGAGGGCCTACTAATTGTGGGTGAAAGGTGTGACTGGTCAACACAGACTCGTGGAAAGGAAGCGCCTATTAATTGTGGGTGAATGGGTGTGACTGGGCAGCACAGGTTCGCGGAATGGACTGGCTTATTAATTGTGGTTTAATGGGTGTGACTGGGCAGTACAGACTCGTGGAAAGGAAGGGCCTATTAATTGTGGGTGAACGAGTGTGATTGGGCAACGGGCTCGTGGAAATGAAGGGCTTATTAATTGTGGGTGAATGGGTGTGACTGGGCAGCACAGACTCGTGGAAAGGAAGGGCCTATTAATTGTGGGTGAATGGGTGTGATTGGGCAACACAGACTCGTGGAAAGGAAGGGCCCATTAATTGTGGGGTAATGGGTGCGATTGGGCAACAAAGGCTCGGGGAAAAGAAGGACCTATTAATTGTGGGTGAATGTGTGTGACTGGGCAACACAGGGCTAGTGGAAAGGAAGGGTCAATTAATTGTGGGTGAATGTGTGTGACTGGGCATCACAGACTCGTGGAAAGGAAGGACTTATTAATTGTGGGTGAATGGGTGTGATTGCGCAGCACAGACTCGTGGAAAGGGCCTATTAATTGTGGGTGAATGTGTGTGACTGGGCAGCACAGACTCGTGGAAAGGAAGCGCCTATTATTTGTGGGTGAATGTGTGCGACTGGGCAGCACAGAATCGTGGAAAGGAAGGGCCTATTAATTGTGGGTGAATGGGTGTGATTGGGGAACACAGGCTCGTGGAATGGAAGGGCCTATTAATTGTGGTTGAAAGGTGTGACTGGGCAACACAGAATCGTGGAAAGGAAGCGCCTATTATTTGTGGGTGAATGTGTGCGACTGTGCAGCACAGAATCGTGTAAAGGAAGGGCCTATTATTTGTGGGTGAATATGTGCGACTGGGCAGCACAGACTCGTGGAAAGGAAGGGCCTATTAATTGGGGTGAATGAGTGTGATTGGGCCACACAGGTTCGTGGAAAAGAATTTCCTATTAATTATAGCTGAATGAGTGTGATTGGGCAGCACAGACTCGTGGAAAGGAAGGGCCTATTAATTGTGGGTGAATGGGTGTGATTGGGCAGCAGGCTCGTGGAAAGCAAGGGCCTATTAATTGTGTGTGAATGGGTGTGATTGGGCAACACAGACTCGTGGAAAGGAATGGCCCATTAATTGTGGGTCAATGGATGTGTTTGGGCAACAAAGTCTCGTGAAAAGAAGGACTTATTAATTGTGGGTCAATGGTTGTGACTGGGCAACACAGGCTAGTGGAAAGGAAGGGTCTATTAATTGTGCGTGAATGTGTGTGACTGGGCATCACAGACTCGTGGAAAGGAAGGACTTATGAATTGTGGATGAATGCGTGTGATTGGGCAACACCTGCTCGTGGAAAGGAAGGGCCTATTAATTGTGGGTGAATGGATGTGATTGGGCAACACCGGCTCGTGGAAAGGAAGGGCCTATTAATTGTGGGGGAATGGGTGTGACTGTGCAGCACAAGCTCGCGGAATGGACGGGCTTATTAATTGTGGGTTAATGGGTGCTACTGGTCAGTACAGACTCGTGGAAAGGAAGGGCCTATTATTTCTGGGTAAATGTGTGTGACTGGTCAGCACAGACTCGTGGAAAGGAAGCGCCTATTAATTGTGGGTGAATGGGTGTAACTGGGCAGCACAGGCTCGCGGAATGGACGGGCCTATTAATTGTAGGTGAATGGGAGTGATTGGGCAGCACAGACTCGTGGAAAGGAAGGGCCTAATAATTGTGGGTGAATGGGTGTGATTGGGCAACAGGCTCTTGGAAAGGAAGGGCCTATTAATTGTGGGTGAAAGCGTGTGATTGGGCAGCGCAGACTCGTGGAATGGGAGGGCCTACTAATTGTGGGTGAAAGGTGTGACTGGGCAACACAGACTCGTGGAAAGGAAGGGCCTATTAATTGTGGGTGAATGGGTGTGATTGGGCAACACAGACTCGTGGAAAGGAAGGGCCCATTAATTGTTGGTGAATGGGTCAGATTGGGGAACACAGGCTCGTGGAATGGAACGGCATATTAATTGTGGGTAAATGAGTGTGATTGGGCAGCAGAGACTCGTGGAAAGGAAGGGCCTATTAATGGTGGGTGAATAGGTGTGATTGCGCAGCACAGACCCCTGGAAATGAAGGGCATATTAATTGTGGGTGAATGGTTGTGACTGAGCAGCACAGACTCGTGGAAAGGAAGGGCCTATTAATTGTGGGTGAATGTGTGTGACTGAGCAGCACAGACTCGTGGAAAGGAAGAGCTTATAAATTGTGGGAGAATAGGTGTGATTGCGCACCACTGACTCGTGGAAAGGAAGGGCCTATTAATTGTGGGTGAATGGGTGTGATTGGACAACAGGCTCGTGAAAGGAAGGGCCTATTAATTGTGGGTGAAAGCGTGTGGTTGGGCAGCACATTCTCGTGGAAAGGAAGGGAGTATTAATGGTGGGTGAAAAAGTGTGATTGGGCAGCACAGAGTCGTGGAATGGAAGGGCCTATTAATTGTGGGTGAATTGGTGTGATTGGGCAACACAGGCTCGTCGAATGCAAGCGCCTATTAATTGTGGATGAATGGGTGTGATTGGGCAGCACAGGATCGTGGAATGGGAGGGCCTACTAATTGTGGGTGAAAGGTGTGAGTGGTCAACACAGACTCGTGGAAAGGAAGCGCCTATTAATTGTGGGTGAATGGGTGTGACTGGGCAGCACAGGTTCGCGGAATGGACTGGCTTATTAATTGTGGGTTAATGGGTGTGACTGGGCAGTACAGACTCGTGGAAAGGAAGGGCCTATTAATTGTGGGTGAATGGGTGTGACTGGGCAGCACAGACTCGTGGAAAGGAAGGGCCTATTAATTGTGGGTGAATGGGTGTGATTGGGCAACACAGACTCGTGGAAAGGAAGGGCCCATTAATTGTGGGGTAATGGGTGCGATTGGGCAACAAAGGCTCGGGGAAAAGAAGGACCTATTAATTGTGGGTGAATGTGTGTGACTGGGCAACACAGGGCTAGTGGAAAGGAAGGACTTATTAATTGTGGGTGAATGGGTGTGATTGCGCAGCACAGACTCGTGGAAAGGGCCTATTAATTGTGGGTGAATGGGTGTGATTGGGCAACACCGGCTCGTGGAAAGGAAGGGCCTATTAATTGTGGGGGAATGGGTGTGACTGGGCAGCACAGGCTCGCGGAATGGACGGCCTTATTAATTGTGGGTTAATGGGTGTGACTGGGCAGTACAGCCTCGTGGAAACGAAGGGCCTATTAATTGTTGGTGAATGGGTCAGACTGGGCAACACAGGCTCGTGGAATAGAACGGCCTATTAATTGTGGGTCAATGAGTGTGATTGGGCAGCAGAGACTCGTGGAAAGGAAGAGCCTTTTAATTGTGGATGAATGGGTGTGACTGGGCAACACAGGCTCGTGGAAAGGAAGGGCCTATTAATTGTTGTTGAATGTGTGTGACTGGGCAGCACTCACTCGTGGAAAGGAAGAGCCTATAAATTGTGGGAGAATAGGTGTGATTGCGCAGCACAGATTCGTGGAAAGGAAGGGCCTATTAATTGTGGGTGAATGGGTGTGATTGGGCAACAGGCTCTTGGAAAGGAAGGGCCTATTAATTGTGGGTGAAAGCGTGTGATTGGGCAGCACAGACTCGTGGAATGGGAGGGCCTACTAATTGTGGGTGAAAGGTGTGACTGGGCAACACAGACTCGTGGAAAGGAAGGGCCTATTAATTGTGGGTGAATGGGTGTGATTGGGCAACACAGACTCGTGGAAAGGAAGGGCCCATTAATTGTTGGTGAATGGGTCAGATTGGGGAACACAGGCTCGTGGAATGGAACGGCATATTAATTGTGGGTAAATGAGTGTGATTGGGCAGCAGAGACTCGTGGAAAGGAAGGGCCTATTAATGGTGGGTGAATAGGTGTGATTGCGCAGCACAGACCCCTGGAATGGAAGGGCCTATTAATTGTGGGTGAATGGTTGTGATTGGGCAGCGCTGACTCGTGGAAATGAAGGGCCTATTAATTGTGGATGAATGGGTGTGACTGGGTAACACAGGCTCGTGGAAAGGAAGGGCCTATTAATTGTGTGTGAATGTGTGTGACTGGGCAGCACAGACTCGTGGAAAGGAAGAGCCTATAAATTGTGGGAGAATAGGTGTGATTGCGCACCACTGACTCGTGGAAAGGAAAGGCCTATTAATTGTGGGTGAATGGGTGTGATTGGACAACAGGCTCGTGAAAGGAAGGGCTATTAATTGTGGGGGAAAGCGTGTGGTTGGGCAGCACATTCTCGTGGAAAGGAAGGGCGTATTAATGGTGGGTGAAAAAGTGTGATTGGGCAGCACAGAGTCGTGGAATGGAAGGGCCCATTAATTGTGGGTGAATGGGTGTGATTGGGCAACACAGGCTCGTCGAATACAAGCGCCTATTAATTGTGGGTGAATGGGTGTGATTGGGCAGCACAGGTTCATGGAATGGGAGGGCCTACTAATTGTGGGTGAAAGGTGTGACTGGTCAACACAGACTCGTGGAAAGGAAGCGCCTATTAATTGTGGGTGAATGGGTGTGACTGGGCAGCACAGGTTCGCGGAATGGACTGGCTTATTAATTGTGGTTTAATGGGTGTGACTGGGCAGTACAGACTCGTGGAAAGGAAGGGCCTATTAATTGTGGGTGAACGAGTGTGATTGGGCAACGGGCTCGTGGAAATGAAGGGCTTATTAATTGTGGGTGAATGGGTGTGACTGGGCAGCACAGACTCGTGGAAAGGAAGGGCCTATTAATTGTGGGTGAATGGGTGTGATTGGGCAACACAGACTCGTGGAAAGGAAGGGCCCATTAATTGTGGGGTAATGGGTGCGATTGGGCAACAAAGGCTCGGGGAAAAGAAGGACCTATTAATTGTGGGTGAATGTGTGTGACTGGGCAACACAGGGCTAGTGGAAAGGAAGGGTCAATTAATTGTGGGTGAATGTGTGTGACTGGGCATCACAGACTCGTGGAAAGGAAGGACTTATTAATTGTGGGTGAATGGGTGTGATTGCGCAGCACAGACTCGTGGAAAGGGCCTATTAATTGTGGGTGAATGTGTGTGACTGGGCAGCACAGACTCGTGGAAAGGAAGCGCCTATTATTTGTGGGTGAATGTGTGCGACTGGGCAGCACAGAATCGTGGAAAGGAAGGGCCTATTAATTGTGGGTGAATGGGTGTGATTGGGGAACACAGGCTCGTGGAATGGAAGGGCCTATTAATTGTGGTTGAAAGGTGTGACTGGGCAACACAGAATCGTGGAAAGGAAGCGCCTATTATTTGTGGGTGAATGTGTGCGACTGTGCAGCACAGAATCGTGTAAAGGAAGGGCCTATTATTTGTGGGTGAATGTGTGCGACTGGGCAGCACAGACTCGTGGAAAGGAAGGGCCTATTAATTGGGGTGAATGAGTGTGATTGGGCCACACAGGTTCGTGGAAAAGAATTTCCTATTAATTATAGCTGAATGAGTGTGATTGGGCAGCACAGACTCGTGGAAAGGAAGGGCCTATTAATTGTGGGTGAATGGGTGTGATTGGGCAGCAGGCTCGTGGAAAGCAAGGGCCTATTAATTGTGTGTGAATGGGTGTGATTGGGCAACACAGACTCGTGGAAAGTAATGGCCCATTAATTGTGGGTCAATGGATGTGTTTGGGCAACAAAGTCTCGTGAAAAGAAGGACTTATTAATTGTGGGTCAATGGTTGTGACTGGGCAACACAGGCTAGTGGAAAGGAAGGGTCTATTAATTGTGCGTGAATGTGTGTGACTGGGCATCACAGACTCGTGGAAAGGAAGGACTTATGAATTGTGGATGAATGCGTGTGATTGGGCAACACCTGCTCGTGGAAAGGAAGGGCCTATTAATTGTGGGTGAATGGATGTGATTGGGCAACACCGGCTCGTGGAAAGGAAGGGCCTATTAATTGTGGGGGAATGGGTGTGACTGTGCAGCACAAGCTCGCGGAATGGACGGGCTTATTAATTGTGGGTTAATGGGTGCTACTGGTCAGTACAGACTCGTGGAAAGGAAGGGCCTATTATTTCTGGGTAAATGTGTGTGACTGGTCAGCACAGACTCGTGGAAAGGAAGCGCCTATTAATTGTGGGTGAATGGGTGTAACTGGGCAGCACAGGCTCGCGGAATGGACGGGCCTATTAATTGTAGATGAATGGGAGTGATTGGGCAGCACAGACTCGTGGAAAGGAAGGGCCTAATAATTGTGGGTGAATGGGTGTGATTGGGCAACAGGCTCTTGGAAAGGAAGGGCCTATTATTTGTGGGTGAAAGCGTGTGATTGGGCAGCGCAGACACGTGGAATGGGAGGGCCTACTAATTGTGGGTGAAAGGTGTGACTGGGCAACACAGACTCGTGGAAAGGAAGGGCCTATTAATTGTGGGTGAATGGGTGTGATTGGGCAACACAGACTCGTGGAAAGGAAGGGCCCATTAATTGTTGGTGAATGGGTCAGATTGGGGAACACAGGCTCGTGGAATGGAACGGCATATTAATTGTGGGTAAATGAGTGTGATTGGGCAGCAGAGACTCGTGGAAAGGAAGGGCCTATTAATGGTGGGTGAATAGGTGTGATTGCGCAGCACAGACCCCTGGAAATGAAGGGCATATTAATTGTGGGTGAATGGTTGTGATTGGGCAGCGCTGATTCGTGGAAATGAAGGGCCTATTAATTGTGGATGAATGGGTGTGACTGGGTAACACAGGCTCGTGGAAAGGAAGGGCCTATTAATTGTGTGTGAATGTGTGTGACTGGGCAGCACAGACTCGTGGAAAGGAAGAGCCTATAAATTGTGGGAGAATAGGTGTGATTGCGCACCACTGACTCGTGGAAAGGAAAGGCCTATTAATTGTGGGTGAATGGGTGTGATTGGACAACAGGCTCGTGAAAGGAAGGGCCTATTAATTGTGGGGGAAAGCGTGTGGTTGGGCAGCACATTCTCGTGGAAAGGAAGGGCGTATTAATGGTGGGTGAAAAAGTGTGATTGGGCAGCACAGAGTCGTGGAATGGAAGGGCCTATTAATTGTGGGTGAATGGGTGTGATTGGGCAACACAGGCTCGTCGAATGCAAGCGCCTATTAATTGTGGGTGAATGGGTGTGATTGGGCAGCACAGGTTCGTGGAATGGGAGGGCCTACTAATTGTGGGTGAAAGGTGTGACTGGTCAACACAGACTCGTGGAAAGGAAGCGCCTATTAATTGTGGGTGAATGGGTGTGACTGGGCAGCACAGGTTCGCGGAATGGACTGGCTTATTAATTGTGGTTTAATGGGTGTGACTGGGCAGTACAGACTCGTGGAAAGGAAGGGCCTATAAATTGTGGGAGAATAGGTGTGATTGCGCACCACTGACTCGTGGAAAGGAAAGGCCTATTAATTGTGGGTGAATGGGTGTGATTGGACAACAGGCTCGTGAAAGGAAGGGCCTATTAATTGTGGGGGAAAGCGTGTGGTTGGGCAGCACATTCTCGTGGAAAGGAAGGGCGTATTAATGGTGGGTGAAAAAGTGTGATTGGGCAGCACAGAGTCGTGGAATGGAAGGGCCTATTAATTGTGGGTGAATGGGTGTGATTGGGCAACACAGGCTCGTCGAATGCAAGCGCCTATTAATTGTGGGTGAATGGGTGTGATTGGGCAGCACAGGTTCGTGGAATGGGAGGGCCTACTAATTGTGGGTGAAAGGTGTGACTGGTCAACACAGACTCGTGGAAAGGAAGCGCCTATTAATTGTGGGTGAATGGGTGTGACTGGGCAGCACAGGTTCGCGGAATGGACTGGCTTATTAATTGTGGTTTAATGGGTGTGACTGGGCAGTACAGACTCGTGGAAAGGAAGGGCCTATTAATTGTGGGTGAACGAGTGTGATTGGGCAACGGGCTCGTGGAAAGGAAGGGCTTATTAATTGTGGGTGAATGGGTGTGACTGGGCAGCACAGACTCGTGGAAAGGAAGGGCCTATTAATTGTGGGTGAATGGGTGTGATTGGGCAACACAGACTCGTGGAAAGGAAGGGACCATTAATTGTGGGGTAATGGGTGCGATTGGGCAACAAAGGCTCGGGGAAAAGAAGGACCTATTAATTGTGGGTGAATGTGTGTGACTGGGCAACACAGGGCTAGTGGAAAGGAAGGGTCAATTAATTGTGGGTGAATGTGTGTGACTGGGCATCACAGACTCGTGGAAAGGAAGGACTTATTAATTGTGGGTGAATGGGTGTGATTGCGCAGCACAGACTCGTGGAAAGGGCCTATTAATTGTGGGTTAATGGGTGTGACTGGGCAGTACAGCCTCGTGGAAACGAAGGGCCAATTAATTGTGGGTGAATGGGTGTGACTGGGCAGGACACACTCGTGGAATGGACGGGCCTATTATTTGTGGGTTAATGGGTGTGACTGGGCAGCACAGACTCGTGGAAAGGAAGGGCCTATTAATTGTGGGTGAAGGAGTGTGATTGGACCACACAGGTTTGTGGAAAGGAACTTCCTATTAATTATAGCTGAATGAGTGTGATTGGGCAGCACAGACTTGTGGAGAGGAAGGGCCTATTAATTGTGGGTGAATGGGTGAGATTGGGCAGCAGGCTCGTGGAAAGGAAGGGCCTATTTATTGTGGGTGAATGGGTGTGACTGGGCAACACAGCCTCGTGGAAACGAAGGGCCTATTAATTGTTGGTGTATGGGTCAGATTGGGCAACACATGCTCGTGGAATGGAACGGCCTATTAATTGTGGGTGAATGAGTGTGATTGGGCAGCAGAGACTCGTGGAAAGGAAGGGCCTATTAATGGTGGGTGAATGGTTGTGATTGGGCAGCACTTACTCGTGGAAATGAAGGGCCTATTAATTGTGGATGAATGGGTGTGACTGGGCAACACAGGCTCGTGGAAAGGAAGGGCCTATTAATTGTGGGTGAAAGCGTGTGATTGGGCAGTGCAGACTCGTGGAAAGGAAGAGCCTATTAATGGTGGGTGCAAAAGTATGATTGGGCATCGCAGAGTCGTGGAATGGAAGGGCCTATTAACTGTGGGTGAATGGGTGTGATTGGGCAACACAGGCTCGTCGAATCAAAGCGCCTATTAATTGTGGGTGAATGGGTGTGATTGGGCAGCACAGGCTCGTGGAATGGGAGGGCATACTAATTGTGGGTGAAAGGTGTGACTGGGCAACACAGACACGTGGAAAGGAAGGGCCTATTAATTGTGGGTGAATGGGTGTGATTGGGCAACACAGACTCGTGGAAAGGAAGGGCCCATTAATTGTTGGTGAATGGGTCAGACTGGGCAACACAGGCTCGTGGAATGGAACGGCATATTAATTGTGGGTGAATGAGTGAGATTGGGCAGCAGAGACTCGTGGAACGGAAGGGCCTATTAATGTTGGGTTAATAGGTGTGATTGCGCAGCACAGACTCCTGGAATGGAAGGGCCTATTAATTGTGGGTGAATGGTTATGATTGGGCAGCGCTGACTCGTGGAAATGAAGGGCCTATTAATTGTGGATGAATGGGTGTGACTGGGTGACACAGGCTCGTGGAAAGGAAGGGCCTATTAATTGTGGGTGAATGTGTGTGACTGAGCAGCACAGACTCGTGGAAAGAAAGCGCCTATTATTTGTGGGTGAATGTGTGCGACTGGGCAGCACAGAATAGTGGAAAGGAAGGACCTATTAATTGTGGGTGAATGGGTGAGATTGGGCAGCAGGCTCGTGGAAAGGAACTTCCTATTAATTATAGCTGAATGAGTGTGATTGGGCAGCACAGACTCGTGGAAAGGAAGGGCCTATTAATTGTGGGTGAATGGGTGTGATTGGGCAGCAGTCTCGTGGAAAGGAAGGGCCTATTAATTGTGGGTGAATGTGTGTGACTGGGCAATACAGACTCGTGGAAAGGAAGCGCCTATCATTTGTGGGTGAATGTGTGCGACTGGGCAGCACAGAATCGTGGAAAGGAAGGGCCTATTAATTGTGGGTGAATGGGTGTGATTGGGGAACACAGGCTCGTGGAATGGAAGAGCCTATTAATTGTGGTTGAAAGGTGTGACTGGGCAACACAGACTCGTGGAAAGGAAGGGCCTATTAATTGTGTGTGAATGAGTGTGATTGGGCAACACAGACTCGTGGAAAGGAAGGGCCCATTAATTGTGGGTCAATGGGTGAGATTGGGCAACAAAGTCTCGGGGAAAAGAAGGACCTATTAATTGTGGGTGAATGGGTGTGATTGCGCAGCACAGACTCGTGGAAAGGAAGGGCCCATTATATGTTGGTGAATGGGTCACATTGGGCAACACAGGCTCGTGGAATGGAACGGCATATTAATTGTGGGTAAATGAGTGTGATTGGGCAGCAGAGACTCGTGGAAAGGAAGGGCCTATTAATGGTGGGTGAATAGGTGTGATTGCGCAGCACAGACCCCTGGAAATGAAGGGCATATTAATTGTGGGTGAATGGTTGTGATTGGGCAGCGCTGACTCGTGGAAATGAAGGGCCTATTAATTGTTGATGAATGGGTGTGACTGGGTAACACAGGCTCGTGGAAAGGAAGGGCCTATTAATTGTGTGTGAATGTGTGTGACTGGGCAGCACAGACTCGTGGAAAGGAAGAGCCTATAAATTGTGGGAGAATAGGTGTGATTGCGCACCACTGACTCGTGGAAAGGAAAGGCCTATTAATTGTGGGTGAATGGGTGTGATTGGACAACAGGCTCGTGAAAGGAAGGGCCTATTAATTGTGGGGGAAAGCGTGTGGTTGGGCAGCACATTCTCGTGGAAAGGAAGGGCGTATTAATGGTGGGTGAAAAAGTGTGATTGGGCAGCACAGAGTCGTGGAATGGAAGGGCCTATTAATTGTGGGTGAATGGGTGTGATTGGGCAACACAGGCTCGTCGAATGCAAGCGCCTATTAATTGTGGGTGAATGGGTGTGATTGGGCAGCACAGGTTCGTGGAATGGGAGGGCCTACTAATTGTGGGTGAAAGGTGTGACTGGTCAACACAGACTCGTGGAAAGGAAGCGCCTATTAATTGTGGGTGAATGGGTGTGACTGGGCAGCACAGGTTCGCGGAATGGACTGGCTTATTAATTGTGGTTTAATGGGTGTGACTGGGCAGTACAGACTCGTGGAAAGGAAGGGCCTATTAATTGTGGGTGAACGAGTGTGATTGGGCAACGGGCTCGTGGAAAGGAAGGGCTTATTAATTGTGGGTGAATGGGTGTGACTGGGCAGCACAGACTCGTGGAAAGGAAGGGCCTATTAATTGTGGGTGAATGGGTGTGATTGGGCAACACAGACTCGTGGAAAGGAAGGGACCATTAATTGTGGGGTAATGGGTGCGATTGGGCAACAAAGGCTCGGGGAAAAGAAGGACCTATTAATTGTGGGTGAATGTGTGTGACTGGGCAACACAGGGCTAGTGGAAAGGAAGGGTCAATTAATTGTGGGTGAATGTGTGTGACTGGGCATCACAGACTCGTGGAAAGGAAGGACTTATTAATTGTGGGTGAATGGGTGTGATTGCGCAGCACAGACTCGTGGAAAGGGCCTATTAATTGTGGGTTAATGGGTGTGACTGGGCAGTACAGCCTCGTGGAAACGAAGGGCCAATTAATTGTGGGTGAATGGGTGTGACTGGGCAGGACACACTCGTGGAATGGACGGGCCTATTAATTGTGGGTTAATGGGTGTGACTGGGCAGCACAGACTCGTGGAAAGGAAGGGCCTATTAATTGTGGGTGAAGGAGTGTGATTGGACCACACAGGTTTGTGGAAAGGAACTTCCTATTAATTATAGCTGAATGAGTGTGATTGGGCAGCACAGACTTGTGGAGAGGAAGGGCCTATTAATTGTGGGTGAATGGGTGAGATTGGGCAGCAGGCTCGTGGAAAGGAAGGGCCTATTTATTGTGGGTGAATGGGTGTGACTGGGCAACACAGCCTCGTGGAAACGATGGGCCTATTAATTGTTGGTGTATGGGTCAGACTGGGCAACACATGCTCGTGGAATGGAACGGCCTATTAATTGTGGGTGAAGGAGTGTGATTGGGCAGCAGAGACTCGTGGAAAGGAAGGGCCTATTAATGGTGGGTGAATGGTTGTGATTCGGCAGCACTTACTCGTGGAAATGAAGGGCCTATTAATTGTGGATGAATGGGTGTGACTGGGCAACACAGGCTCGTGGAAAGGAAGGGCCTATTAATTGTGGGTGAAAGCGTGTGATTGGGCAGTGCAGACTCGTGGAAAGGAAGAGCCTATTAATGGTGGGTGCAAAAGTATGATTGGGCATCGCAGAGTCGTGGAATGGAAGGGCCTATTAACTGTGGGTGAATGGGTGTGATTGGGCAACACAGGCTCGTCGAATCAAAGCGCCTATTAATTGTGGGTGAATGGGTGTGATTGGGCAGCACAGGCTCGTGGAATGGGAGGGCATACTAATTGTGGGTGAAAGGTGTGACTGGGCAACACAGACACGTGGAAAGGAAGGGCCTATTAATTGTGGGTGAATGGGTGTGATTGGGCAACACAGACTCGTGGAAAGGAAGGGCCCATTAATTGTTGGTGAATGGGTCAGACTGGGCAACACAGGCTCGTGGAATGGAACGGCATATTAATTGTGGGTGAATGAGTGAGATTGGGCAGCAGAGACTCGTGGAACGGAAGGGCCTATTAATGTTGGGTTAATAGGTGTGATTGCGCAGCACAGACTCCTGGAATGGAAGGGCCTATTAATTGTGGGTGAATGGTTATGATTGGGCAGCGCTGACTCGTGGAAATGAAGGGCCTATTAATTGTGGATGAATGGGTGTGACTGGGTGACACAGGCTCGTGGAAAGGAAGGGCCTATTAATTGTGGGTGAATGTGTGTGACTGAGCAGCACAGACTCGTGGAAAGAAAGCGCCTATTATTTGTGGGTGAATGTGTGCGACTGGGCAGCACAGAATAGTGGAAAGGAAGGACCTATTAATTGTGGGTGAATGGGTGAGATTGGGCAGCAGGCTCGTGGAAAGGAACTTCCTATTAATTATAGCTGAATGAGTGTGATTGGGCAGCACAGACTCGTGGAAAGGAAGGGCCTATTAATTGTGGGTGAATGGGTGTGATTGGGCAGCAGTCTCGTGGAAAGGAAGGGCCTATTAATTGTGGGTGAATGTGTGTGACTGGGCAATACAGACTCGTGGAAAGGAAGCGCCTATCATTTGTGGGTGAATGTGTGCGACTGGGCAGCACAGAATCGTGGAAAGGAAGGGCCTATTAATTGTGGGTGAATGGGTGTGATTGGGGAACACAGGCTCGTGGAATGGAAGAGCCTATTAATTGTGGTTGAAAGGTGTGACTGGGCAACACAGACTCGTGGAAAGGAAGGGCCTATTAATTGTGTGTGAATGAGTGTGATTGGGCAACACAGACTCGTGGAAAGGAAGGGCCCATTAATTGTGGGTCAATGGGTGAGATTGGGCAACAAAGTCTCGGGGAAAAGAAGGACCTATTAATTGTGGGTGAATGGGTGTGATTGCGCAGCACAGACTCGTGGAAAGGAAGGGCCCATTATATGTTGGTGAATGGGTCACATTGGGCAACACAGGCTCGTGGAATGGAACGGCATATTAATTGTGGGTAAATGAGTGTGATTGGGCAGCAGAGACTCGTGGAAAGGAAGGGCCTATTAATGGTGGGTGAATAGGTGTGATTGCGCAGCACAGACCCCTGGAAATGAAGGGCATATTAATTGTGGGTGAATGGTTGTGATTGGGCAGCGCTGACTCGTGGAAATGAAGGGCCTATTAATTGTTGATGAATGGGTGTGACTGGGTAACACAGGCTCGTGGAAAGGAAGGGCCTATTAATTGTGTGTGAATGTGTGTGACTGGGCAGCACAGACTCGTGGAAAGGAAGAGCCTATAAATTGTGGGAGAATAGGTGTGATTGCGCACCACTGACTCGTGGAAAGGAAAGGCCTATTAATTGTGGGTGAATGGGTGTGATTGGACAACAGGCTCGTGAAAGGAAGGGCCTATTAATTGTGGGGGAAAGCGTGTGGTTGGGCAGCACATTCTCGTGGAAAGGAAGGGCGTATTAATGGTGGGTGAAAAAGTGTGATTGGGCAGCACAGAGTCGTGGAATGGAAGGGCCTATTAATTGTGGGTGAATGGGTGTGATTGGGCAACACAGGCTCGTCGAATGCAAGCGCCTATTAATTGTGGGTGAATGGGTGTGATTGGGCAGCACAGGTTCGTGGAATGGGAGGGCCTACTAATTGTGGGTGAAAGGTGTGACTGGTCAACACAGACTCGTGGAAAGGAAGCGCCTATTAATTGTGGGTGAATGGGTGTGACTGGGCAGCACAGGTTCGCGGAATGGACTGGCTTATTAATTGTGGTTTAATGGGTGTGACTGGGCAGTACAGACTCGTGGAAAGGAAGGGCCTATTAATTGTGGGTGAACGAGTGTGATTGGGCAACGGGCTCGTGGAAAGGAAGGGCTTATTAATTGTGGGTGAATGGGTGTGACTGGGCAGCACAGACTCGTGGAAAGGAAGGGCCTATTAATTGTGGGTGAATGGGTGTGATTGGGCAACACAGACTCGTGGAAAGGAAGGGACCATTAATTGTGGGGTAATGGGTGCGATTGGGCAACAAAGGCTCGGGGAAAAGAAGGACCTATTAATTGTGGGTGAATGTGTGTGACTGGGCAACACAGGGCTAGTGGAAAGGAAGGGTCAATTAATTGTGGGTGAATGTGTGTGACTGGGCATCACAGACTCGTGGAAAGGAAGGACTTATTAATTGTGGGTGAATGGGTGTGATTGCGCAGCACAGACTCGTGGAAAGGGCCTATTAATTGTGGGTTAATGGGTGTGACTGGGCAGTACAGCCTCGTGGAAACGAAGGGCCAATTAATTGTGGGTGAATGGGTGTGACTGGGCAGGACACACTCGTGGAATGGACGGGCCTATTAATTGTGGGTTAATGGGTGTGACTGGGCAGCACAGACTCGTGGAAAGGAAGGGCCTATTAATTGTGGGTGAAGGAGTGTGATTGGACCACACAGGTTTGTGGAAAGGAACTTCCTATTAATTATAGCTGAATGAGTGTGATTGGGCAGCACAGACTTGTGGAGAGGAAGGGCCTATTAATTGTGGGTGAATGGGTGAGATTGGGCAGCAGGCTCGTGGAAAGGAAGGGCCTATTTATTGTGGGTGAATGGGTGTGACTGGGCAACACAGCCTCGTGGAAACGATGGGCCTATTAATTGTTGGTGTATGGGTCAGACTGGGCAACACATGCTCGTGGAATGGAACGGCCTATTAATTGTGGGTGAAGGAGTGTGATTGGGCAGCAGAGACTCGTGGAAAGGAAGGGCCTATTAATGGTGGGTGAATGGTTGTGATTCGGCAGCACTTACTCGTGGAAATGAAGGGCCTATTAATTGTGGATGAATGGGTGTGACTGGGCAACACAGGCTCGTGGAAAGGAAGGGCCTATTAATTGTGGGTGAAAGCGTGTGATTGGGCAGTGCAGACTCGTGGAAAGGAAGAGCCTATTAATGGTGGGTGCAAAAGTATGATTGGGCATCGCAGAGTCGTGGAATGGAAGGGCATATTAACTGTGGGTGAATGGGTGTGATTGGGCAACACAGGCTCGTCGAATCAAAGCGCCTATTAATTGTGGGTGAATGGGTGTGATTGGGCAGCACAGGCTCGTGGAATGGGAGGGCATACTAATTGTGGGTGAAAGGTGTGACTGGGCAACACAGACACGTGGAAAGGAAGGGCCTATTAATTGTGGGTGAATGGGTGTGATTGGGCAACACAGACTCGTGGAAAGGAAGGGCCCATTAATTGTTGGTGAATGGGTCAGACTGGGCAACACAGGCTCGTGGAATGGAACGGCATATTAATTGTGGGTGAATGAGTGAGATTGGGCAGCAGAGACTCGTGGAACGGAAGGGCCTATTAATGTTGGGTTAATAGGTGTGATTGCGCAGCACAGACTCCTGGAATGGAAGGGCCTATTAATTGTGGGTGAATGGTTATGATTGGGCAGCGCTGACTCGTGGAAATGAAGGGCCTATTAATTGTGGATGAATGGGTGTGACTGGGTGACACAGGCTCGTGGAAAGGAAGGGCCTATTAATTGTGGGTGAATGTGTGTGACTGAGCAGCACAGACTCGTGGAAAGAAAGCGCCTATTATTTGTGGGTGAATGTGTGCGACTGGGCAGCACAGAATAGTGGAAAGGAAGGACCTATTAATTGTGGGTGAATGGGTGAGATTGGGCAGCAGGCTCGTGGAAAGGAACTTCCTATTAATTATAGCTGAATGAGTGTGATTGGGCAGCACAGACTCGTGGAAAGGAAGGGCCTATTAATTGTAGGTGAATGAGTGTGATTGGACCACACAGGTTCGTGGAAAGGAACTTCCTATTAATTATAGCTGAATGACTGTGATTGGGCAGCACAGACTTGTGGAAAGGAAGGGCCTATTAATTGTGGGTGAATGGGTGAGATTGGGCAGCAGGCTCGTGGAAAGGAAGGGCCTATTTATTGTGGGTGAATGGGTGTGACTGGGCAACACAGCCTCGTGGAAACGAAGGGCCTATTAATTGTTGGTGAATGGGTCAGACTGGGCAACACAGGCTCGTGGAATGGAACGGCCTATTAATTGTGGGTGAATGAGTGTGATTGGGCAGCAGAGACTCGTGGAAAGGAAGGGCCTATTAATGGTGGGTTAATGGTTGTGATTGGGCATCACTTACTCGTGGAAATGAAGGGCCTATTAATTGTGGATGAATGGGTGTGACTGGGCAACACAGGATCGTGGAAAGGAAGGGCCTATTAATTGTGGGTGAATGTGTGTGACTGGGCAGCACAGATTCGTGGAAAGGAAGAGCCTATAAATTGTGGGAGAATACATGTGATTGCGCACCACAGACTAGTGGAAAGGAAGGGCCTATTAATTGTGGGTGAATGGGTGTCATTGGGCAACAGGCTCGTTGAAAGGAAGGGCCTATTAATTGTGGGTGAAAGCGTGTGATTGGGCAGCACAGACTCGTGGAAAGGAAGGGCCTATTAATGGTGGGTGAAAAAGTGTGATTGGCCAGTACAGAGTCGTGGAATGGAAGGGCCTATTAATTGTGGGTGAATGGGTGTGATTGGGCAACACAGGCTCGTCGAATGAAAGCGCCTATTAATTGTGGGTGAATGGGTGTGATTGGGCAGCACAGGCTCGTAGAATGGGAGGGCCTACTAATTGTGGGTGAAAGATGTGACTGGGCAACACAGACTCGTGGAAAGGAAGGGCCTATTAATTCTGGGTAAATGGGTGTGATTGGGCAACACAGACTCGTGGAAAGGAAGGGCCCATTAATTGTTGGTGAATGGGTCAGACTCGGCAACACAGGCTCGTGCAATGGAACAGCCTATTAATTGTGGGTGAATGAGTGTGATTGGGCAGCAGAGACTCGTGGAAAGGAAGGGCCTATTAATGGTGGGTGAATAGGTGTGATTGCGCAGCACAGACTCCTGGAATGGAAGGTCCTATTAATTGTGGGTGAATGGTTGTGATTGTGCAGCACTGACTCGTGGAAAGGAAGGGCCTATTAATTGTGGGTGAATGGGTGTGATTGGGCAACAGGCTCGTGAAAGGAAGGGCCTATTAATTGTGGGTGAAAGCGTGTGGTTGGGCAGCACAGACTCGTGGAAAGGAAGGGCCTATTAATTGTGGGTGAAAGCGTGTGGTTGGGCAGCACATTCTCGTGGAAAGGAAGGGAGTATTAATGGTGGGTGAAAAAGTGTGATTGGGCAGCACAGAGTCGTGGAATGGAAGGGCCTATTAATTGTGGGTGAATGGGTGTGATTGGGCAACACAGGCTCGTCGAATGCAAGCGCCTATTAATTGTGGGTGAATGGGTGTGATTGGGCAGCACAGGATCGTGGAATGTGAGGGCCTCCTAATTGTGGGTGAAAGGTGTGACTGGTCAACACAGACTCGTGGAAAGGAAGCGCCTATTAATTGTGGGTGAATGGGTGTGACTGGGCAGCACAGGTTCGCGGAATGGACTGGCTTATTAATTGTGGGTTAATGGGTGTGACTGGGCAGTACAGACTCGTGGAAAGGAAGGGCCTATTAATTGTGGGTGAACGAGTGTGATTGGGCAACGGGCTCGTGGAAAGGAAGGGCCTATTAATTGTGGGTGAATGGGTGTGACTGGGCAGCACAGACTCGAGGAAAGGAAGGGCCTATTAATTGTGGGTGAATGGGTGTGATTGGGCAACACAGACTCGTGGAAAGGAACGGCCCATTAATTGTGGGGTAATGGGTGCGATTGGGCAACAAAGGCTCGGGGAAAAGAAGGACCTATTAATTGTGGGTGAATGTGTGTGACTGGGCAACACAGGGCTAGTGGAAAGGAAGGACTTATTAATTGTGGGTGAATGGGTGTGATTGCGCAGCACAGACTCGTGGAAAGGGCCTATTAATTGTGGGTGAATGGGTGTGATTGGGCAACACCGGCTCGTGAAAGGAAGGGCCTATTAATTGTGGGGGAATTGGGTGTGACTGGGCAGCACAGGCTCGCGGAATGGACGGGCTTATTAATTGTGGGTTAATGGGTGTGACTGGGCAGTACAGCCTCGTGGAAACGAAGGGCCTATTAATTGTTGGTGAATGGGTCAGACTGGGCAACACAGGCTCGTGGAATAGAACGGCCTATTAATTGTGGGTGAATGAGTGTGATCGGGCAGCAGAGACTCGTGGAAAGGAAGGGCCTTTTAATTGTGGATGAATGGGTGTGACTGGGCAACACAGGCTCGTGGAAAGGAAGGGCCAATTAATTGTGGGTGAATGTGTGTGACTGGGCAGCACTCACTCGTGGAAAGGAAGAGCCTATAAATTGTTGGAGAATAGGTGTGATTGCGCAGCACAGATTCGTGGAAAGGAAGGGCCTATTAATTGTGGGTGAATGGGTGTGATTGGGCAACAGGCTCTTGGAAAGGAAGGGCCTATTAATTGTGGGTGAAAGCGTGTGATTGGGCAGCGCAGACTCGTGGAATGGGAGGGCCTACTAATTGTGGGTGAAAGGTGTGACTGGGCAACACAGACTCGTGGAAAGGAAGGGCCTATTAATTGTGGGTGAATGGGTGTGATTGGGCAACACAGACTCGTGGAAAGGAAGGGCCCATTAATTGTTGGTGAATGGGTCAGATTGGGGAACACAGGCTCGTGGAATGGAACGGCATATTAATTATGGGTAAATGAGTGTGATTGGGCAGCAGAGACTCGTGGAAAGGAAGGGCCTATTAATGGTGGGTGAATAGGTGTGATTGCGCAGCACAGACCACTGGAAAGGAAGGGCCTATTAATTGTGGGTGAAAGCGTGTGATTGGGCAGCACAGACTCGTGGAAAGGAAGGGCCTATTAATGGTGGGTGAAAAAGTGTGATTGGCCAGTACAGAGTCGTGGAATGGAAGGGCCTATTAATTGTGGGTGAATGGGTGTGATTGCGCAGCACAGACTCGTGGAAAGGAAAGGCCTATTAATTGTGGGTGAATGCGTGTGATTGGGGAACACCGGCTCGTGGAAAGGAAGGGCCTATTAATTGTGGGAGAATGGGTGTGACTGGGCAGCAAAAGCTCGCGGAATGGACGGGCCTATTAATTGTGGGTTAATGGGTGCTACTGGTCAGTACAGACTCGTGGAAAGGAAGGGCCTATTATTTCTGGGATAATGTGAGTGACTGGGCAGCACAGACTCGTGGAAAGGAAGGGCCTATTAATTGTGGGAGAATGGGTATGACTGGGCAGCACAGCCTCGCAGAATGGACGGGCCTATTAATTGTAGGTGAATGGGAGTGATTGAAAAGCACAGACTCGTGGAAAGGAAGGGCCTAATAATTGTGGGTGAATGGGTGTGATTGGGCAACAGGTTCGTGGAAAGGAAGGGCCTATTAATTGTGGGTGAATGGGTGTGACTGGGCAGAACACACTCGTGGAAAGGAAGCGCCTATTAATTGTGGGTGAATGGGTGTAACTGGGCAGCACAGGCTCGCGGAATGGACGGGCCTATTAATTGTAGGTGAATGGGAGTGATTGGGCAGCACAGGTTCGTGGAAAGGAACTTCCTATTAATTATAGCTGAATGAGTGTGATTGGGCAGCACAGACTTGTGGAAAGGAAGGGCCTATTAATTGTGGGTGAATGGGTGAGATTGGGCAGCAGGCTCGTGGAAAGGAAGGGCCTATTTATTGTGGGTGAATGGGTGTGACTGGGCAACACAGCCTCGTGGAAACGAAGGGCCTATTAATTGTTGGTGAATAGTTCAGACTGGGCAACACAGGCTCGTGGAATGGAACGGCCTATTAATTGTGGGTGAATGAGTGTGATTGGGCAGCACTCACTCGTGGAAATGAAGGGCCTTTTAATTGTGGATGAATGGGTGTGACTGCGCATCACAGGCTCGTTGAAAGGAAGGAAATTTTAATTGTGGGTGAATGTGTGTGACTGGGCAGCACAGACTCGTGGAAAGGAAGGGCCTATTAATTGTAGGTGAATGAGTGTGATTGGACCACACAGGTTCGTGGAAAGGAACTTCCTATTAATTATAGCTGAATGACTGTGATTGGGCAGCACAGACTTGTGGAAAGGAAGGGCCTATTAATTGTGGGTGAATGGGTGAGATTGGGCAGCAGGCTCGTGGAAAGGAAGGGCCTATTTATTGTGGGTGAATGGGTGTGACTGGGCAACACAGCCTCGTGGAAACGAAGGTCCTATTAATTGTTGGTGAATGGGTCAGACTGGGCAACACAGGCTCGTGGAATGGAACGGCCTATTAATTGTTGGTGAATGAGTGTGATTGGGCAGCAGAGACTCGTGGAAAGGAAGGGCCTATTAATGGTGGGTTAATGGTTGTGATTGGGCATCACTTACTCGTGGAAATGAAGGGCCTATTAATTGTGGATGAATGGGTGTGACTGGGCAACACAGGATCGTGGAAAGGAAGGGCCTATTAATTGTGGGTGAATGTGTGTGACTGGGCAGCACAGATTCGTGGAAAGGAAGAGCCTATAAATTGTGGGAGAATACATGTGATTGCGCACCACAGACTAGTGGAAAGGAAGGGCCTATTAATTGTGGGTGAATGGGTGTCATTGGGCAACAGGCTCGTTGAAAGGAAGGGCCTATTAATTGTGGGTGAAAGCGTGTGATTGGGCAGCACAGACTCGTGGAAAGGAAGGGCCTATTAATGGTGGGTGAAAAAGTGTGATTGGCCAGTACAGAGTCGTGGAATGGAAGGGCCTATTAATTGTGGGTGAATGGGTGTGATTGGGCAACACAGGCTCGTCGAATGAAAGCGCCTATTAATTGTGGGTGAATGGGTGTGATTGGGCAGCACAGGCTCGTAGAATGGGAGGGCCTACTAATTGTGGGTGAAAGATGTGACTGGGCAACACAGACTCGTGGAAAGGAAGGGCCTATTAATTCTGGGTAAATGGGTGTGATTGGGCAACACAGACTCGTGGAAAGGAAGGGCCCATTAATTGTTGGTGAATGGGTCAGACTCGGCAACACAGGCTCGTGCAATGGAACAGCCTATTAATTGTGGGTGAATGAGTGTGATTGGGCAGCAGAGACTCGTGGAAAGGAAGGGCCTATTAATGGTGGGTGAATAGGTGTGATTGCGCAGCACAGACTCCTGGAATGGAAGGTCCTATTAATTGTGGGTGAATGGTTGTGATTGTGCAGCACTGACTCGTGGAAAGGAAGGGCCTATTAATTGTGGGTGAATGGGTGTGATTGGGCAACAGGCTCGTGAAAGGAAGGGCCTATTAATTGTGGGTGAAAGCGTGTGGTTGGGCAGCACAGACTCGTGGAAAGGAAGGGCCTATTAATTGTGGGTGAAAGCGTGTGGTTGGGCAGCACATTCTCGTGGAAAGGAAGGGAGTATTAATGGTGGGTGAAAAAGTGTGATTGGGCAGCACAGAGTCGTGGAATGGAAGGGCCTATTAATTGTGGGTGAATGGGTGTGATTGGGCAACACAGGCTCGTCGAATGCAAGCGCCTATTAATTGTGGGTGAATGGGTGTGATTGGGCAGCACAGGATCGTGGAATGTGAGGGCCTCCTAATTGTGGGTGAAAGGTGTGACTGGTCAACACAGACTCGTGGAAAGGAAGCGCCTATTAATTGTGGGTGAATGGGTGTGACTGGGCAGCACAGGTTCGCGGAATGGACTGGCTTATTAATTGTGGGTTAATGGGTGTGACTGGGCAGTACAGACTCGTGGAAAGGAAGGGCCTATTAATTGTGGGTGAACGAGTGTGATTGGGCAACGGGCTCGTGGAAAGGAAGGGCCTATTAATTGTGGGTGAATGGGTGTGACTGGGCAGCACAGACTCGAGGAAAGGAAGGGCCTATTAATTGTGGGTGAATGGGTGTGATTGGGCAACACAGACTCGTGGAAAGGAACGGCCCATTAATTGTGGGGTAATGGGTGCGATTGGGCAACAAAGGCTCGGGGAAAAGAAGGACCTATTAATTGTGGGTGAATGTGTGTGACTGGGCAACACAGGGCTAGTGGAAAGGAAGGACTTATTAATTGTGGGTGAATGGGTGTGATTGCGCAGCACAGACTCGTGGAAAGGGCCTATTAATTGTGGGTGAATGGGTGTGATTGGGCAACACCGGCTCGTGAAAGGAAGGGCCTATTAATTGTGGGGGAATTGGGTGTGACTGGGCAGCACAGGCTCGCGGAATGGACGGGCTTATTAATTGTGGGTTAATGGGTGTGACTGGGCAGTACAGCCTCGTGGAAACGAAGGGCCTATTAATTGTTGGTGAATGGGTCAGACTGGGCAACACAGGCTCGTGGAATAGAACGGCCTATTAATTGTGGGTGAATGAGTGTGATCGGGCAGCAGAGACTCGTGGAAAGGAAGGGCCTTTTAATTGTGGATGAATGGGTGTGACTGGGCAACACAGGCTCGTGGAAAGGAAGGGCCAATTAATTGTGGGTGAATGTGTGTGACTGGGCAGCACTCACTCGTGGAAAGGAAGAGCCTATAAATTGTTGGAGAATAGGTGTGATTGCGCAGCACAGATTCGTGGAAAGGAAGGGCCTATTAATTGTGGGTGAATGGGTGTGATTGGGCAACAGGCTCTTGGAAAGGAAGGGCCTATTAATTGTGGGTGAAAGCGTGTGATTGGGCAGCGCAGACTCGTGGAATGGGAGGGCCTACTAATTGTGGGTGAAAGGTGTGACTGGGCAACACAGACTCGTGGAAAGGAAGGGCCTATTAATTGTGGGTGAATGGGTGTGATTGGGCAACACAGACTCGTGGAAAGGAAGGGCCCATTAATTGTTGGTGAATGGGTCAGATTGGGGAACACAGGCTCGTGGAATGGAACGGCATATTAATTATGGGTAAATGAGTGTGATTGGGCAGCAGAGACTCGTGGAAAGGAAGGGTCTATTAATGGTGGGTGAATAGGTGTGATTGCGCAGCACAGACCACTGGAAAGGAAGGGCCTATTAATTGTGGGTGAAAGCGTGTGATTGGGCAGCACAGACTCGTGGAAAGGAAGGGCCTATTAATGGTGGGTGAAAAAGTGTGATTGGCCAGTACAGAGTCGTGGAATGGAAGGGCCTATTAATTGTGGGTGAATGGGTGTGATTGGGCAACACAGGCTCGTCGAATGAAAGCGCCTATTAATTGTGGGTGAATGGGTGTGATTGGGCAGCACAGGCTCGTGGAATGGGAGGGCCTACTAATTGTGGGTGAAAGATGTGACTGGGCAACACAGACTCGTGGAAAGGAAGGGCCTATTAATTCTGGGTAAATGGGTGTGATTGGGCAACACAGACTCGTGGAAAGGAAGGGCCCATTAATTGTTGGTGAATGGGTCAGACTCGGCAACACAGGCTCGTGCAATGGAACAGCCTATTAATTGTGGGTGAATGAGTGTGATTGGGCAGCAGAGACTCGTGGAAAGGAAGGGCCTATTAATGGTGGGTGAATAGGTGTGATTGCGCAGCACAGACTCCTGGAATGGAAGGTCCTATTAATTGTGGGTGAATGGTTGTGATTGTGCAGCACTGACTCGTGGAAAGGAAGGGCCTATTAATTGTGGGTGAATGGGTGTGATTGGGCAACAGGCTCTTGGAAAGGAAGGGCCTATTAATTGTGGGGGAATGGGTGTGACTGTGCAGCACAAGCTCGCGGAATGGACGGGCTTATTAATTGTGGGTTAATGGGTGCTACTGGTCAGTACAGACTCGTGGAAAGGAAGGGCCTATTATTTCTGGGTAAATGTGTGTGACTGGTCAGCACAGACTCGTGGAAAGGAAGCGCCTATTAATTGTGGGTGAATGGGTGTAACTGGGCAGCACAGGCTCGCGGAATGGACGGGCCTATTAATTGTAGGTGAATGGGAGTGATTGGGCAGCACAGACTCGTGGAAAGGAAGGGCCTAATAATTGTGGGTGAATGGGTGTGATTGGGCAACAGGCTCTTGGAAAGGAAGTGCCTATTAATTGTGGGTGAAAGCGTGTGATTGGGCAGCGCAGACACGTGGAATGGGAGGGCCTACTAATTGTGGGTGAAAGGTGTGACTGGGCAACACAGACTCGTGGAAAGGAAGGGCCTATTAATTGTGGGTGAATGGGTGTGATTGGGCAACACAGACTCGTGGAAAGGAAGGGCCCATTAATTGTTGGTGAATGGGTCAGATTGGGGAACACAGGCTCGTGGAATGGAACGGCATATTAATTGTGGGTAAATGAGTGTGATTGGGCAGCAGAGACTCGTGGAAAGGAAGGGCCTATTAATGGTGGGTGAATAGGTGTGATTGCGCAGCACAGACCCCTGGAAATGAAGGGCATATTAATTGTGGGTGAATGGTTGTGATTGGGCAGCGCTGACTCGTGGAAATGAAGGGCCTATTAATTGTTGATGAATGGGTGTGACTGGGTAACACAGGCTCGTGGAAAGGAAGGGCCTATTAATTGTGTGTGAATGTGTGTGACTGGGCAGCACAGACTCGTGGAAAGGAAGAGCCTATAAATTGTGGGAGAATAGGTGTGATTGCGCACCACTGACTCGTGGAAAGGAAAGGCCTATTAATTGTGGGTGAATGGGTGTGATTGGACAACAGGCTCGTGAAAGGAAGGGCCTATTAATTGTGGGGGAAAGCGTGTGGTTGGGCAGCACATTCTCGTGGAAAGGAAGGGCGTATTAATGGTGGGTGAAAAAGTGTGATTGGGCAGCACAGAGTCGTGGAATGGAAGGGCCTATTAATTGTGGGTGAATGGGTGTGATTGGGCAACACAGGCTCGTCGAATGCAAGCGCCTATTAATTGTGGGTGAATGGGTGTGATTGGGCAGCACAGGTTCGTGGAATGGGAGGGCCTACTAATTGTGGGTGAAAGGTGTGACTGGTCAACACAGACTCGTGGAAAGGAAGCGCCTATTAATTGTGGGTGAATGGGTGTGACTGGGCAGCACAGGTTCGCGGAATGGACTGGCTTATTAATTGTGGTTTAATGGGTGTGACTGGGCAGTACAGACTCGTGGAAAGGAAGGGCCTATTAATTGTGGGTGAACGAGTGTGATTGGGCAACGGGCTCGTGGAAAGGAAGGGCTTATTAATTGTGGGTGAATGGGTGTGACTGGGCAGCACAGACTCGTGGAAAGGAAGGGCCTATTAATTGTGGGTGAATGGGTGTGATTGGGCAACACAGACTCGTGGAAAGGAAGGGACCATTAATTGTGGGGTAATGGGTGCGATTGGGCAACAAAGGCTCGGGGAAAAGAAGGACCTATTAATTGTGGGTGAATGTGTGTGACTGGGCAACACAGGGCTAGTGGAAAGGAAGGGTCAATTAATTGTGGGTGAATGTGTGTGACTGGGCATCACAGACTCGTGGAAAGGAAGGACTTATTAATTGTGGGTGAATGGGTGTGATTGCGCAGCACAGACTCGTGGAAAGGGCCTATTAATTGTGGGTTAATGGGTGTGACTGGGCAGTACAGCCTCGTGGAAACGAAGGGCCAATTAATTGTGGGTGAATGGGTGTGACTGGGCAGGACACACTCGTGGAATGGACGGGCCTATTAATTGTGGGTTAATGGGTGTGACTGGGCAGCACAGACTCGTGGAAAGGAAGGGCCTATTAATTGTGGGTGAAGGAGTGTGATTGGACCACACAGGTTTGTGGAAAGGAACTTCCTATTAATTATAGCTGAATGAGTGTGATTGGGCAGCACAGACTTGTGGAGAGGAAGGGCCTATTAATTGTGGGTGAATGGGTGAGATTGGGCAGCAGGCTCGTGGAAAGGAAGGGCCTATTTATTGTGGGTGAATGGGTGTGACTGGGCAACACAGCCTCGTGGAAACGAAGGGCCTATTAATTGTTGGTGTATGGGTCAGACTGGGCAACACATGCTCGTGGAATGGAACGGCCTATTAATTGTGGGTGAAGGAGTGTGATTGGGCAGCAGAGACTCGTGGAAAGGAAGGGCCTATTAATGGTGGGTGAATGGTTGTGATTCGGCAGCACTTACTCGTGGAAATGAAGGGCCTATTAATTGTGGATGAATGGGTGTGACTGGGCAACACAGGCTCGTGGAAAGGAAGGGCCTATTAATTGTGGGTGAAAGCGTGTGATTGGGCAGTGCAGACTCGTGGAAAGGAAGAGCCTATTAATGGTGGGTGCAAAAGTATGATTGGGCATCGCAGAGTCGTGGAATGGAAGGGCATATTAACTGTGGGTGAATGGGTGTGATTGGGCAACACAGGCTCGTCGAATCAAAGCGCCTATTAATTGTGGGTGAATGGGTGTGATTGGGCAGCACAGGCTCGTGGAATGGGAGGGCATACTAATTGTGGGTGAAAGGTGTGACTGGGCAACACAGACACGTGGAAAGGAAGGGCCTATTAATTGTGGGTGAATGGGTGTGATTGGGCAACACAGACTCGTGGAAAGGAAGGGCCCATTAATTGTTGGTGAATGGGTCAGACTGGGCAACACAGGCTCGTGGAATGGAACGGCATATTAATTGTGGGTGAATGAGTGAGATTGGGCAGCAGAGACTCGTGGAACGGAAGGGCCTATTAATGTTGGGTTAATAGGTGTGATTGCGCAGCACAGACTCCTGGAATGGAAGGGCCTATTAATTGTGGGTGAATGGTTATGATTGGGCAGCGCTGACTCGTGGAAATGAAGGGCCTATTAATTGTGGATGAATGGGTGTGACTGGGTGACACAGGCTCGTGGAAAGGAAGGGCCTATTAATTGTGGGTGAATGTGTGTGACTGAGCAGCACAGACTCGTGGAAAGAAAGCGCCTATTATTTGTGGGTGAATGTGTGCGACTGGGCAGCACAGAATAGTGGAAAGGAAGGACCTATTAATTGTGGGTGAATGGGTGAGATTGGGCAGCAGGCTCGTGGAAAGGAACTTCCTATTAATTATAGCTGAATGAGTGTGATTGGGCAGCACAGACTCGTGGAAAGGAAGGGCCTATTAATTGTGGGTGAATGGGTGTGATTGGGCAGCAGTCTCGTGGAAAGGAAGGGCCTATTAATTGTGGGTGAATGTGTGTGACTGGGCAATACAGACTCGTGGAAAGGAAGCGCCTATCATTTGTGGGTGAATGTGTGCGACTGGGCAGCACAGAATCGTGGAAAGGAAGGGCCTATTAATTGTGGGTGAATGGGTGTGATTGGGGAACACAGACTCGTGGAAAGGAAGGGCCCATTAATTGTGGGTCAATGGGTGTGATTGGGCAACAAAGTCTCGGGGAAAAGAAGGACCTATTAATTGTGGGTGAATGGGTGTGATTGCGCAGCACAGACTCGTGGAAAGGAAAGGCCTATTAATTGTGGGTGAATGCGTGTGATTGGGGAACACCGGCTCGTGGAAAGGAAGGGCCTATTAATTGTGGGAGAATGGGTGTGACTGGGCAGCAAAAGCTCGCGGAATGGACGGGCCTATTAATTGTGGGTTAATGGGTGCTACTGGTCAGTACAGACTCGTGGAAAGGAAGGGCCTATTATTTCTGGGATAATGTGAGTGACTGGGCAGCACAGACTCGTGGAAAGGAAGGGCCTATTAATTGTGGGAGAATGGGTATGACTGGGCAGCACAGACTCGTTGAAAGGAAGGGCCTAATAATTGTGGGTGAATGGGAGTGATTGGGCAACAGGCTCGTGGAAAGGAAGGGCCTATTAATTGTGGGTGAATGGGTGTGACTGAGCAGCACAGACTCGTGGAATGGACGGGCCTACTAATTGTGGGTTAATGGGTGTGATTGGGCAGCACAGACTCGTGGAAAGGAAGGGACTATTAATTGTGGGTGAATGGGTGTGATTGGGCAGCAGGCTCGTGGAAAGGAAGGGCCTATTAATTGTGGTTGAATGTGTGTGACTGGGCAGCACAGACTCGTGGAAAGGAAGCGCCTATTATTTGTGGGTGAATGTGTGCGACTGGGCAGCACAGAATCGTGGAAAGGAAGGGCCTATTAATTGTGGGTGAATGGGTGTGATTGGGGAACACAGGCTCGTGGAATGGAAGGGCCTATTAATTGTGGTTGAAAGGTGTGACTGGGCAACACAGAATCGTGGAAAGGAAGCGCCTATTATTTGTGGGTGAATGTGTGCGACTGGGCAGCACAGAATCGTGTAAAGGAAGGGCCTATTATTTCTGGGTGAATGTGTGCGACTGTGCAGCACAGACTCGTGGAAAGGAAGGGCCTATTAATTGGGGTGAATGAGTGTGATTGGGCCACACAGGTTCGTGGAAAAGAATTTCCTATTAATTATAGCTGAATGAGTGTGATTGGGCAGCACAGACTCGTGGAAAGGAAGGGCCTATTAATTGTGGGTGAATGGGTGTGATTGGGCAGCAGGCTCGTGGAAAGGAAGGGCCTATTAATTGTGGGTGAATGGGTGTGACTGGGCAGAACACACTCGTGGAAAGGAAGCGCCTATTAATTGTGGGTGAATGGGTGTAACTGGGCAGCACAGGCTCGCGGAATGGACGGGCCTATTAATTGTAGGTGAATGGGAGTGATTGGGTAGCACAGGTTCGTGGAAAGGAACTTCCTATTAATTATAGCTGAATGAGTGTGATTGGGCAGCACAGACTTGTGGAAAGGAAGGGCCTATTAATTGTGGGTGAATGGGTGAGATTGGGCAGCAGGCTCGTGGAAAGGAAGGGCCTATTTATTGTGGGTGAATGGGTGTGACTGGGCAACACAGCCTCGTGGAAACGAAGGGCCTATTAATTGTTGGTGAATAGTTCAGACTGGGCAACACAGGCTCGTGGAATGGAACGGCCTATTAATTGTGGGTGAATGAGTGTGATTGGGCAGCACTCACTCGTGGAAATGAAGGGCCTATTAATTGTGGATGAATGGGTGTGACTGGGCATCACAGGCTCGTGGAAAGGAAGGAAATTTTAATTGTGGGTGAATGTGTGTGACTGGGCAGCACAGACTCGTGGAAAGGAAGGGCCTATTAATTGTAGGTGAATGAGTGTGATTGGACCACACAGGTTCGTGGAAAGGAACTTCCTATAAATTATAGCTGAATGACTGTGATTGGGCAGCACAGACTTGTGGAAAGGAAGGGCCTATTAATTGTGGGTGAATGGGTGAGATTGGGCAGCAGGCTCGTGGAAAGGAAGGGCCTATTTATTGTGGGTGAATGGGTGTGACTGGGCAACACAGCCTCGTGGAAACGAAGGGCCTATTAATTGTTGGTGAATGGGTCAGACTGGGCAACACAGGCTCGTGGAATGGAACGGCCTATTAATTGTGGGTGAATGAGTGTGATTGGGCAGCAGAGACTCGTGGAAGGGAAGGGCCTATTAATGGTGGGTTAATGGTTGTGATTGGGCATCACTTACTCGTGGAAATGAAGGGCCTATTAATTGTGGATGAATGGGTGTGACTGGGCAACACAGGATCGTGGAAAGGAAGGGCCTATTAATTGTGGGTGAATGTGTGTGACTGGGCAGCACAGATTCGTGGAAAGGAAGAGCCTATAAATTGTGGGAGAATACATGTGATTGCGCACCACAGACTCGTGGAAAGGAAGGGCCTATTAATTGTGGGTGAATGGGTGTCATTGGGCAACAGGCTCGTTGAAAGGAAGGGCCTATTAATTGTGGGTGAAAGCGTGTGATTGGGCAGCACAGACTCGTGGAAAGGAAGGGCCTATTAATGGTGGGTGAAAAAGCGTGATTGGCCAGTACAGAGTCGTGGAATGGAAGGGCCTATTAATTGTGGGTGAATGGGTGTGATTGGGCAACACAGGCTCGTCGAATGAAAGCGCCTATTAATTGTGGGTGAATGGGTGTGATTGGGCAGCACAGGCTCGTGGAATGGGAGGGCCTACTAATTGTGGGTGAAAGATGTGACTGGGCAACACAGACTCGTGGAAAGGAAGGGCCTATTAATTCTGGGTAAATGGGTGTGATTGGGCAACACAGACTCGTGGAAAGGAAGGGCCCATTAATTGTTGGTGAATGGGTCAGACTCGGCAACACAGGCTCGTGCAATGGAACAGCCTATTAATTGTGGGTGAATGAGTGTGATTGGGCAGCAGAGACTCGTGGAAAGGAAGGGCCTATTAATGGTGGGTGAATAGGTGTGATTGCGCAGCACAGACTCCTGGAATGGAAGGTCCTATTAATTGTGGGTGAATGGTTGTGATTGTGCAGCACTGACTCGTGGAAAGGAAGGGCCTATTAATTGTGGGTGAATGGGTGTGATTGGGCAACAGGCTCGTGAAAGGAAGGGCCTATTAATTGTGGGTGAAAGCGTGTGGTTGGGCAGCACAGACTCGTGGAAAGGAAGGGCCTATTAATTGTGGGTGAAAGCGTGTGGTTGGGCAGCACATTCTCGTGGAAAGGAAGGGAGTATTAATGGTGGGTGAAAAAGTGTGATTGGGCAGCACAGAGTCGTGGAATGGAAGGGCCTATTAATTGTGGGTGAATGGGTGTGATTGGGCAACACAGGCTCGTCGAATGCAAGCGCCTATTAATTGTGGGTGAATGGGTGTGTTTGGGCAGCACAGGATCGTGGAATGTGAGGGCCTCCTAATTGTGGGTGAAAGGTGTGACTGGTCAACACAGACTCGTGGAAAGGAAGCGCCTATTAATTGTGGGTGAATGGGTGTGACTGGGCAGCACAGGTTTGCGGAATGGACTGGCTTATTAATTGTGGGTTAATGGGTGTGACTGGGCAGTACAGACTCGTGGAAAGGAAGGGCCTATTAATTGTGGGTGAACGAGTGTGATTGGGCAACGGGCTCGTGGAAAGGAAGGGCCTATTAATTGTGGGTGAATGGGTGTGACTGGGCAGCACAGACTCGAGGAAAGGAAGGGCCTATTAATTGTGGGTGAATGGGTGTGATTGGGCAACACAGACTCTTGGAAAGGAACGGCCCATTAATTGTGGGGTAATGGGTGCGATTGGGCAACAAAGGCTCGGGGAAAAGAAGGACCTATTAATTGTGGGTGAATGTGTGTGACTGGGCAACACAGGGCTAGTGGAACGGAAGGACTTATTAATTGTGGGTGAATGGGTGTGATTGCGCAGCACAGACTCGTGGAAAGGGCCTATTAATTGTGGGTGAATGGGTGTGATTGGGCAACACCGGCTCGTGAAAGGAAGGGCCTATTAATTGTGGGGGAATTGGGTGTGACTGGGCAGCACAGGCTCGCGGAATGGACGGGCTTATTAATTGTGGGTTAATGGGTGTGACTGGGCAGTACAGCCTCGTGGAAACGAAGGGCCTATTAATTGTTGGTGAATGTGTCAGACTGGGCAACACAGGCTCGTGGAATAGAACGGCCTATTAATTGTGGGTGAATGAGTGTGATCGGGCAGCAGAGACTCGTGGAAAGGAAGGGCCTTTTAATTGTGGATGAATGGGTGTGACTGGGCAACACAGGCTCGTGGAAAGGAAGGGCCAATTAATTGTGGGTGAATGTGTGTGACTGGGCAGCACTCACTCGTGGAAAGGAAGAGCCTATAAATTGTTGGAGAATAGGTGTGATTGCGCAGCACAGATTCGTGGAAAGGAAGGGCCTATTAATTGTGGGTGAATGGGTGTGATTGGGCAACAGGCTCTTGGAAAGGAAGGGCCTATTAATTGTGGGTGAAAGCGTGTGATTGGGCAGCGCAGACTCGTGGAATGGGAGGGCCTACTAATTGTGGGTGAAAGGTGTGACTGGGCAACACAGACTCGTGGAAAGGAAGGGCCTATTAATTGTGGGTGAATGGGTGTGATTGGGCAACACAGACTCGTGGAAAGGAAGGGCCCATTAATTGTTGGTGAATGGGTCAGATTGGGGAACACAGGCTCGTGGAATGGAACGGCATATTAATTATGGGTAAATGAGTGTGATTGGGCAGCAGAGACTCGTGGAAAGGAAGGGCCTATTAATGGTGGGTGAATAGGTGTGATTGCGCAGCACAGACCACTGGAAAGGAAGGGCCTATTAATTGTGGGTGAAAGCGTGTGATTGGGCAGCACAGACTCGTGGAAAGGAAGGGCCTATTAATGGTGGGTGAAAAAGTGTGATTGGCCAGTACAGAGTCGTGGAATGGAAGGGCCTATTAATTGTGGGTGAATGGGTGTGATTGGGCAACACAGGCTCGTCGAATGAAAGCGCCTATTAATTGTGGGTGAATGGGTGTGATTGGGCAGCACAGGCTCGTGGAATGGGAGGGCCTACTAATTGTGGGTGAAAGATGTGACTTAGCAACACAGACTCGTGGAAAGGAAGGGCCTATTAATTCTGGGTAAATGGGTGTGATTGGGCAACACAGACTCGTGGAAAGGAAGGGCCCATTAATTGTTGGTGAATGGGTCAGACTCGGCAACACAGGCTCGTGCAATGGAACAGCCTATTAATTGTGGGTGAATGAGTGTGATTGGGCAGCAGAGACTCGTGGAAAGGAAGGGCCTATTAATGGTGGGTGAATAGGTGTGATTGCGCAGCACAGACTCCTGGAATGGAAGGTCCTATTAATTGTGGGTGAATGGTTGTGATTGTGCAGCACTGACTCGTGGAAAGGAAGGGCCTATTAATTGTGGGTGAATGGGTGTGATTGGGCAACAGGCTCTTGGAAAGGAAGGGCCTATTAATTGTGGGGGAATGGGTGTGACTGTGCAGCACAAGCTCGCGGAATGGACGGGCTTATTAATTGTGGGTTAATGGGTGCTACTGGTCAGTACAGACTCGTGGAAAGGAAGGGCCTATTATTTCTGGGTAAATGTGTGTGACTGGTCAGCACAGACTCGTGGAAAGGAAGCGCCTATTAATTGTGGGTGAATGGGTGTAACTGGGCAGCACAGGCTCGCGGAATGGACGGGCCTATTAATTGTAGGTGAATGGGAGTGATTGGGCAGCACAGACTCGTGGAAAGGAAGGGCCTAATAATTGTGGGTGAATGGGTGTGATTGGGCAACAGGCTCTTGGAAAGGAAGGGCCTATTAATTGTGGGTGAAAGCGTGTGATTGGGCAGCGCAGACACGTGGAATGGGAGGGCCTACTAATTGTGGGTGAAAGGTGTGACTGGGCAACACAGACTCGTGGAAAGGAAGGGCCTATTAATTGTGGGTGAATGGGTGTGATTGGGCAACACAGACTCGTGGAAAGGAAGGGCCCATTAAATGTTGGTGAATGGGTCAGATTGGGGAACACAGGCTCGTGGAATGGAACGGCATATTAATTGTGGGTAAATGAGTGTGATTGGGCAGCAGAGACTCGTGGAAAGGAAGGGCCTATTAATGGTGGGTGAATAGGTGTGATTGCGCAGCACAGACCCCTGGAAATGAAGGGCATATTAATTGTGGGTGAATGGTTGTGATTGGGCAGCGCTGACTCGTGGAAATGAAGGGCCTATTAATTGTTGATGAATGGGTGTGACTGGGTAACACAGGCTCGTGGAAAGGAAGGGCCTATTAATTGTGTGTGAATGTGTGTGACTGGGCAGCACAGACTCGTGGAAAGGAAGAGCCTATAAATTGTGGGAGAATAGGTGTGATTGCGCACCACTGACTCGTGGAAAGGAAAGGCCTATTAATTGTGGGTGAATGGGTGTGATTGGACAACAGGCTCGTGAAAGGAAGGGCCTATTAATTGTGGGGGAAAGCGTGTGGTTGGGCAGCACATTCTCGTGGAAAGGAAGGGCGTATTAATGGTGGGTGAAAAAGTGTGATTGGGCAGCACAGAGTCGTGGAATGGAAGGGCCTATTAATTGTGGGTGAATGGGTGTGATTGGGCAACACAGGCTCGTCGAATGCAAGCGCCTATTAATTGTGGGTGAATGGGTGTGATTGGGCAGCACAGGTTCGTGGAATGGGAGGGCCTACTAATTGTGGGTGAAAGGTGTGACTGGTCAACACAGACTCGTGGAAAGGAAGCGCCTATTAATTGTGGGTGAATGGGTGTGACTGGGCAGCACAGGTTCGCGGAATGGACTGGCTTATTAATTGTGGTTTAATGGGTGTGACTGGGCAGTACAGACTCGTGGAAAGGAAGGTCCTATTAATTGTGGGTGAACGAGTGTGATTGGGCAACGGGCTCGTGGAAAGGAAGGGCTTATTAATTGTGGGTGAATGGGTGTGACTGGGCAGCACAGACTCGTGGAAAGGAAGGGCCTATTAATTGTGGGTGAATGGGTGTGATTGGGCAACACAGACTCGTGGAAAGGAAGGGACCATTAATTGTGGGGTAATGGGTGCGATTGGGCAACAAAGGCTCGGGGAAAAGAAGGACCTATTAATTGTGGGTGAATGTGTGTGACTGGGCAACACAGGGCTAGTGGAAAGGAAGGGTCAATTAATTGTGGGTTAATGTGTGTGACTGGGCATCACAGACTCGTGGAAAGGAAGGACTTATTAATTGTGGGTGAATGGGTGTGATTGCGCAGCACAGACTCGTGGAAAGGGCCTATTAATTGTGGGTTAATGGGTGTGACTGGGCAGTACAGCCTCGTGGAAACGAAGGGCCAATTAATTGTGGGTGAATGGGTGTGACTGGGCAGGACACACTCGTGGAATGGACGGGCCTATTAATTGTGGGTTAATGGGTGTGACTGGGCAGCACAGACTCGTGGAAAGGAAGGGCCTATTAATTGTGGGTGAAGGAGTGTGATTGGACCACACAGGTTTGTGGAAAGGAACTTCCTATTAATTATAGCTGAATGAGTGTGATTGGGCAGCACAGACTTGTGGAGAGGAAGGGCCTATTAATTGTGGGTGAATGGGTGAGATTGGGCAGCAGGCTCGTGGAAAGGAAGGGCCTATTTATTGTGGGTGAATGGGTGTGACTGGGCAACACAGCCTCGTGGAAACGAAGGGCCTATTAATTGTTGGTGTATGGGTCAGACTGGGCAACACATGCTCGTGGAATGGAACGGCCTATTAATTGTGGGTGAATGAGTGTGATTGGGCAGCAGAGACTCGTGGAAAGGAAGGGCCTATTAATGGTGGGTGAATGGTTGTGATTGGGCAGCACTTACTCGTGGAAATGAAGGGCCTATTAATTGTGGATGAATGGGTGTGACTGGGCAACACAGGCTCGTGGAAAGGAAGGGCCAATTAATTGTGGGTGAAAGCGTGTGATTGGGCAGTGCAGACTCGTGGAAAGGAAGAGCCTATTAATGGTGGGTGCAAAAGTATGATTGGGCATCGCAGAGTCGTGGAATGGAAGGGCCTATTAACTGTGGGTGAATGGGTGTGATTGGGCAACACAGGCTCGTCGAATCAAAGCGCCTATTAATTGTGGGTGAATGGGTGTGATTGGGCAGCACAGGCTCGTGGAATGGGAGGGCATACTAATTGTGGGTGAAAGGTGTGACTGGGCAACACAGACACGTGGAAAGGAAGGGCCTATTAATTGTGGGTGAATGGGTGTGATTGGGCAACACAGACTCGTGGAAAGGAAGGGCCCATTAATTGTTGGTGAATGGGTCAGACTGGGCAACACAGGCTCGTGGAATGGAACGGCATATTAATTGTGGGTGAATGAGTGAGATTGGGCAGCAGAGACTCGTGGAACGGAAGGGCCTATTAATGTTGGCTTAATAGGTGTGATTGCGCAGCACAGACTCCTGGAATGGAAGGGCCTATTAATTGTGGGTGAATGGTTATGATTGGGCAGCGCTGACTCGTGGAAATGAAGGGCCTATTAATTGTGGATGAATGGGTGTGACTGGGTGACACAGGCTCGTGGAAAGAGAGGGCCTATTAATTGTGGGTGAATGTGTGTGACTGAGCAGCACAGACTCGTGGAAAGAAAGCGCCTATTATTTGTGGGTGAATGTGTGCGACTGGGCAGCACAGAATAGTGGAAAGGAAGGACCTATTAATTGTGGGTGAATGGGTGAGATTGGGCAGCACAGGTTCGTGGAATGGGAGGGCCTACTAATTGTGGGTGAAAGGTGTGACTGGTCAACACAGACTCGTGGAAAGGAAGCGCCTATTAATTGTGGGTGAATGGGTGTGACTGGGCAGCACAGGTTCGCGGAATGGACTGGCTTATTAATTGTGGTTTAATGGGTGTGACTGGGCAGTACAGACTCGTGGAAAGGAAGGGCCTATTAATTGTGGGTGAACGAGTGTGATTGGGCAACGGGCTCGTGGAAAGGAAGGGCTTATTAATTGTGGGTGAATGGGTGTGACTGGGCAGCACAGACTCGTGGAAAGGAAGGGCCTATTAATTGTGGGTGAATGGGTGTGATTGGGCAACACAGACTCGTGGAAAGGAAGGGACCATTAATTGTGGGGTAATGGGTGCGATTGGGCAACAAAGGCTCGGGGAAAAGAAGGACCTATTAATTGTGGGTGAATGTGTGTGACTGGGCAACACAGGGCTAGTGGAAAGGAAGGGTCAATTAATTGTGGGTGAATGTGTGTGACTGGGCATCACAGACTCGTGGAAAGGAAGGACTTATTAATTGTGGGTGAATGGGTGTGATTGCGCAGCACAGACTCGTGGAAAGGGCCTATTAATTGTGGGTTAATGGGTGTGACTGGGCAGTACAGCCTCGTGGAAACGAAGGGCCAATTAATTGTGGGTGAATGGGTGTGACTGGGCAGGACACACTCGTGGAATGGACGGGCCTATTAATTGTGGGTTAATGGGTGTGACTGGGCAGCACAGACTCGTGGAAAGGAAGGGCCTATTAATTGTGGGTGAAGGAGTGTGATTGGACCACACAGGTTTGTGGAAAGGAACTTCCTATTAATTATAGCTGAATGAGTGTGATTGGGCAGCACAGACTCGTGGAAAGGAAGGGACTATTAATTGTGGGTGAATGGGTGTGATTGGGCAGCAGGCTCGTGGAAAGGAAGGGCCTATTAATTGTGGGTGAATGTGTGTGACTGGGCAGCACAGACTCGTGGAAAGGAAGCGCCTATTATTTGTGGGTGAATGTGTGCGACTGGGCAGCACAGAATCGTGGAAAGGAAGGCCCTATTAATTGTGGGTGAATGGGTGTGATTGGGGAACACAGGCTCGTGGAATGGAAGGGCCTATTAATTGTGGTTGAAAGGTGTGACTGGGCAACACAGAATCGTGGAAAGGAAGCGCCTATTATTTGTGGGTGAATGTGTGCGACTGGGCAGCACAGAATCGTGTAAAGGAAGGGCCTATTATTTGTGGGTGAATGTGTGCGACTGTGCAGCACAGACTCGTGGAAAGGAAGGGCCTATTAATTGGGGTGAATGAGTGTGATTGGGCCACACAGGTTCGTGGAAAAGAATTTCCTATTAATTATAGCTGAATGAGTGTGATTGGGCAGCACAGACTCGTGGAAAGGAAGGGCCTATTAATTGTGGGTGAATGGGTGTGATTGGGCAGCAGGCTCGTGGAAAGCAAGGGCCTATTAATTGTGTGTGAATGGGTGTGATTGGGCAACACAGACTCGTGGAAAGGAATGGCCCATTAATTGTGGGTCAATGGATGTGTTTGGGCAACAAAGTCTCGTGAAAAGAAGGACCTATTAATTGTGGGTCAATGGTTGTGACTGGGCAACACAGGCTAGTGGAAAGGAAGGGTCTATTAATTGTGCGTGAATGTGTGTGACTGGGCATCACAGACTCGTGGAAAGGAAGGACTTATGAATTGTGGATGAATGCGTGTGATTGGGCAACACCGGCTCGTGGAAAGGAAGGGCCTATTAATTGTGGGTGAATGGATGTGATTGGGCAACACCAGCTCGTGGAAAGGAAGGGCCTATTGATTGTGGGGGAATGGGTGTGACTGTGCAGCACAAGCTCGCGGAATGGACGGGCTTATTAATTTTGGGTTAATTGGTGCTACTGGTCAGTACAGACTCGTGGAAAGGATGGGCCTATTATTTCTGGGTAAATGTGTGTGACTGGTCAGCACAGACTCGTGGAAAGGAAGCGCCTATTAATTGTGGGTGAATGGGTGTAACTGGGCAGCACAGGCTCGCGGAATGGACGGGCCTATTAATTGTAGGTGAATGGGAGTGATTGGGCAGCACAGACTCGTGGAAAGGAAGGGCCTAATAATTGTGGGTGAATGGGTGTGATTGGGCAACAGGTTCGTGGAAAGGAAGGGCCTATTAATTGTGGGTGAATGGGTGTGACTGGGCAGCACACACTCGTGGAAAGGAAGCGCCTATTAATTGTGGGTGAATGGGTGTAACTGGGCAGCACAGGCTCGCGGAATGGACGGGCCTATTAATTGTAGGTGAATGGGAGTGATTGGGCAGCACAGGTTCGTGGAAAGGAACTTCCTATTAATTATAGCTGAATGAGTGTGATTGGGCAGCACAGACTTGTGGAAAGGAAGGGCCTATTAATTGTGGGTGAATGGGTGAGATTGGGCAGCAGGCTCGTGGAAAGGAAGGGCCTATTTATTGTGGGTGAATGGGTGTGACTGGGCAACACAGCCTCGTGGAAACGAAGGGCCTATTAATTGTTGGTGAATAGTTCAGACTGGGCAACACAGGCTCGTGGAATTGAACGGCCTATTAATTGTGGGTGAATGAGTGTGATTGGGCAGCACTCACTCGTGGAAATGAAGGGCCTATTAATTGTGGATGAATGGGTGTGACTGGGCATCACAGGCTCGTGGAAAGGAAGGAAATTTTAATTGTGGGTGAATGTGTGTGACTGGGCAGCACAGACTCGTGGAAAGGAAGGGCCTATTAATTGTAGGTGAATGAGTGTGATTGGACCACACAGGTTCGTGGAAAGGAACTTCCTATTAATTATAGCTGAATGACTGTGATTGGGCAGCACAGACTTGTGGAAAGGAAGGGCCTATTAATTGTGGGTGAATGGGTGAGATTGGGCAGCAGGCTCGTGGAAAGGAAGGGCCTATTTATTGTGGGTTAATGGTTGTGATTGGGCATCACTTACTCGTGGAAATGAAGGGCCTATTAATTGTGGATGAATGGGTGTGACTGGGCAACACAGGATCGTGGAAAGGAAGGGCCTATTAATTGTGGGTGAATGTGTGTGACTGGGCAGCACAGATTCGTGGAAAGGAAGAGCCTATAAATTGTGGGAGAATACATGTGATTGCGCACCACAGACTCGTGGAAAGGAAGGGCCTATTAATTGTCGGTGAATGGGTGTCATTGGGCAACAGGCTCGTTGAAAGGAAGGGCCTATTAATTGTGGGTGAAAGCGTGTGATTGGGCAGCACAGACTCGTGGAAAGGAAGGGCCTATTAATGGTGGGTGAAAAAGTGTGATTGGCCAGTACAGAGTCGTGGAATGGAAGGGCCTATTAATTGTGGGTGAATGGGTGTGATTGGGCAACACAGGCTCGTCGAATGAAAGCGCCTATTAATTGTGGGTGAATGGGTGTGATTGGGCAGCACAGGCTCGTGGAATGGGAGGGCCTACTAATTGTGGGTGAAAGATGTGACTGGGCAACACAGACTCGTGGAAAGGAAGGGCCTATTAATTCTGGGTAAATGGGTGTGATTGGGCAACACAGACTCGTGGAAAGGAAGGGCCCATTAATTGTTGGTGAATGGGTCAGACTCGGCAACACAGGCTCGTACAATGGAACAGCCTATTAATTGTGGGTGAATGAGTGTGATTGGGTAACAGAGACTCGTGGAAAGGAAGGGCCTATTAATGGTGGGTGAATAGGTGTGATTGCGCAGCACAGACTCCTGGAATGGAAGGTCCTATTAATTGTGGGTGAATGGTTGTGATTGTGCAGCACTGACTCGTGGAAAGGAAGGGCCTATTAATTGTGGGTGAATGGGTGTGATTGGGCAACAGGCTCGTGAAAGGAAGGGCCTATTAATTGTGGGTGAAAGCGTGTGGTTGGGCAGCACAGACTCGTGGAAAGGAAGGGCCTATTAATTGTGGGTGAAAGCGTGTGGTTGGGCAGCACATTCTCGTGGAAAGGAAGGGAGTATTAATGGTGGGTGAAAAAGTGTGATTGGGCAGCACAGAGTCGTGGAATGGAAGGGCCTATTAATTGTGGGTGAATGGGTGTGATTGGGCAACACAGGCTCGTCGAATGCAAGCGCCTATTAATTGTGGGTGAATGGGTGTGATTGGGCAGCACAGGATCGTGGAATGTGAGGGCCTCCTAATTGTGGGTGAAAGGTGTGACTGGTCAACACAGACTCGTGGAAAGGAAGCGCCTATTAATTGTGGGTGAATGGGTGTGACTGGGCAGCACAGGTTCGCGGAATGGACTGGCTTATTAATTGTGGGTTAATGGGTGTGACTGGGCAGTACAGACTCGTGGAAAGGAAGGGCCTATTAATTGTGGGTGAACGAGTGTGATTGGGCAACGGGCTCGTGGAAAGGAAGGGCCTATTAATTGTGGGTGAATGGGTGTGACTGGGCAGCACAGACTCGAGGAAAGGAAGGGCCTATTAATTGTGGGTGAATGGGTGTGATTGGGCAACACAGACTCGTGGAAAGGAACGGCCCATTAATTGTGGGGTAATGGGTGCGATTGGGCAACAAAGGCTCGGGGAAAAGAAGGACCTATTAATTGTGGGTGAATGTGTGTGACTGGGCAACACAGGGCTAGTGGAAAGGAAGGACTTATTAATTGTGGGTGAATGGGTGTGACTGAGCAGCACAGACTCGTGGAAAGAAAGCGCCTATTATTTGTGGGTGAATGTGTGCGACTGGGCAGCACAGAATAGTGGAAAGGAAGGACCTATTAATTGTGGGTGAATGGGTGAGATTGGGCAGCAGGCTCGTGGAAAGGAACTTCCTATTAATTATAGCTGAATGAGTGTGATTGGGCAGCACAGACTCGTGGAAAGGAAGGGCCTATTAATTGTGGGTGAATGGGTGTGATTGGGCAGCAGTCTCGTGGAAAGGAAGGGCCTATTAATTGTGGGTGAATGTGTGTGACTGGGCAATACAGACTCGTGGAAAGGAAGCGCCTATCATTTGTGGGTGAATGTGTGCGACTGGGCAGCACAGAATCGTGGAAAGGAAGGGCCTATTAATTGTGGGTGAATGGGTGTGATTGGGGAACACAGGCTCGTGGAATGGAAGAGCCTATTAATTGTGGTTGAAAGGTGTGACTGGGCAACACAGACTCGTGGAAAGGAAGGGCCTATTAGTTGTGTGTGAATGAGTGTGATTGGGCAACACAGACTCGTGGAAAGGAAGGGCCCATTAATTGTGGGTCAATGGGTGTGATTGGGCAACAAAGTCTCGGGGAAAAGAAGGACCTATTAATTGTGGGTGAATGGGTGTGATTGCGCAGCACAGACTCGTGGAAAGGAAAGGCCTATTATTTGTGGGTGAATGCGTGTGATTGGGGAACACCGGCTCGTGGAATGGAAGGGCCTATTAATTGTGGGAGAATGGGTGTGACTGGGCAGCAAAAGCTCGCGGAATGGACGGGCCTATTAATTGTGGGTTAATGGGTGCTACTGGTCAGTACAGACTCGTGGAAAGGAAGGGCCTATTATTTCTGGGATAATGTGAGTGACTGGGCAGCACAGACTCGTGGAAAGGAAGGGCCTATTAATTGTGGGAGAATGGGTATGACTGGGCAGCACAGACTCGTTGAAAGGAAGGGCCTAATAATTGTGGGTGAATGGGAGTGATTGGGCAACAGGCTCGTGGAAAGGAAGGGCCTATTAATTGTGGGTGAATGGGTGTGACTGAGCAGCACAGACTCGTGGAATGGACGGGCCTACTAATTGTGGGTTAATGGGTGTGACTGGGCAGCACAGACACGTGGAAAGGAAGGGCCTATTAATTGGGGGTGAATGAGTGTGATTGGGCCACACAGGTTCGTGGAAAGGAACTTCCTATTAATTATAGCTGAATGAGTGTGATTGGGCAGCACAGACTCGTGGAAAGGAAGGGACTATTAATTGTGGGTGAATGGGTGTGATTGGGCAGCAGGCTCGTGGAAAGGAAGGGCCTATTAATTGTGGGTGAATGTGTGTGACTGGGCAGCACAGACTCGTGGAAAGGAAGCGCCTATTATTTGTGGGTGAATGTGTGCGACTGGGCAGCACAGAATCGTGGAAAGGAAGGCCCTATTAATTGTGGGTGAATGGGTGTGATTGGGGAACACAGGCTCGTGGAATGGAAGGGCCTATTAATTGTGGTTGAAAGGTGTGACTGGGCAACACAGAATCGTGGAAAGGAAGCGCCTATTATTTGTGGGTGAATGTGTGCGACTGGGCAGCACAGAATCGTGTAAAGGAAGGGCCTATTATTTGTGGGTGAATGTGTGCGACTGTGCAGCACAGACTCGTGGAAAGGAAGGGCCTATTAATTGGGGTGAATGAGTGTGATTGGGCCACACAGGTTCGTGGAAAAGAATTTCCTATTAATTATAGCTGAATGAGTGTGATTGGGCAGCACAGACTCGTGGAAAGGAAGGGCCTATTAATTGTGGGTGAATGGGTGTGATTGGGCAGCAGGCTCGTGGAAAGCAAGGGCCTATTAATTGTGTGTGAATGGGTGTGATTGGGCAACACAGACTCGTGGAAAGGAATGGCCCATTAATTGTGGGTCAATGGATGTGTTTGGGCAACAAAGTCTCGTGAAAAGAAGGACCTATTAATTGTGGGTCAATGGTTGTGACTGGGCAACACAGGCTAGTGGAAAGGAAGGGTCTATTAATTGTGCGTGAATGTGTGTGACTGGGCATCACAGACTCGTGGAAAGGAAGGACTTATGAATTGTGGATGAATGCGTGTGATTGGGCAACACCGGCTCGTGGAAAGGAAGGGCCTATTAATTGTGGGTGAATGGATGTGATTGGGCAACACCAGCTCGTGGAAAGGAAGGGCCTATTGATTGTGGGGGAATGGGTGTGACTGTGCAGCACAAGCTCGCGGAATGGACGGGCTTATTAATTTTGGGTTTATTGGTGCTACTGGTCAGTACAGAGTCGTGGAAAGGATGGGCCTATTATTTCTGGGTAAATGTGTGTGACTGGTCAGCACAGACTCGTGGAAAGGAAGCGCCTATTAATTGTGGGTGAATGGGTGTAACTGGGCAGCACAGGCTCGCGGAATGGACGGGCCTATTAATTGTAGGTGAATGGGAGTGATTGGGCAGCACAGACTCGTGGAAAGGAAGGGCCTAATAATTGTGGGTGAATGGGTGTGATTGGGCAACAGGTTCGTGGAAAGGAAGGGCCTATTAATTGTGGGTGAATGGGTGTGACTGGGCAGCACACACTCGTGGAAAGGAAGCGCCTATTAATTGTGGGTGAATGGGTGTAACTGGGCAGCACAGGCTCGCGGAATGGACGGGCCTATTAATTGTAGGTGAATGGGAGTGATTGGGCAGCACAGGTTCGTGGAAAGGAACTTCCTATTAATTATAGCTGAATGAGTGTGATTGGGCAGCACAGACTTGTGGAAAGGAAGGGCCTATTAATTGTGGGTGAATGGGTGAGATTGGGCAGCAGGCTCGTGGAAAGGAAGGGCCTATTTATTGTGGGTGAATGGGTGTGACTGGGCAACACAGCCTCGTGGAAACGAAGGGCCTATTAATTGTTGGTGAATAGTTCAGACTGGGCAACACAGGCTCGTGGAATTGAACGGCCTATTAATTGTGGGTGAATGAGTGTGATTGGGCAGCACTCACTCGTGGAAATGAAGGGCCTATTAATTGTGGATGAATGGGTGTGACTGGGCATCACAGGCTCGTGGAAAGGAAGGAAATTTTAATTGTGGGTGAATGTGTGTGACTGGGCAGCACAGACTCGTGGAAAGGAAGGGCCTATTAATTGTAGGTGAATGAGTGTGATTGGACCACACAGGTTCGTGGAAAGGAACTTCCTATTAATTATAGCTGAATGACTGTGATTGGGCAGCACAGACTTGTGGAAAGGAAGGGCCTATTTATTGTGGGTTAATGGTTGTGATTGGGCATCACTTACTCGTGGAAATGAAGGGCCTATTAATTGTGGATGAATGGGTGTGACTGGGCAACACAGGATCGTGGAAAGGAAGGGCCTATTAATTGTGGGTGAATGTGTGTGACTGGGCAGCACAGATTCGTGGAAAGGAAGAGCCTATAAATTGTGGGAGAATACATGTGATTGCGCACCACAGACTCGTGGAAAGGAAGGGCCTATTAATTGTCGGTGAATGGGTGTCATTGGGCAACAGGCTCGTTGAAAGGAAGGGCCTATTAATTGTGGGTGAAAGCGTGTGATTGGGCAGCACAGACTCGTGGAAAGGAAGGGCCTATTAATGGTGGGTGAAAAAGTGTGATTGGCCAGTACAGAGTCGTGGAATGGAAGGGCCTATTAATTGTGGGTGAATGGGTGTGATTGGGCAACACAGGCTCGTCGAATGAAAGCGCCTATTAATTGTGGGTGAATGGGTGTGATTGGGCAGCACAGGCTCGTGGAATGGGAGGGCCTACTAATTGTGGGTGAAAGATGTGACTGGGCAACACAGACTCGTGGAAAGGAAGGGCCTATTAATTCTGGGTAAATGGGTGTGATTGGGCAACACAGACTCGTGGAAAGGAAGGGCCCATTAATTGTTGGTGAATGGGTCAGACTCGGCAACACAGGCTCGTACAATGGAACAGCCTATTAATTGTGGGTGAATGAGTGTGATTGGGCAACAGAGACTCGTGGAAAGGAAGGGCCTATTAATGGTGGGTGAATAGGTGTGATTGCGCAGCACAGACTCCTGGAATGGAAGGTCCTATTAATTATGGGTGAATGGTTGTGATTGTGCAGCACTGACTCGTGGAAAGGAAGGGCCTATTAATTGTGGGTGAATGGGTGTGATTGGGCAACAGGCTCGTGAAAGGAAGGGCCTATTAATTGTGGGTGAAAGCGTGTGGTTGGGCAGCACAGACTCGTGGAAAGGAAGGGCCTATTAATTGTGGGTGAAAGCGTGTGGTTGGGCAGCACATTCTCGTGGAAAGGAAGGGAGTATTAATGGTGGGTGAAAAAGTGTGATTGGGCAGCACAGAGTCGTGGAATGGAAGGGCCTATTAATTGTGGGTGAATGGGTGTGATTGGGCAACACAGGCTCGTCGAATGCAAGCGCCTATTAATTGTGGGTGAATGGGTGTGATTGGGCAGCACAGGATCGTGGAATGTGAGGGCCTCCTAATTGTGGGTGAAAGGTGTGACTGGTCAACACAGACTCGTGGAAAGGAAGCGCCTATTAATTGTGGGTGAATGGGTGTGACTGGGCAGCACAGGTTCGCGGAATGGACTGGCTTATTAATTGTGGGTTAATGGGTGTGACTGGGCAGTACAGACTCGTGGAAAGGAAGGGCCTATTAATTGTGGGTGAACGAGTGTGATTGGGCAACGGGCTCGTGGAAAGGAAGGGCCTATTAATTGTGGGTGAATGGGTGTGACTGGGCAGCACAGACTCGAGGAAAGGAAGGGCCTATTAATTGTGGGTGAATGGGTGTGATTGGGCAACACAGACTCGTGGAAAGGAACGGCCCATTAATTGTGGGGTAATGGGTGCGATTGGGCAACAAAGGCTCGGGGAAAAGAAGGACCTATTAATTGTGGGTGAATGTGTGTGACTGGGCAACACAGGGCTAGTGGAAAGGAAGGACTTATTAATTGTGGGTGAATGGGTGTGATTGCGCAGCACAGACTCGTGGAAAGGGCCTATTAATTGTGGGTGAATGGGTGTGATTGGGAAACACCGGCTCGTGGAAGGGAAGGGCCTATTAATTGTGGGGGAATTGGGTGTGACTGGGCAGCACAGGCTCGCGGAATGGACGGGCTTATTAATTGTGGGTTAATGGGTGTGACTGGGCAGTACAGCCTCGTGGAAACGAAGGGCCTATTAATTGTTGGTGAATGGGTCAGACTGGGCAACACAGGCTCGTGGAATAGAACGGCCTATTAATTGTGGGTGAATGAGTGTGATAGGGCAGCAGAGACTCGTGGAAAGGAAGGGCCTTTTAATTGTGGATGAATGGGTGTGACTGGGCAACACAGGCTCGTGGAAAGGAAGGGCCAATTAATTGTGGGTGAATGTGTGTGACTGGGCAGCACTCACTCGTGGAAAGGAAGAGCCTATAAATTGTTGGAGAATAGGTGTGATTGCGCAGCACAGATTCGTGGAAAGGAAGGGCCTATTAATTGTGGGTGAATGGGTGTGATTGGGCAACAGGCTCTTGGAAAGGAAGGGCCTATTAATTGTGGGTGAAAGCGTGTGATTGGGCAGCGCAGATTCGTGGAATGGGAGGGCCTACTAATTGTGGGTGAAAGGTGTGACTGGGCAACACAGACTCGTGGAAAGGAAGGGCCTATTAATTGTGGGTGAATGGGTGTGATTGGGCAACACAGACTCGTGGAAAGGAAGGGCCCATTAATTGTTGGTGAATGGGTCAGATTGGGGAACACAGGCTCGTGGAATGGAACGGCATATTAATTATGGGTAAATGAGTGTGATTGGGCAGCAGAGACTCGTGGAAAGGAAGGGCCTATTAATGGTGGGTGAATAGGTGTGATTGCGCAGCACAGACCCCTGGAAAGGAAGGGCCTATTAATGGTGGGTGAAAAAGTGTGATTGGCCAGTACAGAGTCGTGGAATGGAAGGGCCTATTAATTGTGGGTGAATGGGTGTGATTGGGCAACACAGGCTCGTCGAATGAAAGCGCCTATTAATTGTGGGTGAATGGGTGTGATTGGGCAGCACAGGCTCGTGGAATGGGAGGGCCTACTAATTGTGGGTGAAAGATGTGACTGGGCAACACAGACTCGTGGAAAGGAAGGGCCTATTAATTCTGGGTAAATGGGTGTGATTGGGCAACACAGACTCGTGGAAAGGAAGGGCCCATTAATTGTTAGTGAATGGGTCAGACTCGGCAACACAGGCTCGTGCAATGGGACAGCCTATTAATTGTGGGTGAATGAGTGTGATTGGGCAGCAGAGACTCGTGGAAAGGAAGGGCCTATTAATGGTGGGTGAATAGGTGTGATTGCGCAGCACAGACTCCTGGAATGGAAGGTCCTATTAATTGTGGGTGAATGGTTGTGATTGTGCAGCACTGACTCGTGGAAAGGAAGGGCCTATTAATTGTGGGTGAATGGGTGTGATTGGGCAACAGGCTCGTGAAAGGAAGGGCCTATTAATTGTGGGTGAAAGCGTGTGTTTGGGCAGCACAGACTCGTGGAAAGGAAGGGCCTATTAATTGTGGGTGAAAGCGTGTGGTTGGGCAGCACATTCTCGTGGAAAGGAAGGGAGTATTAATGGTGGGTGAAAAAGTGTGATTGGGCAGCACAGAGTCGTGGAATGGAAGGGCCTATTAATTGTGGGTGAATGGGTGTGATTGGGCAACACAGGCTCGTCGAATGCAAGCGCCTATTAATTGTGGGTGAATGGGTGTGATTGGGCAGCACAGGATCGTGGAATGTGAGGGCCTCCTAATTGTGGGTGAAAGGTGTGACTGGTCAACACAGACTCGTGGAAAGGAAGCGCCAATTAATTGTGGGTGAATGGGTGTGACTGGGCAGCACAGGTTCGCGGAATGGACTGGCTTATTAATTGTGGGTTAATGGGTGTGACTGGGCAGTACAGACTCGTGGAAAGGAAGGGCCTATTAATTGTGGGTGAACGAGTGTGATTGGGCAACGGGCTCGTGGAAAGGAAGGGCCTATTAATTGTGGGTGAATGGGTGTGACTGGGCAGCACAGACTCGAGGAAAGGAAGGGCCTATTAATTGTGGGTGAATGGGTGTGATTGGGCAACACAGACTCGTGGAAAGGAACGGCCCATTAATTGTGGGGTAATGGGTGCGATTGGGCAACAAAGGCTCGGGGAAAAGAAGGACCTATTAATTGTGGGTGAATGTGTGTGACTGGGCAACACAGGGCTAGTGGAAAGGAAGGACTTATTAATTGTGGGTGAATGGGTGTGATTGCGCAGCACAGACTCGTGGAAAGGGCCTATTAATTGTGGGTGAATGGGTGTGATTGGGCAACACCGGCTCGTGGAAAGGAAGGGCCTATTAATTGTGGGGGAATGGGTGTGACTGGGCAGCACAGGCTCGCGGAATGGACGGGCTTATTAATTGTGGGTTAATGGGTGTGACTGGGCAGTACAGCCTCGTGGAAACGAAGGGCCTATTAATTGTTGGTGAATGTGTCAGACTGGGCAACACAGGCTCGTGGAATAGAACGGCCTATTAATTGTGGGTGAATGAGTGTGATTGGGCAGCAGAGACTCGTGGAAAGGAAGGGCCTTTTAATTGTGGATGAATGGGTGTGACTGGGCAACACAGGCTCGTGGAAAGGAAGGGCCAATTAATTGTGGGTGAATGTGTGTGACTGGGCAGCACTCACTCGTGGAAAGGAAGAGCCTATAAATTGTTGGAGAATAGGTGTGATTGCGCAGCACAGATTCGTGGAAAGGAAGGGCCTATTAATTGTGGGTGAATGGGCGTGATTGGGCAACAGGCTCTTGGAAAGGAAGGGCCTATTAATTGTGGGTGAAAGCGTGTGATTGGGCAGCGCAGACTCGTGGAATGGGAGGGCCTACTAATTGTGGGTGAAAGGTGTGACTGGGCAACACAGACTCGTGGAAAGGAAGGGCCTATTAATTGTGGGTGAATGGGTGTGATTGGGCAACACAGACTCGTGGAAAGGAAGGGCCCATTAATTGTTGGTGAATGGGTCAGATTGGGGAACACAGGCTCGTGGAATGGAACGGCATATTAATTATGGGTAAATGAGTGTGATTGGGCAGCAGAGACTCGTGGAAAGGAAGGGCCTATTAATGGTGGGTGAATAGGTGTGACTGCGCAGCACAGACCCCTGGAAAGGAAGGGCCTATTAATTGTGGGTGAAAGCGTGTGATTGGGCAGCACAGACTCGTGGAAAGGAAGGGCCTATTAATGGTGGGTGAAAAAGTGTGATTGGCCAGTACAGAGTCGTGGAATGGAAGGGCCTATTAATTGTGGGTGAATGGGTGTGATTGGGCAACACAGGCTCGTCGAATGAAAGCGCCTATTAATTGTGGGTGAATGGTTGTGATTGGGCAGCACAGGCTCGTGGAATGGGAGGGCCTACTAATTGTGGGTGAAAGATGTGACTGGGCAACACAGACTCGTGGAAAGGAAGGGCCTATTAATTCTAGGTAAATGGGTGTGATTGGGCAACACAGACTCGTGGAAAGGAAGGGCCCATTAATTGTTGGTGAATGGGTCAGACTCGGCAACACAGGCTCGTGCAATGGAACAGCCTATTAATTGTGGGTGAATGAGTGTGATTGGGCAGCAGAGACTCGTGGAAAGGAAGGGCCTATTAATGGTGGGTGAATAGGTGTGATTGCGCAGCACAGACTCCTGGAATGGAAGGTCCTATTAATTGTGGGTGAATGGTTGTGATTGTGCAGCACTGACTCGTGGAAAGGAAGGGCCTATTAAATGTGGGTGAATGGTTGTGATTGGGCAACAGGCTCGTGAAAGGAAGGGCCTATTAATTGTGGGTGAAAGCGTGTGGTTGGGCAGCACAGACTCGTGGAAAGGAAGGGCCTATTAATTGTGGGTGAAAGCGTGTGGTTGGGCAGCACATTCTCGTGGAAAGGAAGGGAGTATTAATGGTGGGTGAAAAAGTGTGATTGGGCAGCACAGAGTTGTGGAATGGAAGGGCCTATTAATTGTGGGTGAATGGGTGTGATTGGGCAGCACACACTCGTGGAAAGGAAGCGCCTATTAATTGTGGGTGAATGGGTGTAACTGGGCAGCACAGGCTCGCGGAATGGACGGGCCTATTAATTGTAGGTGAATGGGAGTGATTGGGCAGCACAGGTTCGTGGAAAGGAACTTCCTATTAATTATAGCTGAATGAGTGTGATTGGGCAGCACAGACTTGTGGAAAGGAAGGGCCTATTAATTGTGGGTGAATGGGTGAGATTGGGCAGCAGGCTCGTGGAAAGGAAGGGCCTATTTATTGTGGGTGAATGGGTGTGACTGGGCAACACAGCCTCGTGGAAACGAAGGGCCTATTAATTGTTGGTGAATAGTTCAGACTGGGCAACACAGGCTCGTGGAATGGAACGGCCTATTAATTGTGGGTGAATGAGTGTGATTGGGCAGCACTCACTCGTGGAAATGAAGGGCCTATTAATTGTGGATGAATGGGTGTGACTGGGCATCACAGGCTCGTGAAAAGGAAGGAAATTTTAATTGTGGGTGAATGTGTGTGACTGGGCAGCACAGACTCGTGGAAAGGAAGGGCCTATTAATTGTAGGTGAATGAGTGTGATTGGACCACACAGGTTCGTGGAAAGGAACTTCCTATTAATTATAGCTGAATGACTGTGATTGGGCAGCACAGACTTGTGGAAAGGAAGGGCCTATTAATTGTGGGTGAATGGGTGAGATTGGGCAGCAGGCTCGTGGAAAGGAAGGGCCTATTTATTGTGGGTGAATGGGTGTGACTGGGCAACACAGCCTCGTGGAAACGAAGGGCCTATTAATTGTTGGTGAATGGGTCAGACTGGGCAACACAGGCTCGTGGAATGGAACGGCCTATTAATTGTGGGTGAATGAGTGTGATTGGGCAGCAGAGACTCGTGGAAAGGAAGGGCCTATTAATGGTGGGTTAATGGTTGTGATTGGGCATCACTTACTCGTGGAAATGAAGGGCCTATTAATTGTGGATGAATGGGTGTGACTGGGCAACACAGGATCGTGGAAAGGAAGGGCCTATTAATTGTGGGTGAATGTGTGTGACTGGGCAGCACAGATTCGTGGAAAGGAAGAGCCTATAAATTGTGGGAGAATACATGTGATTGCGCACCACAGACTCGTGGAAAGGAAGGGCCTATTAATTGTCGGTGAATGGGTGTCATTGGGCAACAGGCTCCTCGAAAGGAAGGGCCTATTAATTGTGGGTGAAAGCGTGTGATTGGGCAGCACAGACTCGTGGAAAGGAAGGGCCTATTAATGGTGGGTGAAAAAGTGTGATTGGCCAGTACAGAGTCGTGGAATGGAAGGGCCTATTAATTGTGGGTGAATGGGTGTGATTGGGCAACACAGGCTCGTCGAATGAAAGCGCCTATTAATTGTGGGTGAATGGGTGTGATTGGGCAGCACAGGCTCGTGGAATGGGAGGGCCTACTAATTGTGGGTGAAAGATGTGACTGGGCAACACAGACTCGTGGAAAGGAAGGGCCTATTAATTCTGGGTAAATGGGTGTGATTGGGCAACACAGACTCGTGGAAAGGAAGGGCCCATTAATTGTTGGTGAATGGGTCAGACTCGGCAACACAGGCTCGTGCAATGGAACAGCCTATTAATTGTGGGTGAATGAGTGTGATTGGGCAGCAGAGACTCGTGGAAAGGAAGGGCCTATTAATGGTGGGTGAATAGGTGTGATTGCGCAGCACAGACTCCTGGAATGGAAGGTCCTATTAATTGTGGGTGAATGGTTGTGATTGTGCAGCACTGACTCGTGGAAAGGAAGGGCCTATTAATTGTGGGTGAATGGGTGTGATTGGGCAACAGGCTCGTGAAAGGAAGGGCCTATTAATTGTGGGTGAAAGCGTGTGGTTGGGCAGCACAGACTCGTGGAAAGGAAGGGCCTATTAATTGTGGGTGAAAGCGTGTGGTTGGGCAGCACATTCTCGTGGAAAGGAAGGGAGTATTAATGGTGGGTGAAAAAGTGTGATTGGGCAGCACAGAGTCGTGGAATGGAAGGGCCTATTAATTGTGGGTGAATGGGTGTGATTGGGCAACACAGGCTCGTCGAATGCAAGCGCCTATTAATTGTGGGTGAATGGGTGTGATTGGGCAGCACAGGATCGTGGAATGTGAGGGCCTCCTAATTGTGGGTGAAAGGTGTGACTGGTCAACACAGACTCGTGGAAAGGAAGCGCCTATTAATTGTGGGTGAATGGGTGTGACTGGGCAGCACAGGTTCGCGGAATGGACTGGCTTATTAATTGTGGGTTAATGGGTGTGACTGGGCAGTACAGACTCGTGGAAAGGAAGGGCCTATTAATTGTGGGTGAACGAGTGTGATTGGGCAACGGGCTCGTGGAAAGGAAGGGCCTATTAATTGTGGGTGAATGGGTGTGACTGGGCAGCACAGACTCGAGGAAAGGAAGGGCCTATTAATTGTGGGTGAATGGGTGTGATTGGGCAACACAGACTCGTGGAAAGGAACGGCCCATTAATTGTGGGGTAATGGGTGCGATTGGGCAACAAAGGCTCGGGGAAAAGAAGGACCTATTAATTGTGGGTGAATGTGTGTGACTGGGCAACACAGGGCTAGTGGAAAGGAAGGACTTATTAATTGTGGGTGAATGGGTGTGATTGCGCAGCACAGACTCGTGGAAAGGGCCTATTAATTGTGGGTGAATGGGTGTGATTGGGCAACACCGGCTCGTGGAAGGGAAGGGCCTATTAATTGTGGGGGAATTGGGTGTGACTGGGCAGCACAGGCTCGCGGAATGGACGGGCTTATTAATTGTGGGTTAATGGGTGTGACTGGGCAGTACAGCCTCGTGGAAACGAAGGGCCTATTAATTGTTGGTGAATGGGTCAGACTGGGCAACACAGGCTCGTGGAATAGAACGGCCTATTAATTGTGGGTGAATGAGTGTGATAGGGCAGCAGAGACTCGTGGAAAGGAAGGGCCTTTTAATTGTGGATGAATGGGTGTGACTGGGCAACACAGGCTCGTGGAAAGGAAGGGCCAATTAATTGTGGGTGAATGTGTGTGACTGGGCAGCACTCACTCGTGGAAAGGAAGAGCCTATAAATTGTTGGAGAATAGGTGTGATTGCGCAGCACAGATTCGTGGAAAGGAAGGGCCTATTAATTGTGGGTGAATGGGTGTGATTGGGCAACAGGCTCTTGGAAAGGAAGGGCCTATTAATTGTGGGTGAAAGCGTGTGATTGGGCAGCGCAGATTCGTGGAATGGGAGGGCCTACTAATTGTGGGTGAAAGGTGTGACTGGGCAACACAGACTCGTGGAAAGGAAGGGCCTATTAATTGTGGGTGAATGGGTGTGATTGGGCAACACAGACTCGTGGAAAGGAAGGGCCCATTAATTGTTGGTGAATGGGTCAGATTGGGGAACACAGGCTCGTGGAATGGAACGGCATATTAATTATGGGTAAATGAGTGTGATTGGGCAGCAGAGACTCGTGGAAAGGAAGGGCCTATTAATGGTGGGTGAATAGGTGTGATGGCGCAGCACAGACCCCTGGAAAGGAAGGGCCTATTAATGGTGGGTGAAAAAGTGTGATTGGCCAGTACAGAGTCGTGGAATGGAAGGGCCTATTAATTGTGGGTGAATGGGTGTGATTGGGCAACACAGGCTCGTCGAATGAAAGCGCCTATTAATTGTGGGTGAATGGGTGTGATTGGGCAGCACAGGCTCGTGGAATGGGAGGGCCTACTAATTGTGGGTGAAAGATGTGACTGGGCAACACAGACTCGTGGAAAGGAAGGGCCTATTAATTCTGGGTAAATGGGTGTGATTGGGCAACACAGACTCGTGGAAAGGAAGGGCCCATTAATTGTTAGTGAATGGGTCAGACTCGGCAACACAGGCTCGTGCAATGGAACAGCCTATTAATTGTGGGTGAATGAGTGTGATTGGGCAGCAGAGACTCGTGGAAAGGAAGGGCCTATTAATGGTGGGTGAATAGGTGTGATTGCGCAGCACAGACTCCTGGAATGGAAGGTCCTATTAATTGTGGGTGAATGGTTGTGATTGTGCAGCACTGACTCGTGGAAAGGAAGGGCCTATTAATTGTGGGTGAATGGGTGTGATTGGGCAACAGGCTTGTGAAAGGAAGGGCCTATTAATTGTGGGTGAAAGCGTGTGTTTGGGCAGCACAGACTCGTGGAAAGGAAGGGCCTATTAATTGTGGGTGAAAGCGTGTGGTTGGGCAGCACATTCTCGTGGAAAGGAAGGGAGTATTAATGGTGGGTGAAAAAGTGTGATTGGGCAGCACAGAGTCGTGGAATGGAAGGGCCTATTAATTGTGGGTGAATGGGTGTGATTGGGCAACACAGGCTCGTCGAATGCAAGCGCCTATTAATTGTGGGTGAATGGGTGTGATTGGGCAGCACAGGATCGTGGAATGTGAGGGCCTCCTAATTGTGGGTGAAAGGTGTGACTGGTCAACACAGACTCGTGGAAAGGAAGCGCCTATTAATTGTGGGTGAATGGGTGTGACTGGGCAGCACAGGTTCGCGGAATGGACTGGCTTATTAATTGTGGGTTAATGGGTGTGACTGGGCAGTACAGACTCGTGGAAAGGAAGGGCCTATTAATTGTGGGTGAACGAGTGTGATTGGGCAACGGGCTCGTGGAAAGGAAGGGCCTATTAATTGTGGGTGAATGGGTGTGACTGGGCAGCACAGACTCGAGGAAAGGAAGGGCCTATTAATTGTGGGTGAATGGGTGTGATTGGGCAACACAGACTCGTGGAAAGGAACGGCCCATTAATTGTGGGGTAATGGGTGCGATTGGGCAACAAAGGCTCGGGGAAAAGAAGGACCTATTAATTGTGGGTGAATGTGTGTGACTGGGCAACACAGGGCTAGTGGAAAGGAAGGACTTATTAATTGTGGGTGAATGGGTGTGATTGCGCAGCACAGACTCGTGGAAAGGGCCTATTAATTGTGGGTGAATGGGTGTGATTGGGCAACACCGGCTCGTGGAAAGGAAGGGCCTATTAATTGTGGGGGAATGGGTGTGACTGGGCAGCACAGGCTCGCGGAATGGACGGGCTTATTAATTGTGGGTTAATGGGTGTGACTGGGCAGTACAGCCTCGTGGAAACGAAGGGCCTATTAATTGTTGGTGAATGGGTCAGACTGGGCAACACAGGCTCGTGGAATAGAACGGCCTATTAATTGTGGGTGAATGAGTGTGATTGGGCAGCAGAGACTCGTGGAAAGGAAGGGCCTTTTAATTGTGGATGAATGGGTGTGACTGGGCAACACAGGCTCGTGGAAAGGAAGGGCCAATTAATTGTGGGTGAATGTGTGTGACTGGGCAGCACTCACTCGTGGAAAGGAAGAGCCTATAAATTGTTGGAGAATAGGTGTGATTGCGCAGCACAGATTCGTGGAAAGGAAGGGCCTATTAATTGTGGGTGAATGGGCGTGATTGGGCAACAGGCTCTTGGAAAGGAAGGGCCTATTAATTGTGGGTGAAAGCGTGTGATTGGGCAGCGCAGACTCGTGGAATGGGAGGGCCTACTAATTGTGGGTGAAAGGTGTGACTGGGCAACACAGACTCGTGGAAAGGAAGGGCCTATTAATTGTGGGTGAAAGCGTGTGGTTGGGCAGCACAGACTCGTGGAAAGGAAGGGCCTATTAATTGTGGGTGAAAGCGTGTGGTTGGGCAGCACATTCTCGTGGAAAGGAAGGGAGTATTAATGGTGGGTGAAAAAGTGTGATTGGGCAGCACAGAGTCGTGGAATGGAAGGGCCTATTAATTGTGGGTGAATGGGTGTGATTGGGCAACACAGGCTCGTCGAATGCAAGCGCCTATTAATTGTGGGTGAATGGGTGTGATTGGGCAGCACAGGATCGTGGAATGTGAGGGCCTCCTAATTGTGGGTGAAAGGTGTGACTGGTCAACACAGACTCGTGGAAAGGAAGCGCCTATTAATTGTGGGTGAATGGGTGTGACTGGGCAGCACAGGTTCGCGGAATGGACTGGCTTATTAATTGTGGGTTAATGGGTGTGACTGGGCAGTACAGACTCGTGGAAAGGAAGGGCCTATTAATTGTGGGTGAACGAGTGTGATTGGGCAACGGGCTCGTGGAAAGGAAGGGCCTATTAATTGTGGGTGAATGGGTGTGACTGGGCAGCACAGACTCGAGGAAAGGAAGGGCCTATTAATTGTGGGTGAATGGGTGTGATTGGGCAACACAGACTCGTGGAAAGGAACGGCCCATTAATTGTGGGGTAATGGGTGCGATTGGGCAACAAAGGCTCGGGGAAAAGAAGGACCTATTAATTGTGGGTGAATGTGTGTGACTGGGCAACACAGGGCTAGTGGAAAGGAAGGACTTATTAATTGTGGGTGAATGGGTGTGATTGCGCAGCACAGACTCGTGGAAAGGGCCTATTAATTGTGGGTGAATGGGTGTGATTGGGCAACACCGGCTCGTGGAAGGGAAGGGCCTATTAATTGTGGGGGAATTGGGTGTGACTGGGCAGCACAGGCTCGCGGAATGGACGGGCTTATTAATTGTGGGTTAATGGGTGTGACTGGGCAGTACAGCCTCGTGGAAACGAAGGGCCTATTAATTGTTGGTGAATGGGTCAGACTGGGCAACACAGGCTCGTGGAATAGAACGGCCTATTAATTGTGGGTGAATGAGTGTGATAGGGCAGCAGAGACTCGTGGAAAGGAAGGGCCTTTTAATTGTGGATGAATGGGTGTGACTGGGCAACACAGGCTCGTGGAAAGGAAGGGCCAATTAATTGTGGGTGAATGTGTGTGACTGGGCAGCACTCACTCGTGGAAAGGAAGAGCCTATAAATTGTTGGAGAATAGGTGTGATTGCGCAGCACAGATTCGTGGAAAGGAAGGGCCTATTAATTGTGGGTGAATGGGTGTGATTGGGCAACAGGCTCTTGGAAAGGAAGGGCCTATTAATTGTGGGTGAAAGCGTGTGATTGGGCAGCGCAGATTCGTGGAATGGGAGGGCCTACTAATTGTGGGTGAAAGGTGTGACTGGGCAACACAGACTCGTGGAAAGGAAGGGCCTATTAATTGTGGGTGAATGGGTGTGATTGGGCAACACAGACTCGTGGAAAGGAAGGGCCCATTAATTGTTGGTGAATGGGTCAGATTGGGGAACACAGGCTCGTGGAATGGAACGGCATATTAATTATGGGTAAATGAGTGTGATTGGGCAGCAGAGACTCGTGGAAAGGAAGGGCCTATTAATGGTGGGTGAATAGGTGTGATTGCGCAGCACAGACCCCTGGAAAGGAAGGGCCTATTAATGGTGGGTGAAAAAGTGTGATTGGCCAGTACAGAGTCGTGGAATGGAAGGGCCTATTAATTGTGGGTGAATGGGTGTGATTGGGCAACACAGGCTCGTCGAATGAAAGCGCCTATTAATTGTGGGTGAATGGGTGTGATTGGGCAGCACAGGCTCGTGGAATGGGAGGGCCTACTAATTGTGGGTGAAAGATGTGACTGGGCAACACAGACTCGTGGAAAGGAAGGGCCTATTAATTCTGGGTAAATGGGTGTGATTGGGCAACACAGACTCGTGGAAAGGAAGGGCCCATTAATTGTTAGTGAATGGGTCAGACTCGGCAACACAGGCTCGTGCAATGGAACAGCCTATTAATTGTGGGTGAATGAGTGTGATTGGGCAGCAGAGACTCGTGGAAAGGAAGGGCCTATTAATGGTGGGTGAATAGGTGTGATTGCGCAGCACAGACTCCTGGAATGGAAGGTCCTATTAATTGTGGGTGAATGGTTGTGATTGTGCAGCACTGACTCGTGGAAAGGAAGGGCCTATTAATTGTGGGTGAATGGGTGTGATTGGGCAACAGGCTTGTGAAAGGAAGGGCCTATTAATTGTGGGTGAAAGCGTGTGTTTGGGCAGCACAGACTCGTGGAAAGGAAGGGCCTATTAATTGTGGGTGAAAGCGTGTGGTTGGGCAGCACATTCTCGTGGAAAGGAAGGGAGTATTAATGGTGGGTGAAAAAGTGTGATTGGGCAGCACAGAGTCGTGGAATGGAAGGGCCTATTAATTGTGGGTGAATGGGTGTGATTGGGCAACACAGGCTCGTCGAATGCAAGCGCCTATTAATTGTGGGTGAATGGGTGTGATTGGGCAGCACAGGATCGTGGAATGTGAGGGCCTCCTAATTGTGGGTGAAAGGTGTGACTGGTCAACACAGACTCGTGGAAAGGAAGCGCCTATTAATTGTGGGTGAATGGGTGTGACTGGGCAGCACAGGTTCGCGGAATGGACTGGCTTATTAATTGTGGGTTAATGGGTGTGACTGGGCAGTACAGACTCGTGGAAAGGAAGGGCCTATTAATTGTGGGTGAACGAGTGTGATTGGGCAACGGGCTCGTGGAAAGGAAGGGCCTATTAATTGTGGGTGAATGGGTGTGACTGGGCAGCACAGACTCGAGGAAAGGAAGGGCCTATTAATTGTGGGTGAATGGGTGTGATTGGGCAACACAGACTCGTGGAAAGGAACGGCCCATTAATTGTGGGGTAATGGGTGCGATTGGGCAACAAAGGCTCGGGGAAAAGAAGGACCTATTAATTGTGGGTGAATGTGTGTGACTGGGCAACACAGGGCTAGTGGAAAGGAAGGACTTATTAATTGTGGGTGAATGGGTGTGATTGCGCAGCACAGACTCGTGGAAAGGGCCTATTAATTGTGGGTGAATGGGTGTGATTGGGCAACACCGGCTCGTGGAAAGGAAGGGCCTATTAATTGTGGGGGAATGGGTGTGACTGGGCAGCACAGGCTCGCGGAATGGACGGGCTTATTAATTGTGGGTTAATGGGTGTGACTGGGCAGTACAGCCTCGTGGAAACGAAGGGCCTATTAATTGTTGGTGAATGGGTCAGACTGGGCAACACAGGCTCGTGGAATAGAACGGCCTATTAATTGTGGGTGAATGAGTGTGATTGGGCAGCAGAGACTCGTGGAAAGGAAGGGCCTTTTAATTGTGGATGAATGGGTGTGACTGGGCAACACAGGCTCGTGGAAAGGAAGGGCCAATTAATTGTGGGTGAATGTGTGTGACTGGGCAGCACTCACTCGTGGAAAGGAAGAGCCTATAAATTGTTGGAGAATAGGTGTGATTGCACAGCACAGATTCGTGGAAAGGAAGGGCCTATTAATTGTGGGTGAATGGGCGTGATTGGGCAACAGGCTCTTGGAAAGGAAGGGCCTATTAATTGTGGGTGAAAGCGTGTGATTGGGCAGCGCAGACTCGTGGAATGGGAGGGCCTACTAATTGTGGGTGAAAGGTGTGACTGGGCAACACAGACTCGTGGAAAGGAAGGGCCTATTAATTGTGGGTGAATGGGTGTGATTGGGCAACACAGACTCGTGGAAAGGAAGGGCCCATTAATTGTTGGTGAATGGGTCAGATTGGGGAACACAGGCTCGTGGAATGGAACGGCATATTAATTATGGGTAAATGAGTGTGATTGGGCAGCAGAGACTCGTGGAAAGGAAGGGCCTATTAATGGTGGGTGAATAGGTGTGACTGCGCAGCACAGACCCCTGGAAAGGAAGGGCCTATTAATTGTGGGTGAAAGCGTGTGATTGGGCAGCACAGACTCGTGGAAAGGAAGGGCCTATTAATGGTGGGTGAAAAAGTGTGATTGGCCAGTACAGAGTCGTGGAATGGAAGGGCCTATTAATTGTGGGTGAATGGGTGTGATTGGGCAACACAGGCTCGTCGAATGAAAGCGCCTATTAATTGTGGGTGAATGGGTGTGATTGGGCAGCACAGGCTCGTGGAATGGGATGGCCTACTAATTGTGGGTGAAAGATGTGACTGGGCAACACAGACTCGTGGAAAGGAAGGGCCTATTAATTCTGGGTAAATGGGTGTGATTGGGCAACACAGACTCGTGGAAAGGAAGGGCCCATTAATTGTTGGTGAATGGGTCAGACTCGGCAACACAGGCTCGTGCAATGGAACAGCCTATTAATTGTGGGTGAATGAGTGTGATTGGGCAGCAGAGACTCGTGGAAAGGAAGGGCCTATTAATGGTGGGTGAATAGGTGTGATTGCGCAGCACAGACTCCTGGAATGGAAGGTCCTATTAATTGTGGGTGAATGGTTGTGATTGTGCAGCACTGACTCGTGGAAAGGAAGGGCCTATTAAATGTGGGTGAATGGTTGTGATTGGGCAACAGGCTCGTGAAAGGAAGGGCCTATTAATTGTGGGTGAAAGCGTGTGGTTGGGCAGCACAGACTCGTGGAAAGGAAGGGCCTATTAATTGTGGGTGAAAGCGTGTGGTTGGGCAGCACATTCTCGTGGAAAGGAAGGGAGTATTAATGGTGGGTGAAAAAGTGTGATTGGGCAGCACAGAGTTGTGGAATGGAAGGGCCTATTAATTGTGGGTGAATGGGTGTGATTGGGCAGCACACACTCGTGGAAAGGAAGCGCCTATTAATTGTGGGTGAATGGGTGTAACTGGGCAGCACAGGCTCGCGGAATGGACGGGCCTATTAATTGTAGGTGAATGGGAGTGATTGGGCAGCACAGGTTCGTGGAAAGGAACTTCCTATTAATTATAGCTGAATGAGTGTGATTGGGCAGCACAGACTTGTGGAAAGGAAGGGCCTATTAATTGTGGGTGAATGGGTGAGATTGGGCAGCAGGCTCGTGGAAAGGAAGGGCCTATTTATTGTGGGTGAATGGGTGTGACTGGGCAACACAGCCTCGTGGAAACGAAGGGCCTATTAATTGTTGGTGAATAGTTCAGACTGGGCAACACAGGCTCGTGGAATGGAACGGCCTATTAATTGTGGGTGAATGAGTGTGATTGGGCAGCACTCACTCGTGGAAATGAAGGGCCTATTAATTGTGGATGAATGGGTGTGACTGGGCATCACAGGCTCGTGAAAAGGAAGGAAATTTTAATTGTGGGTGAATGTGTGTGACTGGGCAGCACAGACTCGTGGAAAGGAAGGGCCTATTAATTGTAGGTGAATGAGTGTGATTGGACCACACAGGTTCGTGGAAAGGTACTTCCTATTAATTATAGCTGAATGACTGTGATTGGGCAGCACAGACTTGTGGAAAGGAAGGGCCTATTAATTGTGGGTGAATGGGTGAGATTGGGCAGCAGGCTCGTGGAAAGGAAGGGCCTATTTATTGTGGGTGAATGGGTGTGACTGGGCAACACAGCCTCGTGGAAACGAAGGGCCTATTAATTGTTGGTGAATGGGTCAGACTGGGCAACACAGGCTCGTGGAATGGAACGGCCTATTAATTGTGGGTGAATGAGTGTGATTGGGCAGCAGAGACTCGTGGAAAGGAAGGGCCTATTAATGGTGGGTTAATGGTTGTGATTGGGCATCACTTACTCGTGGAAATGAAGGGCCTATTAATTGTGGATGAATGGGTGTGACTGGGCAACACAGGATCGTGGAAAGGAAGGGCCTATTAATTGTGGGTGAATGTGTGTGACTGGGCAGCACAGATTCGTGGAAAGGAAGAGCCTATAAATTGTGGGAGAATACATGTGATTGCGCACCACAGACTCGTGGAAAGGAAGGGCCTATTAATTGTCGGTGAATGGGTGTCATTGGGCAACAGGCTCCTCGAAAGGAAGGGCCTATTAATTGTGGGTGAAAGCGTGTGATTGGGCAGCACAGACTCGTGGAAAGGAAGGGCCTATTAATGGTGGGTGAAAAAGTGTGATTGGCCAGTACAGAGTCGTGGAATGGAAGGGCCTATTAATTGTGGGTGAATGGGTGTGATTGGGCAACACAGGCTCGTCGAATGAAAGCGCCTATTAATTGTGGGTGAATGGGTGTGATTGGGCAGCACAGGCTCGTGGAATGGGAGGGCCTACTAATTGTGGGTGAAAGATGTGACTGGGCAACACAGACTCGTGGAAAGGAAGGGCCTATTAATTCTGGGTAAATGGGTGTGATTGGGCAACACAGACTCGTGGAAAGGAAGGGCCCATTAATTGTTGGTGAATGGGTCAGACTCGGCAACACAGGCTCGTGCAATGGAACAGCCTATTAATTGTGGGTGAATGAGTGTGATTGGGCAGCAGAGACTCGAGGAAAGGAAGGGCCTATTAATGGTGGGTGAATAGGTGTGATTGCGCAGCACAGACTCCTGGAATGGAAGGTCCTATTAATTGTGGGTGAATGGTTGTGATTGTGCAGCACTGACTCGTGGAAAGGAAGGGCCTATTAATTGTGGGTGAATGGGTGTGATTGGGCAACAGGCTCGTGAAAGGAAGGGCCTATTAATTGTGGGTGAAAGCGTGTGGTTGGGCAGCACAGACTCGTGGAAAGGAAGGGCCTATTAATTGTGGGTGAAAGCGTGTGGTTGGGCAGCACATTCTCGTGGAAAGGAAGGGAGTATTAATGGTGGGTGAAAAAGTGTGATTGGGCAGCACAGAGTCGTGGAATGGAAGGGCCTATTAATTGTGGGTGAATGGGTGTGATTGGGCAACACAGGCTCGTCGAATGCAAGCGCCTATTAATTGTGGGTGAATGGGTGTGATTGGGCAGCACAGGATCGTGGAATGTGAGGGCCTCCTAATTGTGGGTGAAAGGTGTGACTGGTCAACACAGACTCGTGGAAAGGAAGCGCCTATTAATTGTGGGTGAATGGGTGTGACTGGGCAGCACAGGTTCGCGGAATGGACTGGCTTATTAATTGTGGGTTAATGGGTGTGACTGGGCAGTACAGACTCGTGGAAAGGAAGGGCCTATTAATTGTGGGTGAACGAGTGTGATTGGGCAACGGGCTCGTGGAAAGGAAGGGCCTATTAATTGTGGGTGAATGGGTGTGACTGGGCAGCACAGACTCGAGGAAAGGAAGGGCCTATTAATTGTGGGTGAATGGGTGTGATTGGGCAACACAGACTCGTGGAAAGGAACGGCCCATTAATTGTGGGGTAATGGGTGCGATTGGGCAACAAAGGCTCGGGGAAAAGAAGGACCTATTAATTGTGGGTGAATGTGTGTGACTGGGCAACACAGGGCTAGTGGAAAGGAAGGACTTATTAATTGTGGGTGAATGGGTGTGATTGCGCAGCACAGACTCGTGGAAAGGGCCTATTAATTGTGGGTGAATGGGTGTGATTGGGCAACACCGGCTCGTGGAAGGGAAGGGCCTATTAATTGTGGGGGAATTGGGTGTGACTGGGCAGCACAGGCTCGCGGAATGGACGGGCCTATTAATTGTGGGTTAATGGGTGTGACTGGGCAGTACAGCCTCGTGGAAACGAAGGGCCTATTAATTGTTGGTGAATGGGTCAGACTGGGCAACACAGGCTCGTGGAATAGAACGGCCTATTAATTGTGGGTGAATGAGTGTGATTGGGCAGCAGAGACTCGTGGAAAGGAAGGGCCTTTTAATTGTGGATGAATGGGTGTGACTGGGCAACACAGGCTCGTGGAAAGGAAGGGCCAATTAATTGTGGGTGAATGTGTGTGACTGGGCAGCACTCACTCGTGGAAAGGAAGAGCCTATAAATTGTTGGAGAATAGGTGTGATTGCGCAGCACAGATTCGTGGAAAGGAAGGGCCTATTAATTGTGGGTGAATGGGTGTGATTGGGCAACAGGCTCTTGGAAAGGAAGGGCCTATTAATTGTGGGTGAAAGCGTGTGATTGGGCAGCGCAGACTCGTGGAATGGGAGGGCCTACTAATTGTGGGTGAAAGGTGTGACTGGGCAACACAGACTCGTGGAAAGGAAGGGCCTATTAATTGTGGGTGAATGGGTGTGATTGGGCAACACAGACTCGTGGAAAGGAAGGGCCCATTAATTGTTGGTGAATGGGTCAGATTGGGGAACACAGGCTCGTGGAATGGAACGGCATATTAATTATGGGTAAATGAGTGTGATTGGGCAGCAGAGACTCGTGGAAAGGAAGGGCCTATTAATGGTGGGTGAATAGGTGTGATTGCGCAGCACTGACCCCTGGAAAGGAAGGGCCTATTAATTGTGGGTGAAAGCGTGTGATTGGGCAGCACAGACTCGTGGAAAGGAAGGGCCTATTAATGGTGGGTGAAAAAGTGTGATTGGCCAGTACAGAGTCGTGGAATGGAAGGGCCTATTAATTGTGGGTGAATGGGTGTGATTGGGCAACACAGGCTCGTCGAATGAAAGCGCCTATTAATTGTGGGTGAATGGGTGTGATTGGGCAGCACAGGATCGTGGAATGTGAGGGCCTCCTAATTGTGGGTGAAAGGTGTGACTGGTCAACACAGACTCGTGGAAAGGAAGCGCCTATTAATTGTGGGTGAATGGGTGTGACTGGGCAGCACAGGTTCGCGGAATGGACTGGCTTATTAATTGTGGGTTAATGGGTGTGACTGGGCAGTACAGACTCGTGGAAAGGAAGGGCCTATTAATTGTGGGTGAACGAGTGTGATTGGGCAACGGGCTCGTGGAAAGGAAGGGCCTATTAATTGTGGGTGAATGGGTGTGACTGGGCAGCACAGACTCGAGGAAAGGAAGGGCCTATTAATTGTGGGTGAATGGGTGTGATTGGGCAACACAGACTCGTGGAAAGGAACGGCCCATTAATTGTGGGGTAATGGGTGCGATTGGGCAACAAAGGCTCGGGGAAAAGAAGGACCTATTAATTGTGGGTGAATGTGTGTGACTGGGCAACACAGGGCTAGTGGAAAGGAAGGACTTACTAATTGTGGGTGAATGGGTGTGATTGCGCAGCACAGACTCGTGGAAAGGGCCTATTAATTGTGGGTGAATGGGTGTGATTGGGCAACACCGGCTCGTGGAAAGGAAGGGCCTATTAATTGTGGGGGAATGGGTGTGATTGGGCAACACAGGCTCGCGGAATGGACGGGCTTATTAATTGTGGGTTAATGGGTGTGACTGGGCAGTACAGCCTCGTGGAAACGAAGGGCCTATTAATTGTTGGTGAATGGGTCAGACTGGGCAACACAGGCTCGTGGAATAGAACGGCCTATTAATTGTGGGTGAATGAGTGTGATTGGGCAGCAGAGACTCGTGGAAAGGAAGGGCCTTTTAATTGTGGATGAATGGGTGTGACTGGGCAACACAGGCTCGTGGAAAGGAAGGGCCAATTAATTGTGGGTGAATGTGTGTGACTGGGCAGCACTCACTCGTGGAAAGGAAGAGCCTATAAATTGTTGGAGAATAGGTGTGATTGCGCAGCACAGATTCGTGGAAAGGAAGGGCCTATTAATTGTGGGTGAATGGGCGTGATTGGGCAACAGGCTCTTGGAAAGGAAGGGCCTATTAATTGTGGGTGAAAGCGTGTGATTGGGCAGCGCAGACTCGTGGAATGGGAGGGCCTACTAATTGTGGGTGAAAGGTGTGACTGGGCAACACAGACTCGTGGAAAGGAAGGGCCTATTAATTGTGGGTGAATGGGTGTGATTGGGCAACACAGACTCGTGGAAAGGAAGGGCCCATTAATTGTTGGTGAATGGGTCAGATTGGGGAACACAGGCTCGTGGAATGGAACAGCATATTAATTATGGGTAAATGAGTGTGATTGGGCAGCAGAGACTCGTGGAAAGGAAGGGCCTATTAATGGTGGGTGAATAGGTGTGATTGCGCAGCACAGACCCCTGGAAAGGAAGGGCCTATTAATTGTGGGTGAAAGCGTGTGATTGGGCAGCACAGACTCGTGGAAAGGAAGGGCCTATTAATGGTGGGTGAAAAAGTGTGATTGGCCAGTACAGAGTCGTGGAATGGAAGGGCCTATTAATTGTGGGTGAATGGGTGTGATTGGGCAACACAGGCTCGTCGAATGAAAGCGCCTATTAATTGTGGGTGAATGGGTGTGATTGGGCAGCACAGGCTCGTGGAATGGGAGGGCCTACTAATTGTGGGTGAAAGATGTGACTGGGCAACACAGACTCGTGGAAAGGAAGGGCCTATTAATTCTGGGTAAATGGGTGTGATTGGGCAACACAGACTCGTGGAAAGGAAGCGCCTATTAATTGTAGGTGAATGGGAGTGATTGGGCAGCACAGACTCGTGGAAAGGAAGGGCCTATTAATTGTGGGTGAATGGGTGTGATTGGGCAACACAGACTCGTGGAAAGGAAGGGCCCATTAATTGTTGGTGAATGGGTCAGATTGGGGAACACAGGCTCGTGGAATGGAACAGCATATTAATTATGGGTAAATGAGTGTGATTGGGCAGCAGAGACTCGTGGAAAGGAAGGGCCTATTAATGGTGGGTGAATAGGTGTGATTGCGCAGCACAGACCCCTGGAAAGGAAGGGCCTATTAATTGTGGGTGCAAGCGTGTGATTGGGCAGCACAGACTCGTGGAAAGGAAGGGCCTATTAATGGTGGGTGAAAAAGTGTGATTGGCCAGTACAGAGTCGTGGAATGGAAGGGCCTATTAATTGTGGGTGAATGGGTGTGATTGGGCAACACAGGCTCGTCGAATGAAAGCGCCTATTAATTGTGGGTGAATGGGTGTGATTGGGCAGCACAGGCTCGTGGAATGGGAGGGCCTACTAATTGTGGGTGAAAGATGTGACTGGGCAACACAGACTCGTGGAAAGGAAGGGCCTATTAATTCTGGGTAAATGGGTGTGATTGGGCAACACAGACTCGTGGAAAGGAAGGGCCCATTAATTGTTGGTGAATGGGTCAGACTCGGCAACACAGGCTCGTGCAATGGAACAGCCTATTAATTGTGGGTGAATGAGTGTGATTGGGCAGCAGAGACTCGTGGAAAGGAAGGGCCTATTAATGGTGGGTGAATAGGTGTGATTGCGCAGCACAGACTCCTGGAATGGAAGGTCCTATTAATTGTGGGTGAATGGTTGTGATTGTGCAGCACTGACTCGTGGAAAGGAAGGGCCTATTAATTGTGGGTGAATGGTTGTGATTGGGCAACAGGCTCGTGAAAGGAAGGGCCTATTAATTGTGGGTGAAAGCGTGTGGTTGGGCAGCACAGACTCGTGGAAAGGAAGGGCCTATTAATTGTGGGTGAAAGCGTGTGGTTGGGCAGCACATTCTCGTGGAAAGGAAGGGAGTATTAATGGTGGGTGAAAAAGTGTGATTGGGCAGCACAGAGTTGTGGAATGGAAGGGCCTATTAATTGTGGGTGAATGGGTGTGATTGGGCAACACAGGCTCGTCGAATGCAAGCGCCTATTAATTGTGGGTGAATGGGTGTGATTGGGCAGCACAGGATCGTGGAATGTGAGGGCCTCCTAATTGTGGGTGAAAGGTGTGACTGGGCAGTACAGACTCGTGGAAAGGAAGGGCCTATTAATTGTGGGTGAACGAGTGTGATTGGGTAACGGGCTCGTGGAAAGGAAGGGCCTATTAATTGTGGGTGAATGGGTGTGACTGGGCAGCACAGACTCGAGGAAAGGAAGGGCCTATTAATTGTGGGTGAATGGGTGTGATTGGGCAACACAGACTCGTGGAAAGGAACGGCCCATTAATTGTGGGGTAATGGGTGCGATTGGGCAACAAAGGCTCGGGGAAAAGAAGGACCTATTAATTGTGGGTGAATGTGTGTGACTGGGCAACACAGGGCTAGTGGAAAGGAAGGACTTATTAATTGTGGGTGAATGGGTGTGATTGCGCAGCACAGACTCGTGGAAAGGGCCTATTAATTGTGGGTGAATGGGTGTGATTGGGCAACACCGGCTCGTGGAAAGGAACGGCCTATTAATTGTGGGGGAATGGGTGTGACTGGGCAGCACAGGCTCGCGGAATGGACGGGCTTATTAATTGTGGGTTAATGGGTGTGACTGGGCAGTACAGCCTCGTGGAAACGAAGGGCCTACTAATTGTTGGTGAATGGGTCAGACTGGGCAACACAGGCTCGTGGAATAGAACGGCCTATTAATTGTGGGTGAATGAGTGTGATTGGGCAGCAGAGACTCGTGGAAAGGAAGGGCCTTTTAATTGTGGATGAATGGGTGTGACTGGGCAACACAGGCTCGTGGAAAGGAAGGGCCAATTAATTGTGGGTGAATGTGTGTGACTGGGCATCACAGACTCGTGGAAAGGAAGGACTTATGAATTGTGGATGAATGCGTGTGATTGGGCAACACCGGCTCGTGGAAAGGAAGGGCCTATTAATTGTGGGTGAATGGATGTGATTGGGCAACACCGGCTCGTGGAAAGGAAGGGCCTATTAATTGTGCGGGAATGGGTGTGACTGTGCAGCACAAGCTCGCGGAATGGACGGGCTTATTAATTGTGGGTTAATGGGTGCTACTGGTCAGTACAGACTCGTGGAAAGGAAGGGCCTATTATTTCTGGGTAAATGTGTGTGACTGGTCAGCACAGACTCGTGGAAAGGAAGCGCCTATTAATTGTGGGTGAATGGGTGTAACTGGGCAGCACAGGCTCGCGGAATGGACGGGCCTATTAATTGTAGGTGAATGGGAGTGATTGGGCAGCACAGACTCGTGGAAAGGAAGCGCCTATTAATTGTGGGTGAATGGGTGTGAATGGGCAGTACAGCCTCGTGGAAACGAAGGGCCTATAAATTGTTGGTGAATGGGTAAGACTGGGCAACACAGGCTCGTGGAATACAACGGCCTATTAATTGTGGGTGAATGAGTGTGATTGGGCAGCAGAGACTCGTGGAAAGGAAGGGCCTTTTAATTGTGGATGAATGGGTGTGACTGGGCAACACAGGCTCGTGGAAAGGAAGGGCCTATTAATTGTGGGTGAATGTGTGTGACTGGGCAGCACTCACTCGTGGAAAGGAAGAGCCTATAAATTGTTGGAGAATAGGTGTGATTGCGCAGCACAGATTCGTGGAAAGGAAGGGCCTATTAATTGTGGGTGAATGGGTGTGATTGGGCAACAGGCTCTTGGAAAGGAAGGGCCTATTAATTGTGGGTGAAAGCGTGTGATTGGGCAGCGCAGACTTGTGGAATGGGAGGGCCTACTAATTGTGGGTGAAAGGTGTGACTGGGCAACACAGACTCGTGGAAAGGAAGGGCCTATTAATTGTGGTTGAATGGGTGTGATTGGGCAACACAGACTCGTGGAAAGGAAGTGCCCATTATTTGTTGGTGAATGGGTCAGATTGGGGAACACAGGCTCGTGGAATGGAACGGCATATTAATTGTGGGTAAATGAGTGTGATTGGGCAGCAGAGACTCGTGGAAAGGAAGGGCCTATTAATGGTGGGTGAATAGGTGTGATTGCGCAGCACAGACCCCTGGAATGGAAGGGCCTATTAATTGTGGGTGAATGGTTGTGATTGGGCAGCGCTGACTCGTGGAAATGAAGGGCCTATTAATTGTGGATGAATGGGTGTGACTGGGTAACACAGGCTCGTGGAAAGGAAGGGCCTATTAATTGTGTGTGAATGTGTGTGACTGGGCAGCACAGACTCGTGGAAAGGAAGAGCCTATAAATTGTGGGAGAATAGGTGTGATTGCGCACCACTGACTCGTGAAAAGGAAAGGCCTATTAATTGTGGGTGAATGGGTGTGATTGGACAACAGGCTCGTGAAAGGAAGGGCCTATTAATTGTGGGGGAAAGCGTGTGGTTGGGCAGCACATTCTCGTAGAAAGGAAGGGCGTATTAATGGTGGGTGAAAAAGTGTGATTGGGCAGCACAGAGTCGTGGAATGGAAGGGCCTATTAATTGTGGGTGAATGGGTGTGATTGGGCAACACAGGCTCGTCGAATGCAAGCGCCTATTAATTGTGGGTGAATGGGTGTGATTGGGCAGCACAGGTTCGTGGAATGGGAGGGCCTACTAATTGTGGGTGAAAGGTGTGACTGGTCAACACAGACTCGTGGAAAGGAAGCGCCTATTAATTGTGGGTGAATGGGTGTGACTGGGCAGCACAGGTTCGCGGAATGGTCTGGCTTATTAATTGTGGTTTAATGGGTGTGACTGGGCAGTACAGACTCGTGGAAAGGAAGGGCCTATTAATTGTGGGTGAACGAGTGTGATTGGGCAACGGGCTCGTGGAAAGGAAGGGCTTATTAATTGTGGGTGAATGGGTGTGACTGGGCAGCACAGACTCGTGGAAAGGAAGGGCCTATTAATTGTGGGTGAATGGGTGTGATTGGGCAACACAGACTCGTGGAAAGGAAGGGCCCATTAATTGTAGGGTAATGGGTGCGATTGGGCAACAAAGGCTCGGGGAAAAGAAGGACCTATTAATTGTGGGTGAATGTGTGTGACTGGGCAACACAGGGCTAGTGGAAAGGAAGGGTCAATTAATTGTGGGTGAATGTGTGTGACTGGGCATCACAGACTCGTGGAAAGGAAGGACTTATTAATTGTGGGTGAATGGGTGTGATTGCGCAGCACAGACTCGTGGAAAGGGCCTATTAATTGTGGGTTAATGGGTGTGACTGGGCAGTACAGCCTCGTGGAAACGAAGGGCCAATTAATTGTGGGTGAATGGGTGTGACTGGGCAGGACACACTCGTGGAATGGACGGGCCTATTAATTGTGAGTTAATGGGTGTGACTGGGCAGCACCAACTCGTGGAAAGGAAGGGCCTATTAATTGTGGGTGAATGAGTGTGATTGGACCACACAGGTTTGTGGAAAGGAACTTCCTATTAATTATAGCTGAATGAGTGTGATTGGGCAGCACAGACTTGTGGAAAGGAAGGGCCTATTAATTGTGGGTGAATGGGTGAGATTGGGCAGCAGGCTCGTGGGAATGAAGGGCCTATTTATTGTGGGTGAATGGGTGTGACAGGGCAACACAGCCTCGTGGAAACGAAGGGCCTATTAATAGTTGGTGTATGGGTCAGACTGGGCAACACATGCTCGTGGAATTGAACGGCCTATTAATTGTGGGTGAATGAGTGTGATTGGGCAGCAGAGACTCGTGGAAATGAAGGGCCTATTAATTGTGGATGAATGGGTGTGACTGGGCAACACAGGCTCGTGGAAAGGAAGGGCCTATTAATTGTGGGTGAAAGCGTGTGATTGGGCAGTGCAGACTCGTGGAAAGGAAGAGCCTACTAATGGTGGGTGCAAAAGTATGATTGGGCATCGCAGAGTCGTGGAATGGAAGGGCCTATTAACTGTGGGTGAATGGGTGTGATTGGGCAACACAGGCTCGTCGAATCAAAGCGCCTATTAATTGTGGGTGAATGGGTATGATTGGGCAGCACAGGCTCGTGGAATGGGAGGGCCTACTAATTGTGGGTGAAAGATGTGACTGGGCAACACAGACACGTGGAAAGGAAGGGCCTATTAATTGTGGGTGAATGGGTGTGATTGGGCAACACAGACTCGTGGAAAGGAAGGGCCCATTAATTGTTGGTGAATGGGTCAGACTGGGCAACACAGGCTCGTGGAATGGAACGGCATATTAATTGTGGGTGAATGAGTGAGAGTGGGCAGCAGAGACTCGTGGAAAGGAAGGGCCTATTAATGTTGGGTTAATAGGTGTGATTGCGCAGCACAGACTCCTGGAATGGAAGGGCCTATTAATTGTGGGTGAATGGTTATGATTGGGCAGCGCTGACTCGTGGAAATGAAGGGCCTATTAATTGTGGATGAATGGGTGTGACTGGGTAACACAGGCTCGTGGAAAGGAAGGGCCTATTAATTGTGGGTGAATGTGTGTGACTGGCAGCACAGACTCGTGGAAAAAAGCGCCTATTATTTGTGGGTGAATGTGTGCGACTGGGCAGCACAGAATAGTGGAAAGGAAGGGCCTATTAATTGTGGGTGAATGGGTGAGATTGGGCAGCAGGCTCGTGGAAAGGAAGGGCCTATTTATTGTGGGTGAATGGGTGTGACTGGGCAACACAGCCTCGTGGAAACGAAGGGCCTATTAATTGTTGGTGAATGGGTCAGACTGGGCAACACAGGCTCGTGGAATGGAACGGCCTGTTAATTGTGGGTGAATGAGTGTGATTGGGCAGCAGAGACTCGTGGAAAGGAAGGGCCTATTAATGTTGGGTGAATGGGTGTGATTGGGCAGCACAGACTCGTTGAAAGGAAAGGCGTATTAATTGTGGGTGAATGGGTGTGATTAGGCAGCACAGACTCGAGGAAAGTAAGGGCCTAATAATTGTGGGTGAATGGGTGTGATTGGGCAACAGGCTCGTGGAAAGGAACTTCCTATTTATTATAGCTGAATGAGTGTGATTGGGCAGCACAGACTCGTGGAAAGGAAGGGCCTATTAATTGTGGGTGAATGGGTGTGATTGGGCAGCAGTCTCGTGGAAAGGAAGGTCCTATTAATTGTGGGTGAATGTGTGTGACTGGGCAATACAGACTCGTGGAAAGGAAGCGCCTATCATTTGTGGGTGAATGTGTGCGACTGGGCAGCACAGAATTGTGGAAAGGAAGGGCCTATTAATTGTGGGTGAATGGGTGTGATTGGGGAACACAGGCTCGTGGAATGGAAGAGCCTATTAATTGTGGTTGAAAGGTGTGACTGGGCAACACAGACTCGTGGAAAGGAAGGGCCTATTAATTGTGTGTGAATGAGTGTGATTGGGCAACACAGACTCGTGGAAAGGAAGGGCCCATTAATTGTGGGTCAATGGGTGTGATTGGGCAACAAAGTCTCGGGGAAAAGAAGGACCTATTAATTGTGGGTGAATGGGTGTGATTGCGCAGCACAGACTCGTGGAAAGGAAAGGCCTATTAATTGTGGGTGAATGCGTGTGATTGGGGAAAACCGGCTCGTGGAAAGGAAGGGCCTATTAATTGTGGGAGAATGGGTGTGACTGGGCAGCACAAGCTCGCGGAATGGACGGGCCTATTAATTGTGGGTTAATGGGTGCTACTGGTCAGTACAGACTCGTGGAAAGGAAGGGCCTATTATTTCTGGGATAATGTGTGTGACTGGGCAGCACAGACTCGTGGAAAGGAAGGGCCTATTAATTGTGGGAGAATGGGTATGACCGGGCAGCACAGCCTCGCAGAATGGACGGGCCTATTCATAGTGGGTGAATGGGAGTGATTGGGCAGCACAGACTCGTTGAAAGGAAGGGCCTAATAATTGTGGGTGAATGGGAGTGATTGGGCAACAGGCTCGTGGAAAGGAAGGGCCTATTAATTGTGGGTGAATGGGTGTGACTGCGCAGCACAGACTCGTGCAATGGACGGGCCTACTAATTGTGGGTTAATGGGTGTGACTGGGCAGCACAGACACGTGGAAAGGAAGGGCCTATTAATTGGGGGTGAATGAGTGTGATTGGGCCACACAGGTTCGTGGAAAGGAACTTCCTATTAATTATAGCTGAATGAGTGTGATTGGGCAGCACAGACCCGTGGAAAGGAAGGGACTATTAATTGTGGGTGAATGGGTGTGATTGGGCAGCAGGCTCGTGGAAAGGAAGGGTCTATTAATTGTGGGTGAATGTGTGTGACTGGGCAGCACAGACTCGTGGAAAGGAAGCGCCTATTATTTGTGGGTGAATGTGTGCGACTGGGCAGCACAGAATCGTGGAAAGGAAGGGCCTATTAATTGTGGGTGAATGGGTGTGATTGGGGAACACAGGCTCGTGGAATGGAAGGGCCTATTAATTGTGGTTGAAAGGTGTGACTGGGCAACACAGAATCGTGGAAAGGAAGCGCCTATTATTTGTGGGTGAATGTGTGCGACTGGGCAGCACAGAATCGTGTAAAGAAAGGGCCTATTATTTGTGGGTGAATGTGTACGACAGGGCAGCACAGACTCGTGGAAAGGAAGGGCCTATTAATTGGGGTGAATGAGTGTGATTGGGCCACACAGGTTCGTGGAAAGGAACTTCCTATTAATTATAGCTGAATGAGTGTGATTGGGCAGCACAGACTTGTGGAAAGGAAGGGCCTATTAATTGTGGGTGAATGGGTGTGATTGAGCAGCAGGCTCGTGGAAAGGAAGGGCCTATTTATTGTGGGTGAATGGGTGTGACTGGGCAACACAGCCTCGTGGAAACGAAGGGCCTATTAATTGTTGGTGAATGGTTCAGACTGGGCAACACAGGCTCGTGGAATGGAACGGCCTATTAATTGTGGGTGAATGAGTGTGACTGTGCAGCACAAGCTCGCGGAATGGACGGGCTTATTAATTGTGGGTTAATGGGTTCTACTGGTCAGTACAGACTCGTGGAAAGGAAGGGCCTATTATTTCTGGGTAAATGTGTGTGACTGGTCAGCACAGACTCGTGGAAAGGAAGCGCCTATTAATTGTGGGTGAATGGGTGTAACTGGGCAGCACAGGCTCGCGGAATGGACGGACCTATTAATTGTAGGTGAATGGGAGAGATTGGGCAGCACAGACTCGTGGAAAGGAAGCGCCTATTAATTGTGGGTGAATGGGTGTGAATGGGCAGTACAGCCTCGTGGAAACGAAGGGCCTATTAATTGTTGGTGAATGGGTAAGACTGGGCAACACAGGCTCGTGGAATAGAACGGCCTATTAATTGTGGGTGAATGAGTGTGATTGGGCAGCAGAGACTCGTGGAAAGGAAGTGCCTTTTAATTGTGGATGAATGGGTGTGACTGAGCAACACAGGCTCGTGGAAAGGAAGGGCCTATTAATTGTGGGTGAATGTGTGTGACTGGGCAGCACTCACTCGTGGAAAGGAAGAGCCTATAAATTGTTGGAGAATAGGTGTGATTGCGCAGCACAGATTCGTGGAAAGGAAGGGCCTATTAATTGTGGGTGAATGGGTGTGATTGGGCAACAGGCTCTTGGAAAGGAAGGGCCTATTAATTGTGGGTGAAAGCGTGTGATTGGGCAGCGCAGACTTGTGGAATGGGAGGGCCTACTAATTGTGGGTGAAAGGTGTGACTGGGCAACACAGACTCGTGGAAAGGAAGGGCCTATTAATTGTGGTTGAATGGGTGTGATTGGGCAACACAGACTCGTGGAAAGGAAGTGCCCATTAATTGTTGGTGAATGGGTCAGATTGGGGAACACAGGCTCGTGGAATGGAACGGCATATTAATTGTGGGTAAATGAGTGTGATTGGGCAGCAGAGACTCGTGGAAAGGAAGGGCCTATTAATGGTGGGTGAATAGGTGTGATTGCGCAGCACAGACCCCTGGAATGGAAGGGCCTATTAATTGTGGGTGAATGGTTGTGATTGGGCAGCGCTGACTCGTAGAAATGAAGGGCCTATTAATTGTGGATGAATGGGTGTGACTGGGTAACACAGGCTCGTGGAAAGGAAGGGCCTATTAATTGTGTGTGAATGTGTGTGACTGGGCAGCACAGACTCGTGGAAAGGAAGAGCCTATAAATTGTGGGAGAATAGGTGTGATTGCGCACCACTGACTCGTGAAAAGGAAAGGCCTATTAATTGTGGGTGAATGGGTGTGATTGGACAACAGGCTCGTGAAACGAAGGGCCTATTAATTGTGGGGGAAAGCGTGTGGTTGGGCAGCACATTCTCGTAGAAAGGAAGGGCGTATTAATGGTGGGTGAAAAAGTGTGATTGGGCAGCACAGAGTCGTGGAATGGAAGGGCCTATTAATTGTGGGTGAATGGGTGTGATTGGGCAACACAGGCTCGTCGAATGCAAGCGCCTATTAATTGTGGGTGAATGGGAGTGATTGGGCAGCACAGACTCGTGGAAAGGAAGCGCCTATTAATTGTGGGTGAATGGGTGTGAATGGGCAGTACAGCCTCGTGGAAACGAAGGGCCTATTAATTGTTGGTGAATGGGTAAGACTGGGCAACACAGGCTCGTGGAATACAACGGCCTATTAATTGTGGGTGAATGAGTGTGATTGGGCAGCAGAGACTCGTGGAAAGGAAGGGCCTTTTAATTGTGGATGAATGGGTGTGACTGGGCAACACAGGCTCGTGGAAAGGAAGGGCCTATTAATTGTGGGTGAATGTGTGTGACTGGGCAGCACTCACTCGTGGAAAGGAAGAGCCTATAAATTGTTGGAGAATAGGTGTGATTGCGCAGCACAGATTCGTGGAAAGGAAGGGCCTATTAATTGTGGGTGAATGGGTGTGATTGGGCAACAGGCTCTTGGAAAGGAAGGGCCTATTAATTGTGGGTGAAAGCGTGTGATTGGGCAGCGCAGACTTGTGGAATGGGAGGGCCTACTAATTGTGGGTGAAAGGTGTGACTGGGCAACACAGACTCGTGGAAAGGAAGGGCCTATTAATTGTGGTTGAATGGGTGTGATTGGGCAACACAGACTCGTGGAAAGGAAGTGCCCATTAATTGTTGGTGAATGGGTCAGATTGGGGAACACAGGCTCGTGGAATGGAACGGCATATTAATTGTGGGTAAATGAGTGTGATTGGGCAGCAGAGACTCGTGGAAAGGAAGGGCCTATTAATGGTGGGTGAATAGGTGTGATTGCGCAGCACAGACCCCTGGAATGGAAGGGCCTATTAATTGTGGGTGAATGGTTGTGATTGGGCAGCGCTGACTCGTGGAAATGAAGGGCCTATTAATTGTGGATGAATGGGTGTGACTGGGTAACACAGGCTCGTGGAAAGGAAGGGCCTATTAATTGTGTGTGAATGTGTGTGACTGGGCAGCACAGACTCGTGGAAAGGAAGAGCCTATAAATTGTGGGAGAATAGGTGTGATTGCGCACCACTGACTCGTGAAAAGGAAAGGCCTATTAATTGTGGGTGAATGGGTGTGATTGGACAACAGGCTCGTGAAAGGAAGGGCCTATTAATTGTGGGGGAAAGCGTGTGGTTGGGCAGCACATTCTCGTAGAAAGGAAGGGCGTATTAATGGTGGGTGAAAAAGTGTGATTGGGCAGCACAGAGTCGTGGAATGGAAGGGCCTATTAATTGTGGGTGAATGGGTGTGATTGGGCAACACAGGCTCGTCGAATGCAAGCGCCTATTAATTGTGGGTGAATGGGTGTGATTGGGCAGCACAGGTTCGTGGAATGGGAGGGCCTACTAATTGTGGGTGAAAGGTGTGACTGGTCAACACAGACTCGTGGAAAGGAAGCGCCTATTAATTGTGGGTGAATGGGTGTGACTGGGCAGCACAGGTTCGCGGAATGGACTGGCTTATTAATTGTGGTTTAATGGGTGTGACTGGGCAGTACAGACTCGTGGAAAGGAAGGGCCTATTAATTGTGGGTGAACGAGTGTGATTGGGCAACGGGCTCGTGGAAAGGAAGGGCTTATTAATTGTGGGTGAATGGGTGTGACTGGGCAGCACAGACTCGTGGAAAGGAAGGGCCTATTAATTGTGGGTGAATGGGTGTGATTGGGCAACACAGACTCGTGGAAAGGAAGGGCCCATTAATTGTAGGGTAATGGGTGCGATTGGGCAACAAAGGCTCGGGGAAAAGAAGGACCTATTAATTGTGGGTGAATGTGTGTGACTGGGCAACACAGGGCTAGTGGAAAGGAAGGGTCAATTAATTGTGGGTGAATGTGTGTGACTGGGCATCACAGACTCGTGGAAAGGAAGGACTTATTAATTGTGGGTGAATGGGTGTGATTGCGCAGCACAGACTCGTGGAAAGGGCCTATTAATTGTGGGTTAATGGGTGTGACTGGGCAGTACAGCCTCGTGGAAACGAAGGGCCAATTAATTGTGGGTGAATGGGTGTGACTGGGCAGGACACACTCGTGGAATGGACGGGCCTATTAATTGTGGGTTAATGGGTGTGACTGGGCAGCACCAACTCGTGGAAAGGAAGGGCCTATTAATTGTGGGTGAATGAGTGTGATTGGACCACACAGGTTTGTGGAAAGGAACTTCCTATTAATTATAGCTGAATGAGTGTGATTGGGCAGCACAGACTTGTGGAAAGGAAGGGCCTATTAATTGTGGGTGAATGGGTGAGATTGGGCAGCAGGCTCGTGGGAATGAAGGGCCTATTTATTGTGGGTGAATGGGTGTGACAGGGCAACACAGCCTCGTGGAAACGAAGGGCCTATTAATAGTTGGTGTATGGGTCAGACTGGGCAACACATGCTCGTGGAATTGAACGGCCTATTAATTGTGGGTGAATGAGTGTGATTGGGCAGCAGAGACTCGTGGAAAGGAAGGGCCTATTAATGGTGGGTGAATGGTTGTGATTGGGCAGCGCTGACTCGTGGAAATGAAGGTCCTATTAATTGTGGATGAATGGGTGTGACTGGGTAACACAGGCTCGTGGAAAGGAAGGGCCTATTAATTGTGGGTGAATGTGTGTGACTGGGCAGCACAGACTCGTGGAAAAAAGCGCCTATTATTTGTGGGTGAATGTGTGCGACTGGGCAGCACAGAATAGTGGAAAGGAAGGGCCTATTAATTGTGGGTGAATGGGTGAGATTGGGCAGCAGGCTCGTGGAAAGGAAGGGCCTATTTATTGTGGGTGAATGGGTGTGACTGGGCAACACAGCCTCGTGGAAACGAAGGGCCTATTAATTGTTGGTGAATGGGTCAGACTGGGCAACACAGGCTCGTGGAATGGAACGGCCTGTTAATTGTGGGTGAATGAGTGTGATTGGGCAGCAGAGACTCGTGGAAAGGAAGGGCCTATTAATGTTGGGTGAATGGGTGTGATTGGGCAGCACAGACTCGTTGAAAGGAAAGGCGTATTAATTGTGGGTGAATGGGTGTGATTAGGCAGCACAGACTCGAGGAAAGTAAGGGCCTAATAATTGTGGGTGAATGGGTGTGATTGGGCAACAGGCTCGTGGAAAGGAACTTCCTATTAATTATAGCTGAATGAGTGTGATTGGGCAGCACAGACTCGTGGAAAGGAAGGGCCTATTAATTGTGGGTGAATGGGTGTGATTGGGCAGCAGTCTCGTGGAAAGGAAGGTCCTATTAATTGTGGGTGAATGTGTGTGACTGGGCAATACAGACTCGTGGAAAGGAAGCGCCTATCATTTGTGGGTGAATGTGTGCGACTGGGCAGCACAGAATTGTGGAAAGGAAGGGCCTATTAATTGTGGGTGAATGGGTGTGATTGGGGAACACAGGCTCGTGGAATGGAAGAGCCTATTAATTGTGGTTGAAAGGTGTGACTGGGCAACACAGACTCGTGGAAAGGAAGGGCCTATTAATTGTGTGTGAATGAGTGTGATTGGGCAACACAGACTCGTGGAAAGGAAGGGCCCATTAATTGTGGGTCAATGGGTGTGATTGGGCAACAAAGTCTCGGGGAAAAGAAGGACCTATTAATTGTGGGTGAATGGGTGTGATTGCGCAGCACAGACTCGTGGAAAGGAAAGGCCTATTAATTGTGGGTGAATGCGTGTGATTGGGGAAAACCGGCTCGTGGAAAGGAAGGGCCTATTAATTGTGGGAGAATGGGTGTGACTGGGCAGCACAAGCTCGCGGAATGGACGGGCCTATTAATTGTGGGTTAATGGGTGCTACTGGTCAGTACAGACTCGTGGAAAGGAAGGGCCTATTATTTCTGGGATAATGTGTGTGACTGGGCAGCACAGACTCGTGGAAAGGAAGGGCCTATTAATTGTGGGAGAATGGGTATGACCGGGCAGCACAGCCTCGCAGAATGGACGGGCCTATTCATAGTGGGTGAATGGGAGTGATTGGGCAGCACAGACTCGTTGAAAGGAAGGGCCTAATAATTGTGGGTGAATGGGAGTGATTGGGCAACAGGCTCGTGGAAAGGAAGGGCCTATTAATTGTGGGTGAATGGGTGTGACTGCGCAGCACAGACTCGTGCAATGGACGGGCCTACTAATTGTGGGTTAATGGGTGTGACTGGGCAGCACAGACACGTGGAAAGGAAGGGCCTATTAATTGGGGGTGAATGAGTGTGATTGGGCCACACAGGTTCGTGGAAAGGAACTTCCTATTAATTATAGCTGAATGAGTGTGATTGGGCAGCACAGACCCGTGGAAAGGAAGTGACTATTAATTGTGGGTGAATGGGTGTGATTGGGCAGCAGGCTCGTGGAAAGGAAGGGCCTATTAATTGTGGGTGAATGTGTGTGACTGGGCAGCACAGACTCGTGGAAAGGAAGCGCCTATTATTTGTGGGTGAATGTGTGCGACTGGGCAGCACAGAATCGTGGAAAGGAAGGGCCTATTAATTGTGGGTGAATGGGTGTGATTGGGGAACACAGGCTCGTGGAATGGAAGGGCCTATTAATTGTGGTTGAAAGGTGTGACTGGGCAACACAGAATCGTGGAAAGGAAGCGCCTATTATTTGTGGGTGAATGTGTGCGACTGGGCAGCACAGAATCGTGTAAAGAAAGGGCCTATTATTTGTGGGTGAATGTGTACGACAGGGCAGCACAGACTCGTGGAAAGGAAGGGCCTATTAATTGGGGTGAATGAGTGTGATTGGGCCACACAGGTTCGTGGAAAGGAACTTCCTATTAATTATAGCTGAATGAGTGTGATTGGGCAGCACAGACTTGTGGAAAGGAAGGGCCTATTAATTGTGGGTGAATGGGTGAGATTGAGCAGCAGGCTCGTGGAAAGGAAGGGCCTATTTATTGTGGGTGAATGGGTGTGACTGGGCAACACAGCCTCGTGGAAACGAAGGGCCTATTAATTGTTGGTGAATGGTTCAGACTGGGCAACACAGGCTCGTGGAATGGAACGGCCTATTAATTGTGGGTGAATGAGTGTGACTGTGCAGCACAAGCTCGCGGAATGGACGGGCTTATTAATTGTGGGTTAATGGGTTCTACTGGTCAGTACAGACTCGTGGAAAGGAAGGGCCTATTATTTCTGGGTAAATGTGTGTGACTGGTCAGCACAGACTCGTGGAAAGGAAGCGCCTATTAATTGTGGGTGAATGGGTGTAACTGGGCAGCACAGGCTCGCGGAATGGACGGACCTATTAATTGTAGGTGAATGGGAGAGATTGGGCAGCACAGACTCGTGGAAAGGAAGCGCCTATTAATTGTGGGTGAATGGGTGTGAATGGGCAGTACAGCCTCGTGGAAACGAAGGGCCTATTAATTGTTGGTGAATGGGTAAGACTGGGCAACACAGGCTCGTGGAATAGAACGGCCTATTAATTGTGGGTGAATGAGTGTGATTGGGCAGCAGAGACTCGTGGAAAGGAAGTGCCTTTTAATTGTGGATGAATGGGTGTGACTGAGCAACACAGGCTCGTGGAAAGGAAGGGCCTATTAATTGTGGGTGAATGTGTGTGACTGGGCAGCACTCACTCGTGGAAAGGAAGAGCCTATAAATTGTTGGAGAATAGGTGTGATTGCGCAGCACAGATTCGTGGAAAGGAAGGGCCTATTAATTGTGGGTGAATGGGTGTGATTGGGCAACAGGCTCTTGGAAAGGAAGGGCCTATTAATTGTGGGTGAAAGCGTGTGATTGGGCAGCGCAGACTTGTGGAATGGGAGGGCCTACTAATTGTGGGTGAAAGGTGTGACTGGGCAACACAGACTCGTGGAAAGGAAGGGCCTATTAATTGTGGTTGAATGGGTGTGATTGGGCAACACAGACTCGTGGAAAGGAAGTGCCCATTAATTGTTGGTGAATGGGTCAGATTGGGGAACACAGGCTCGTGGAATGGAACGGCATCTTAATTGTGGGTAAATGAGTGTGATTGGGCAGCAGAGACTCGTGGAAAGGAAGGGCCTATTAATGGTGGGTGAATAGGTGTGATTGCGCAGCACAGACCCCTGGAATGGAAGGGCCTATTAATTGTGGGTGAATGGTTGTGATTGGGCAGCGCTGACTCGTAGAAATGAAGGGCCTATTAATTGTGGATGAATGGGTGTGACTGGGTAACACAGGCTCGTGGAAAGGAAGGGCCTATTAATTGTGTGTGAATGTGTGTGACTGGGCAGCACAGACTCGTGGAAAGGAAGAGCCTATAAATTGTGGGAGAATAGGTGTGATTGCGCACCACTGACTCGTGAAAAGGAAAGGCCTATTAATTGTGGGTGAATGGGTGTGATTGGACAACAGGCTCGTGAAACGAAGGGCCTATTAATTGTGGGGGAAAGCGTGTGGTTGGGCAGCACATTCTCGTAGAAAGGAAGGGCGTATTATTGGTGGGTGAAAAAGTGTGATTGGGCAGCACAGAGTCGTGGAATGGAAGGGCCTATTAATTGTGGGTGAATGGGTGTGATTGGGCAACACAGGCTCGTCGAATGCAAGCGCCTATTAATTGTGGGTGAATGGGAGTGATTGGGCAGCACAGACTCGTGGAAAGGAAGCGCCTATTAATTGTGGGTGAATGGGTGTGAATGGGCAGTACAGCCTCGTGGAAACGAAGGGCCTATTAATTGTTGGTGAATGGGTAAGACTGGGCAACACAGGCTCGTGGAATACAACGGCCTATTAATTGTGGGTGAATGAGTGTGATTGGGCAGCAGAGACTCGTGGAAAGGAAGGGCCTTTTAATTGTGGATGAATGGGTGTGACTGGGCAACACAGGCTCGTGGAAAGGAAGGGCCTATTAATTGTGGGTGAATGTGTGTGACTGGGCAGCACTCACTCGTGGAAAGGAAGAGCCTATAAATTGTTGGAGAATAGGTGTGATTGCGCAGCACAGATTCGTGGAAAGGAAGGGCCTATTAATTGTGGGTGAATGGGTGTGATTGGGCAACAGGCTCTTGGAAAGGAAGGGCCTATTAATTGTGGGTGAAAGCGTGTGATTGGGCAGCGCAGACTTGTGGAATGGGAGGGCCTACTAATTGTGGGTGAAAGGTGTGACTGGGCAACACAGACTCGTGGAAAGGAAGGGCCTATTAATTGTGGTTGAATGGGTGTGATTGGGCAACACAGACTCGTGGAAAGGAAGTGCCCATTAATTGTTGGTGAATGGGTCAGATTGGGGAACACAGGCTCGTGGAATGGAACGGCATATTAATTGTGGGTAAATGAGTGTGATTGGGCAGCAGAGACTCGTGGAAAGGAAGGGCCTATTAATGGTGGGTGAATAGGTGTGATTGCGCAGCACAGACCCCTGGAATGGAAGGGCCTATTAATTGTGGGTGAATGGTTGTGATTGGGCAGCGCTGACTCGTGGAAATGAAGGGCCTATTAATTGTGGATGAATGGGTGTGACTGGGTAACACAGGCTCGTGGAAAGGAAGGGCCTATTAATTGTGTGTGAATGTGTGTGACTGGGCAGCACAGACTCGTGGAAAGGAAGAGCCTATAAATTGTGGGAGAATAGGTGTGATTGCGCACCACTGACTCGTGAAAAGGAAAGGCCTATTAATTGTGGGTGAATGGGTGTGATTGGACAACAGGCTCGTGAAAGGAAGGGCCTATTAATTGTGGGGGAAAGCGTGTGGTTGGGCAGCACATTCTCGTAGAAAGGAAGGGCGTATTAATGGTGGGTGAAAAAGTGTGATTGGGCAGCACAGAGTCGTGGAATGGAAGGGCCTATTAATTGTGGGTGAATGGGTGTGATTGGGCAACACAGGCTCGTCGAATGCAAGCGCCTATTAATTGTGGGTGAATGGGTGTGATTGGGCAGCACAGGTTCGTGGAATGGGAAGGCCTACTAATTGTGGGTGAAAGGTGTGACTGGTCAACACAGACTCGTGGAAAGGAAGCGCCTATTAATTGTGGGTGAATGGGTGTGACTGGGCAGCACAGGTTCGCGGAATGGACTGGCTTATTAATTGTGGTTTAATGGGTGTGACTGGGCAGTACAGACTCGTGGAAAGGAAGGGCCTATTAATTGTGGGTGAACGAGTGTGATTGGGCAACGGGCTCGTGGAAAGGAAGGGCTTATTAATTGTGGGTGAATGGGTGTGACTGGGCAGCACAGACTCGTGGAAAGGAAGGGCCTATTAATTGTGGGTGAATGGGTGTGATTGGGCAACACAGACTCGTGGAAAGGAAGGGCCCATTAATTGTAGGGTAATGGGTGCGATTGGGCAACAAAGGCTCGGGGAAAAGAAGGACCTATTAATTGTGGGTGAATGTGTGTGACTGGGCAACACAGGGCTAGTGGAAAGGAAGGGTCAATTAATTGTGGGTGAATGTGTGTGACTGGGCATCACAGACTCGTGGAAAGGAAGGACTTATTAATTGTGGGTGAATGGGTGTGATTGCGCAGCACAGACTCGTGGAAAGGGCCTATTAATTGTGGGTTAATGGGTGTGACTGGGCAGTACAGCCTCGTGGAAACGAAGGGCCAATTAATTGTGGGTGAATGGGTGTGACTGGGCAGGACACACTCGTGGAATGGACGGGCCTATTAATTGTGGGTTAATGGGTGTGACTGGGCAGCACCAACTCGTGGAAAGGAAGGGCCTATTAATTGTGGGTGAATGAGTGTGATTGGACCACACAGGTTTGTGGAAAGGAACTTCCTATTAATTATAGCTGAATGAGTGTGATTGGGCAGCACAGACTTGTGGAAAGGAAGGGCCTATTAATTGTGGGTGAATGGGTGAGATTGGGCAGCAGGCTCGTGGGAATGAAGGGCCTATTTATTGTGGGTGAATGGGTGTGACAGGGCAACACAGCCTCGTGGAAACGAAGGGCCTATTAATAGTTGGTGTATGGGTCAGACTGGGCAACACATGCTCGTGGAATTGAACGGCCTATTAATTGTGGGTGAATGAGTGTGATTGGGCAGCAGAGACTCGTGGAAATGAAGGGCCTATTAATTGTGGATGAATGGGTGTGACTGGGCAACACAGGCTCGTGGAAAGGAAGGGCCTATTAATTGTGGGTGAAAGCGTGTGATTGGGCAGTGCAGACTCGTGGAAAGGAAGAGCCTATTAATGGTGGGTGCAAAAGTATGATTGGGCATCGCAGAGTCGTGGAATGGAAGGGCCTATTAACTGTGGGTGAATGGGTGTGATTGGGCAACACAGGCTCGTCGAATCAAAGCGCCTATTAATTGTGGGTGAATGGGTATGATTGGGCAGCACAGGCTCGTGGAATGGGAGGGCCTACTAATTGTGGGTGAAAGATGTGACTGGGCAACACAGACACGTGGAAAGGAAGGGCCTATTAATTGTGGGTGAATGGGTGTGATTGGGCAACACAGACTCGTGGAAAGGAAGGGCCCATTAATTGTTGGTGAATGGGTCAGACTGGGCAACACAGGCTCGTGGAATGGAACGGCATATTAATTGTGGGTGAATGAGTGAGAGTGGGCAGCAGAGACTCGTGGAAAGGAAGGGCCTATTAATGTTGGGTTAATAGGTGTGATTGCGCAGCACAGACTCCTGGAATGGAAGGGCCTATTAATTGTGGGTGAATGGTTATGATTGGGCAGCGCTGACTCGTGGAAATGAAGGGCCTATTAATTGTGGATGAATGGGTGTGACTGGGTAACACAGGCTCGTGGAAAGGAAGGGCCTATTAATTGTGGGTGAATGTGTGTGACTGGGCAGCACAGACTCGTGGAAAAAAGCGCCTATTATTTGTGGGTGAATGTGTGCGACTGGGCAGCACAGAATAGTGGAAAGGAAGGGCCTATTAATTGTGGGTGAATGGGTGAGATTGGGCAGCAGGCTCGTGGAAAGGAAGGGCCTATTTATTGTGGGTGAATGGGTGTGACTGGGCAACACAGCCTCGTGGAAACGAAGGGCCTATTAATTGTTGGTGAATGGGTCAGACTGGGCAACACAGGCTCGTGGAATGGAACGGCCTGTTAATTGTGGGTGAATGAGTGTGATTGGGCAGCAGAGACTCGTGGAAAGGAAGGGCCTATTAATGTTGGGTGAATGGGTGTGATTGGGCAGCACAGACTCGTTGAAAGGAAAGGCATATTAATTGTGGGTGAATGGGTGTGATTAGGCAGCACAGACTCGAGGAAAGTAAGGGCCTAATAATTGTGGGTGAATGGGTGTGATTGGGCAACAGGCTCGTGGAAAGGAACTTCCTATTAATTATAGCTGAATGAGTGTGATTGGGCAGCACAGACTCGTGGAAAGGAAGGGCCTATTAATTGTGGGTGAATGGGTGTGATTGGGCAGCAGTCTCGTGGAAAGGAAGGTCCTATTAATTGTGGGTGAATGTGTGCTACTGGTCAGTACAGACTCGTGGAAAGGAAGGGCCTATTATTTCTGGGATAATGTGTGTGACTGGGCAGCACAGACTCGTGGAAAGGAAGGGCCTATTAATTGTGGGAGAATGGGTATGACCGGGCAGCACAGCCTCGCAGAATGGACGGGCCTATTCATAGTGGGTGAATGGGAGTGATTGGGCAGCACAGACTCGTTGAAAGGAAGGGCCTAATAATTGTGGGTGAATGGGAGTGATTGGGCAACAGGCTCGTGGAAAGGAAGGGCCTATTAATTGTGGGTGAATGGGTGTGACTGCGCAGCACAGACTCGTGCAATGGACGGGCCTACTAATTGTGGGTTAATGGGTGTGACTGGGCAGCACAGACACGTGGAAAGGAAGGGCCTATTAATTGGGGGTGAATGAGTGTGATTGGGCCACACAGGTTCGTGGAAAGGAACTTCCTATTAATTATAGCTGAATGAGTGTGATTGGGCAGCACAGACCCGTGGAAAGGAAGGGACTATTAATTGTGGGTGAATGGGTGTGATTGGGCAGCAGGCTCGTGGAAAGGAAGGGCCTATTAATTGTGGGTGAATGTGTGTGACTGGGCAGCACAGACTCGTGGAAAGGAAGCGCCTATTATTTGTGGGTGAATGTGTGCGACTGGGCAGCACAGAATCGTGGAAAGGAAGGGCCTATTAATTGTGGGTGAATGGGTGTGATTGGGGAACACAGGCTCGTGGAATGGAAGGGCCTATTAATTGTGGTTGAAAGGTGTGACTGGGCAACACAGAATCGTGGAAAGGAAGCGCCTATTATTTGTGGGTGAATGTGTGCGACTGGGCAGCACAGAATCGTGTAAAGAAAGGGCCTATTATTTGTGGGTGAATGTGTACGACAGGGCAGCACAGACTCGTGGAAAGGAAGGGCCTATTAATTGGGGTGAATGAGTGTGATTGGGCAGCACAGACTTGTGGAAAGGAAGGGCCTATTAATTGTGGGTGAATGGGTGAGATTGAGCAGCAGGCTCGTGAAAAGGAAGGGCCTATTTATTGTGGGTGAATGGGTGTGACTGGGCAACACAGCCTCGTGGAAACGAAGGGCCTATTAATTGTTGGTGAATGGTTCAGACTGGGCAACACAGGCTCGTGGAATGGAACGGCCTATTAATTGTGGGTGAATGAGTGTGACTGTGCAGCACAAGCTCGCGGAATGGACGGGCTTATTAATTGTGGGTTAATGGGTTCTACTGGTCAGTACAGACTCGTGGAAAGGAAGGGCCTATTATTTCTGGGTAAATGTGTGTGACTGGTCAGCACAGACTCGTGGAAAGGAAGCGCCTATTAATTGTGGGTGAATGGGTGTAACTGGGCAGCACAGGCTCGCGGAATGGACGGACCTATTAATTGTAGGTGAATGGGAGAGATTGGGCAGCACAGACTCGTGGAAAGGAAGCGCCTATTAATTGTGGGTGAATGGGTGTGAATGGGCAGTACAGCCTCGTGGAAACGAAGGGCCTATTAATTGTTGGTGAATGGGTAAGACTGGGCAACACAGGCTCGTGGAATAGAACGGCCTATTAATTGTGGGTGAATGAGTGTGATTGGGCAGCAGAGACTCGTGGAAAGGAAGTGCCTTTTAATTGTGGATGAATGGGTGTGACTGAGCAACACAGGCTCGTGGAAAGGAAGGGCCTATTAATTGTGGGTGAATGTGTGTGACTGGGCAGCACTCACTCGTGGAAAGGAAGAGCCTATAAATTGTTGGAGAATAGGTGTGATTGCGCAGCACAGATTCGTGGAAAGGAAGGGCCTATTAATTGTGGGTGAATGGGTGTGATTGGGCAACAGGCTCTTGGAAAGGAAGGGCCTATTAATTGTGGGTGAAAGCGTGTGATTGGGCAGCGCAGACTTGTGGAATGGGAGGGCCTACTAATTGTGGGTGAAAGGTGTGACTGGGCAACACAGACTCGTGGAAAGGAAGGGCCTATTAATTGTGGTTGAATGGGTGTGATTGGGCAACACAGACTCGTGGAAAGGAAGTGCCCATTAATTGTTGGTGAATGGGTCAGATTGGGGAACACAGGCTCGTGGAATGGAACGGCATATTAATTGTGGGTAAATGAGTGTGATTGGGCAGCAGAGACTCGTGGAAAGGAAGGGCCTATTAATGGTGGGTGAATAGGTGTGATTGCGCAGCACAGACCCCTGGAATGGAAGGGCCTATTAATTGTGGGTGAATGGTTGTGATTGGGCAGCGCTGACTCGTGGAAATGAAGGGCCTATTAATTGTGGATGAATGGGTGTGACTGGGTAACACAGGCTCGTGGAAAGGAAGGGCCTATTAATTGTGTGTGAATGTGTGTGACTGGGCAGCACAGACTCGTGGAAAGGAAGAGCCTATAAATTGTGGGAGAATAGGTGTGATTGCGCACCACTGACTCGTGAAAAGGAAAGGCCTATTAATTGTGGGTGAATGGGTGTGATTGGACAACAGGCTCGTGAAACGAAGGGCCTATTAATTGTGGGGGAAAGCGTGTGGTTGGGCAGCACATTCTCGTAGAAAGGAAGGGCGTATTAATGGTGGGTGAAAAAGTGTGATTGGGCAGCAGAGAGTCGTGGAATGGAAGGGCCTATTAATTGTGGGTGAATGGGTGTGATTGGGCAACACAGGCTCGTCGAATGCAAGCGCCTATTAATTGTGGGTGAATGGGTGTGATTGGGCAGCACAGGTTCGTGGATTGGGAGGGCCTATTAATTGGGGGTGAATGAGTGTGATTGGGCCACACAGGTTCGTGGAAAGGAACTTCCTATTAATTATAGCTGAATGAGTGTGATTGGGCAGCACAGACCCGTGGAAAGGAAGGGACTATTAATTGTGGGTGAATGGGTGTGATTGGGCAGCAGGCTCGTGGAAAGGAAGGGCCTATTAATTGTGGGTGAATGTGTGTGACTGGGCAGCACAGACTCGTGGAAAGGAAGCGCCTATTATTTGTGGGTGAATGTGTGCGACTGGGCAGCACAGAATCGTGGAAAGGAAGGGCCTATTAATTGTGGGTGAATGGGTGTGATTGGGGAACACAGGCTCGTGGAATGGAAGGGCCTATTAATTGTGGTTGAAAGGTGTGACTGGGCAACACAGAATCGTGGAAAGGAAGCGCCTATTATTTGTGGGTGAATGTGTGCGACTGGGCAGCACAGAATCGTGTAAAGGAAGGGCCTATTATTTGTGGGTGAATGTGTGTGACTGGGCATCGCAGACTCGTGGAAAGGAAGGACTTATTAATTGTGGGTGAATGGGTGTGATTGCGCAGCACAGACTCGTGGAAAGGGCCTATTAATTGTGGGTTAATGGGTGTGACTGGGCAGTACAGCCTCGTTGAAACGAAGGGCCAATTAATTGTGGGTGAATGGGTGTGACTGGGCAGGACACACTCGTGGAATGGACGGGCCTATTAATTGTGGGTTAATGGGTGTGACTGGGCAGCACAGACTCGTGGAAAGGAAGGGCCTATTAATTGTGGGTGAATGAGTGTGATTGGACCACACAGGTTTGTGGAAAGGAACTTCCTATTAATTATAGCTGAATGAGTGTGATTGGGCAGCACAGACTTGTGGAAAGGAAGGGCCTATTAATTGTGGGTGAATGGGTGAGATTGGGCAGCAGGCTCGTGGGAATGAAGGGCCTATTTATTGTGGGTGAATGGGTGTGACTGGGCAACACAGCCTCGTGGAAACGAAGGGCCTATTAATTGTTGGTGTATGGGTCAGACTGGGCAACACATGCTCGTGGAATTGAACGGCCTATTAATTGTGGGTGAATGAGTGTGATTGGGCAGCAGAGACTCGTGGAAATGAAGGGCCTATTAATTGTGGATGAATGGGTGTGACTGGGCAACACAGGCTCGTGGAAAGGAAGGGCCTATTAATTGTGGGTGAAAGCGTGTGATTGGGCAGTGCAGACTCGTGGAAAGGAAGAGCCTATTAATGGTGGGTGCAAAAGTATGATTGGGCATCGCAGAGTCGTGGAATGGAAGGGCCTATTAACTGTGGGTGAATGGGTGTGATTGGGCAACACAGGCTCGTCGAATCAAAGCGCCTATTAATTGTGGGTGAATGGGTGTGATTGGGCAGCACAGGCTCGTGGAATGGGAGGGCCTACTAATTGTGGGTGAAAGATGTGACTGGGCAACACAGACACGTGGAAAGGAAGGGCCTATTAATTGTGGGTGAATGGGTGTGATTGGGCAACACAGACTCGTGGAAAGGAAGGGCCCATTAATTGTTGGTGAATGGGTCAGACTGGGCAACACAGGCTCGTGGAATGGAACGGCATATTAATTGTGGGTGAATGAGTGAGATTGGGCAGCAGAGACTCGTGGAAAGGAAGGGCCTATTAATGTTGGGTTAATAGGTGTGATTGCGCAGCACAGACTCCTGGAATGGAAGGGCCTATTAATTGTGGGTGAATGGTTATGATTGGGCAGCGCTGACTCGTGGAAATGAAGGGCCTATTAATTGTGGATGAATGGGTGTGACTGGGTAACACAGGCTCGTGGATAGGAAGGGCCTATTAATTGTGGGTGAATGTGTGTGACTGGGCAGCACAGACTCGTGGAAAGGAAGAGCCTATAAATTGTGGGAGAATAGGTGTGATTGCGCACCACAGACTTGTGGAAAAGAAGGGCCAATTAATTGTGGGTGAATGGGTGTGATTGGGCAGCAGTCTCGTGGAAAGGAAGGGCCTATTAATTGTGGGTGAATGTGTGTGACTGGGCAGCACAGACTCGTGGAAAAAAGCGCCTATTATTTGTGGGTGAATGTGTGCGACTGGGCAGCACAGAATAGTGGAAAGGAAGGGCCTATTAATTGTGGGTGAATGGGTGAGATTGGGCAGCAGGCTCGTGGAAAGGAAGGGCCTATTTATTGTGGGTGAATGGGTGTGACTGGGCAACACAGCCTCGTGGAAATGAAGGGCCTATTAATTGTTGGTGAATGGGTCAGACTGGGCAACACAGGCTCGTGGAATGGAACGGCCTGTTAATTGTGGGTGAATGAGTGTGATTGGGCAGCAGAGACTCGTGGAAAGGAAGGGCCTATTAATGGTGGGTGAATGGGTGTGATTGGGCAGCACAGACTCGTTGAAAGGAAAGGCGTATTAATTGTCGGTGAATGGGTGTGATTAGGCAGCACAGACTCGAGGAAAGTAAGGGCCTAATAATTGTGGGAAAATGGGTGTGATTGGGCAACAGGCTCGTGGAAAGGAACTTCCTATTAATTATAGCTGAATGAGTGTGATTGGGCAGCACAGACTCGTGGAAAGGAAGGGCCTATTAATTGTGGGTGAATGGGTGTGATTGGGCAGCAGTCTCGTGGAAAGGAAGGGCCTATTAATTGTGGGTGAATGTGTGTAACTGGGCAATACAGACTCGTGGAAAGGAAGCGCCTATCATTTGTGGGTGAATGTGTGCGACTGGGCAGCACAGAATTGTGGAAAGGAAGGGCCTATTAATTGTGGGTGAATGGGTGTGATTGGGGAACACAGGCTCGTGGAATGGAAGAGCCTATTAATTGTGGTTGAAAGGTGTGACTGGGCAACACAGGCTCGTGGAAATGAAGGGCCTATTAATTGTGTGTGAATGAGTGTGATTGGGCAACACAGACTCGTGGAAAAGAAGGGCCCATTAATTGTGGGTCAATGGGTGTGATTGGGCAACAAAGTCTCGGGGAAAAGAAGGACCTATTAATTGTGGGTGAATGGGTGTGATTGCGCAGCACAGACTCGTGGAAAGGAAAGGCCTATTAATTGTGGGTGAATGCGTGTGATTGGGGAACACCGGCTCGTGGAAAGGAAGGGCCTATTAATTGTGGGAGAATGGGTGTGACTGGGCAGCACAAGCTCGCGGAATGGACGGGCCTATTAATTGTGGGTTAATGGGTGCTACTGGTCAGTAGAGACTCGTGGAAAGGAAGGGCCTATTATTTCTGGGATAATGTGTGTGACTGGGCAGCACAGACTCGTGGAAAGGAAGGTCCTATTAATTGTGGGAGAATGGGTATGACCGGGCAGCACAGCCTCGCAGAATGGACGGGCCTATTCATAGTGGGTGAATGGGAGTGATTGGGCAGCACAGACTCGTTGAAAGGAAGGGCCTAATAATTGTGGGTGAATGGGAGTGATTGGGCAACAGGCTCGTGGAAAGGAAGGGCCTATTAATTGTGGGTGAATGGGTGTGACTGCGCAGCACAGACTCGTGGAATGGACGGGCCTACTAATTGTGGGTTAATGGGTGCTACTGGTCAGTACAGACTCGTGGAAAGGAAGGGCCTATTATTTCTGGGATAATGTGTGTGACTGGGCAGCACAGACTCGTGGAAAGGAAGGGCCTATTAATTGTGGGAGAATGGGTATGACCGGGCAGCACAGCCTCGCAGAATGGACGGGCCTATTCATAGTGGGTGAATGGGAGTGATTGGGCAGCACAGACTCGTTGAAAGGAAGGGCCTAATAATTGTGGGTGAATGGGAGTGATTGGGCAACAGGCTCGTGGAAAGGAAGGGCCTATTAATTGTGGGTGAATGGGTGTGACTGCGCAGCACAGACTCGTGCAATGGACGGGCCTACTAATTGTGGGTTAATGGGTGTGACTGGGCAGCACAGACACGTGGAAAGGAAGGGCCTATTAATTGGGGGTGAATGAGTGTGATTGGGCCACACAGGTTCGTGGAAAGGAACTTCCTATTAATTATAGCTGAATGAGTGTGATTGGGCAGCACAGACCCGTGGAAAGGAAGGGACTATTAATTGTGGGTGAATGGGTGTGATTGGGCAGCAGGCTCGTGGAAAGGAAGGGCCTATTAATTGTGGGTGAATGTGTGTGACTGGGCAGCACAGAATCGTGGAAAGGAAGGGCCTATTAATTGTGGGTGAATGGGTGTGATTGGGGAACACAGGCTCGTGGAATGGAAGGGCCTATTAATTGTGGTTGAAAGGTGTGACTGGGCAACACAGAATCGTGGAAAGGAAGCGCCTATTATTTGTGGGTGAATGTGTGCGACTGGGCAGCACAGAATCGTGTAAAGAAAGGGCCTATTATTTGTGGGTGAATGTGTACGACAGGGCAGCACAGACTCGTGGAAAGGAAGGGCCTATTAATTGGGGTGAATGAGTGTGATTGGGCCACACAGGTTCGTGGAAAGGAACTTCCTATTAATTATAGCTGAATGAGTGTGATTGGGCAGCACAGACTTGTGGAAAGGAAGGGCCTATTAATTGTGGGTGAATGGGTGAGATTGAGCAGCAGGCTCGTGGAAAGGAAGGGCCTATTTATTGTGGGTGAATGGGTGTGACTGGGCAACACAGCCTCGTGGAAACGAAGGGCCTATTAATTGTTGGTGAATGGTTCAGACTGGGCAACACAGGCTCGTGGAATGGAACGGCCTATTAATTGTGGGTGAATGAGTGTGACTGTGCAGCACAAGCTCGCGGAATGGACGGGCTTATTAATTGTGGGTTAATGGGTTCTACTGGTCAGTACAGACTCGTGGAAAGGAAGGGCCTATTATTTCTGGGTAAATGTGTGTGACTGGTCAGCACAGACTCGTGGAAAGGAAGCGCCTATTAATTGTGGGTGAATGGGTGTAACTGGGCAGCACAGGCTCGCGGAATGGACGGACCTATTAATTGTAGGTGAATGGGAGAGATTGGGCAGCACAGACTCGTGGAAAGGAAGCGCCTATTAATTGTGGGTGAATGGGTGTGAATGGGCAGTACAGCCTCGTGGAAACGAAGGGCCTATTAATTGTTGGTGAATGGGTAAGACTGGGCAACACAGGCTCGTGGAATAGAACGGCCTATTAATTGTGGGTGAATGAGTGTGATTGGGCAGCAGAGACTCGTGGAAAGGAAGTGCCTTTTAATTGTGGATGAATGGGTGTGACTGAGCAACACAGGCTCGTGGAAAGGAAGGGCCTATTAATTGTGGGTGAATGTGTGTGACTGGGCAGCACTCACTCGTGGAAAGGAAGAGCCTATAAATTGTTGGAGAATAGGTGTGATTGCGCAGCACAGATTCGTGGAAAGGAAGGGCCTATTAATTGTGGGTGAATGGGTGTGATTGGGCAACAGGCTCTTGGAAAGGAAGGGCCTATTAATTGTGGGTGAAAGCGTGTGATTGGGCAGCGCAGACTTGTGGAATGGGAGGGCCTACTAATTGTGGGTGAAAGGTGTGACTGGGCAACACAGACTCGTGGAAAGGAAGGGCCTATTAATTGTGGTTGAATGGGTGTGATTGGGCAACACAGACTCGTGGAAAGGAAGTGCCCATTAATTGTTGGTGAATGGGTCAGATTGGGGAACACAGGCTCGTGGAATGGAACGGCATATTAATTGTGGGTAAATGAGTGTGATTGGGCAGCAGAGACTCGTGGAAAGGAAGGGCCTATTAATGGTGGGTGAATAGGTGTGATTGCGCAGCACAGACCCCTGGAATGGAAGGGCCTATTAATTGTGGGTGAATGGTTGTGATTGGGCAGCGCTGACTCGTGGAAATGAAGGGCCTATTAATTGTGGATGAATGGGTGTGACTGGGTAACACAGGCTCGTGGAAAGGAAGGGCCTATTAATTGTGTGTGAATGTGTGTGACTGGGCAGCACAGAATTGTGGAAAGGAAGGGCCTATTAATTGTGGGTGAATGGGTGTGATTGGGGAACACAGGCTCGTGGAATGGAAGAGCCTATTAATTGTGGTTGAAAGGTGTGACTGGGCAACACAGGCTCGTGGAAATGAAGGGCCTATTAATTGTGTGTGAATGAGTGTGATTGGGCAACACAGACTCGTGGAAAGGAAGGGCCCATTAATTGTGGGTCAATGGGTGTGATTGGGCAACAAAGTCTCGGGGAAAAGAAGGACCTATTAATTGTGGGTGAATGGGTGTGATTGCGCAGCACAGACTCGTGGAAAGGAAAGGCCTATTAATTGTGGGTGAATGCGTGTGATTGGGGAACACCGGCTCGTGGAAAGGAAGGGCCTATTAATTGTGGGAGAATGGGTGTGACTGGGCAGCACAAGCTCGCGGAATGGACGGGCCTATTAATTGTGGGTTAATGGGTGCTACTGGTCAGTAGAGACTCGTGGAAAGGAAGGGCCTATTATTTCTGGGATAATGTGTGTGACTGGGCAGCACAGACTCGTGGAAAGGAAGGTCCTATTAATTGTGGGAGAATGGGTATGACCGGGCAGCACAGCCTCGCAGAATGGACGGGCCTATTCATAGTGGGTGAATGGGAGTGATTGGGCAGCACAGACTCGTTGAAAGGAAGGGCCTAATAATTGTGGGTGAATGGGAGTGATTGGGCAACAGGCTCGTGGAAAGGAAGGGCCTATTAATTGTGGGTGAATGGGTGTGACTGCGCAGCACAGACTCGTGGAATGGACGGGCCTACTAATTGTGGGTTAATGGGTGTGACTGGGCAGCACAGACACGTGGAAAGGAAGGGCCTATTAATTGGGGGTGAATGAGTGTGATTGGGCCACACAGGTTCGTGGAAAGGAACTTCCTATTAATTATAGCTGAATGAGTGTGATTGGGCAGCACAGACCCGTGGAAAGGAAGGGACTATTAATTGTGGGTGAATGGGTGTGATTGGGCAGCAGGCTCGTGGAAAGGAAGGGCCTATTAATTGTGGGTGAATGTGTGTGACTGGGCAGCACAGACTCGTGGAAAGGAAGCGCCTATTATTTGTGGGTGAATGTGTGCGACTGGGCAGCACAGAATCGTGGAAAGGAAGGGCCTATTAATTGTGGGTGAATGGGTGTGATTGGGGAACACAGGCTCGTGGAATGGAAGGGCCTATTAATTGTGGTTGAAAGGTGTGACTGGGCAACACAGAATCGTGGAAAGGAAGCGCCTATTATTTGTGGGTGAATGTGTGCGACTGGGCAGCACAGAATCGTGGAATGGAAGGGCCTATTAACTGTGGGTGAATGGGTGTGATTGGGCAACACAGGCTCGTCGAATCAAAGCGCCTATTAATTGTGGGTGAATGGGTGTGATTGGGCAGCACAGGCTCGTGGAATGGGAGGGCCTACTAATTGTGGGTGAAAGATGTGACTGGGCAACACAGACACGTGGAAAGGAAGGGCCTATTAATTGTGGGTGAATGGGTGTGATTGGGCAACACAGACTCGTGGAAAGGAAGGGCCCATTAATTGTTGGTGAATGGGTCAGACTGGGCAACACAGGCTCGTGGAATGGAACGGCATATTAATTGTGGGTGAATGAGTGAGATTGGGCAGCAGAGACTCGTGGAAAGGAAGGGCCTATTAATGTTGGGTTAATAGGTGTGATTGCGCAGCACAGACTCCTGGGATGGAAGGGCCTATTAATTGTGGGTGAATGGTTATGATTGGGCAGCGCTGACTCGTGGAAATGAAGGGCCTATTAATTGTGGATGAATGGGTGTGACTGGGTAACACAGGCTCGTGGATAGGAAGGGCCTATTAATTGTGGGTGAATGTGTGTGACTGGGCAGCACAGACTCGTGGAAAGGAAGAGCCTATAAATTGTGGGAGAATAGGTGTGATTGCGCACCACAGACTTGTGGAAAAGAAGGGCCAATTAATTGTGGGTGAATGGGTGTGATTGGGCAGCACAGAATAGTGGAAAGGAAGGGCCTATTAATTGTGGGTGAATGGGTGAGATTGGGCAGCAGGCTCGTGGAAAGGAAGGGCCTATTTATTGTGGGTGAATGGGTGTGACTGGGCAACACAGCCTCGTGGAAATGAAGGGCCTATTAATTGTTGGTGAATGGGTCAGACTGGGCAACACAGGCTCGTGGAATGGAACGGCCTGTTAATTGTGGGTGAATGAGTGTGATTGGGCAGCAGAGACTCGTGGAAAGGAAGGGCCTATTAATGGTGGGTGAATGGGTGTGATTGGGCAGCACAGACTCGTTGAAAGGAAAGGCGTATTAATTGTCGGTGAATGGGTGTGATTAGGCAGCACAGACTCGAGGAAAGTAAGGGCCTAATAATTGTGGGAAAATGGGTGTGATTGGGCAACAGGCTCGTGGAAAGGAACTTCCTATTAATTATAGCTGAATGAGTGTGATTGGGCAGCACAGACTCGTGGAAAGGAAGGGCCTATTAATTGTGGGTGAATGGGTGTGATTGGGCAGCAGTCTCGTGGAAAGGAAGGGCCTATTAATTGTGGGTGAATGTGTGTAACTGGGCAATACAGACTCGTGGAAAGGAAGCGCCTATCATTTGTGGGTGAATGTGTGCGACTGGGCAGCACAGAATTGTGGAAAGGAAGGGCCTATTAATTGTGGGTGAATGGGTGTGATTGGGGAACACAGGCTCGTGGAATGGAAGAGCCTATTAATTGTGGTTGAAAGGTGTGACTGGGCAACACAGGCTCGTGGAAATGAAGGGCCTATTAATTGTGTGTGAATGAGTGTGATTGGGCAACACAGACTCGTGGAAAGGAAGGGCCCATTAATTGTGGGTCAATGGGTGTGATTGGGCAACAAAGTCTCGGGGAAAAGAAGGACCTATTAATTGTGGGTGAATGGGTGTGATTGCGCAGCACAGACTCGTGGAAAGGAAAGGCCTATTAATTGTGGGTGAATGCGTGTGATTGGGGAACACCGGCTCGTGGAAAGGAAGGGCCTATTAATTGTGGGAGAATGGGTGTGACTGGGCAGCACAAGCTCGCGGAATGGACGGGCCTATTAATTGTGGGTTAATGGGTGCTACTGGTCAGTAGAGACTCGTGGAAAGGAAGGGCCTATTATTTCTGGGATAATGTGTGTGACTGGGCAGCACAGACTCGTGGAAAGGAAGGTCCTATTAATTGTGGGAGAATGGGTATGACCGGGCAGCACAGCCTCGCAGAATGGACGGGCCTATTCATAGTGGGTGAATGGGAGTGATTGGGCAGCACAGACTCGTTGAAAGGAAGGGCCTAATAATTGTGGGTGAATGGGAGTGATTGGGCAACAGGCTCGTGGAAAGGAAGGGCCTATTAATTGTGGGTGAATGGGTGTGACTGCGCAGCACAGACTCGTGGAATGGACGGGCCTACTAATTGTGGGTTAATGGGTGCTACTGGTCAGTACAGACTCGTGGAAAGGAAGGGCCTATTATTTCTGGGATAATGTGTGTGACTGGGCAGCACAGACTCGTGGAAAGGAAGGGCCTATTAATTGTGGGAGAATGGGTATGACCGGGCAGCACAGCCTCGCAGAATGGACGGGCCTATTCATAGTGGGTGAATGGGAGTGATTGGGCAGCACAGACTCGTTGAAAGGAAGGGCCTAATAATTGTGGGTGAATGGGAGTGATTGGGCAACAGGCTCGTGGAAAGGAAGGGCCTATTAATTGTGGGTGAATGGGTGTGACTGCGCAGCACAGACTCGTGCAATGGACGGGCCTACTAATTGTGGGTTAATGGGTGTGACTGGGCAGCACAGACACGTGGAAAGGAAGGGCCTATTAATTGGGGGTGAATGAGTGTGATTGGGCCACACAGGTTCGTGGAAAGGAACTTCCTATTAATTATAGCTGAATGAGTGTGATTGGGCAGCACAGACCCGTGGAAAGGAAGGGACTATTAATTGTGGGTGAATGGGTGTGATTGGGCAGCAGGCTCGTGGAAAGGAAGGGCCTATTAATTGTGGGTGAATGTGTGTGACTGGGCAGCACAGAATCGTGGAAAGGAAGGGCCTATTAATTGTGGGTGAATGGGTGTGATTGGGGAACACAGGCTCGTGGAATGGAAGGGCCTATTAATTGTGGTTGAAAGGTGTGACTGGGCAACACAGAATCGTGGAAAGGAAGCGCCTATTATTTGTGGGTGAATGTGTGCGACTGGGCAGCACAGAATCGTGTAAAGAAAGGGCCTATTATTTGTGGGTGAATGTGTACGACAGGGCAGCACAGACTCGTGGAAAGGAAGGGCCTATTAATTGGGGTGAATGAGTGTGATTGGGCCACACAGGTTCGTGGAAAGGAACTTCCTATTAATTATAGCTGAATGAGTGTGATTGGGCAGCACAGACTTGTGGAAAGGAAGGGCCTATTAATTGTGGGTGAATGGGTGAGATTGAGCAGCAGGCTCGTGGAAAGGAAGGGCCTATTTATTGTGGGTGAATGGGTGTGACTGGGCAACACAGCCTCGTGGAAACGAAGGGCCTATTAATTGTTGGTGAATGGTTCAGACTGGGCAACACAGGCTCGTGGAATGGAACGGCCTATTAATTGTGGGTGAATGAGTGTGACTGTGCAGCACAAGCTCGCGGAATGGACGGGCTTATTAATTGTGGGTTAATGGGTTCTACTGGTCAGTACAGACTCGTGGAAAGGAAGGGCCTATTATTTCTGGGTAAATGTGTGTGACTGGTCAGCACAGACTCGTGGAAAGGAAGCGCCTATTAATTGTGGGTGAATGGGTGTAACTGGGCAGCACAGGCTCGCGGAATGGACGGACCTATTAATTGTAGGTGAATGGGAGAGATTGGGCAGCACAGACTCGTGGAAAGGAAGCGCCTATTAATTGTGGGTGAATGGGTGTGAATGGGCAGTACAGCCTCGTGGAAACGAAGGGCCTATTAATTGTTGGTGAATGGGTAAGACTGGGCAACACAGGCTCGTGGAATACAACGGCCTATTAATTGTGGGTGAATGAGTGTGATTGGGCAGCAGAGACTCGTGGAAAGGAAGGGCCTTTTAATTGTGGATGAATGGGTGTGACTGAGCAACACAGGCTCGTGGAAAGGAAGGGCCTATTAATTGTGGGTGAATGTGTGTGACTGGGCAGCACTCACTCGTGGAAAGGAAGAGCCTATAAATTGTTGGAGAATAGGTGTGATTGCGCAGCACAGATTCGTGGAAAGGAAGGGCCTATTAATTGTGGGTGAATGGGTGTGATTGGGCAACAGGCTCTTGGAAAGGAAGGGCCTATTAATTGTGGGTGAAAGCGTGTGATTGGGCAGCGGAGACTTGTGGAATGGGAGGGCCTACTAATTGTGGGTGAAAGGTGTGACTGGGCAACACAGACTCGTGGAAAGGAAGGGCCTATTAATTGTGGTTGAATGGGTGTGATTGGGCAACACAGACTCGTGGAAAGGAAGTGCCCATTAATTGTTGGTGAATGGGTCAGATTGGGGAACACAGGCTCGTGGAATGGAACGGCATATTAATTGTGGGTAAATGAGTGTGATTGGGCAGCAGAGACTCGTGGAAAGGAAGGGCCTATTAATGGTGGGTGAATAGGTGTGATTGCGCAGCACAGACCCCTGGAATGGAAGGGCCTATTAATTGTGGGTGAATGGTTGTGATTGGGCAGCGCTGACTCGTGGAAATGAAGGGCCTATTAATTGTGGATGAATGGGTGTGACTGGGTAACACAGGCTCGTGGAAAGGAAGGGCCTATTAATTGTGTGTGAATGTGTGTGACTGGGCAGCACAGAATTGTGGAAAGGAAGGGCCTATTAATTGTGGGTGAATGGGTGTGATTGGGGAACACAGGCTCGTGGAATGGAAGAGCCTATTAATTGTGGTTGAAAGGTGTGACTGGGCAACACAGGCTCGTGGAAATGAAGGGCCTATTAATTGTGTGTGAATGAGTGTGATTGGGCAACACAGACTCGTGGAAAGGAAGGGCCCATTAATTGTGGGTCAATGGGTGTGATTGGGCAACAAAGTCTCGGGGAAAAGAAGGACCTATTAATTGTGGGTGAATGGGTGTGATTGCGCAGCACAGACTCGTGGAAAGGAAAGGCCTATTAATTGTGGGTGAATGCGTGTGATTGGGGAACACCGGCTCGTGGAAAGGAAGGGCCTATTAATTGTGGGAGAATGGGTGTGACTGGGCAGCACAAGCTCGCGGAATGGACGGGCCTATTAATTGTGGGTTAATGGGTGCTACTGGTCAGTAGAGACTCGTGGAAAGGAAGGGCCTATTATTTCTGGGATAATGTGTGTGACTGGGCAGCACAGACTCGTGGAAAGGAAGGTCCTATTAATTGTGGGAGAATGGGTATGACCGGGCAGCACAGCCTCGCAGAATGGACGGGCCTATTCATAGTGGGTGAATGGGAGTGATTGGGCAGCACAGACTCGTTGAAAGGAAGGGCCTAATAATTGTGGGTGAATGGGAGTGATTGGGCAACAGGCTCGTGGAAAGGAAGGGCCTATTAATTGTGGGTGAATGGGTGTGACTGCGCAGCACAGACTCGTGGAATGGACGGGCCTACTAATTGTGGGTTAATGGGTGTGACTGGGCAGCACAGACACGTGGAAAGGAAGGGCCTATTAATTGGGGGTGAATGAGTGTGATTGGGCCACACAGGTTCGTGGAAAGGAACTTCCTATTAATTATAGCTGAATGAGTGTGATTGGGCAGCACAGACCCGTGGAAAGGAAGGGACTATTAATTGTGGGTGAATGGGTGTGATTGGGCAGCAGGCTCGTGGAAAGGAAGGGCCTATTAATTGTGGGTGAATGTGTGTGACTGGGCAGCACAGACTCGTGGAAAGGAAGCGCCTATTATTTGTGGGTGAATGTGTGCGACTGGGCAGCACAGAATCGTGGAAAGGAAGGGCCTATTAATTGTGGGTGAATGGGTGTGATTGGGGAACACAGGCTCGTGGAATGGAAGGGCCTATTAATTGTGGTTGAAAGGTGTGACTGGGCAACACAGAATCGTGGAAAGGAAGCGCCTATTATTTGTGGGTGAATGTGTGCGACTGGGCAGCACAGAATCGTGTAAAGGAAGGGCCTATTATTTTTGGGTGAATGTGTACGACAGGGCAGCACAGACTCGTGGAAAGGAAGGGCCTATTAATTGGGGTGAATGAGTGTGATTGGGCCACACAGGTTCGTGGAAAAGAATTTCCTATTAATTATAGCTGAATGAGTGTGATTGGGCAGCACAGACTCGTGGAAAGGAAGGGCCTATTAATTGTGGGTGAATGGGTGTGATTGGGCAGCAGGCTCGTGGAAAGCAAGGGCCTATTAATTGTGTGTGAATGGGTGTGATTGGGCAACACAGACTCGTGGAAAGGAATGGCCCATTAATTGTGGGTCAATGGATGTGTTTGGGCAACAAAGTCTCGTGAAAAGAAGGACCTATTAATTGTGGGTCAATGGTTGTGACTGGGCAACACAGGCTAGTGGAAAGGAAGGGTCTATTAATTGTGCTTGAATGTGTGTGACTGGGCATCACAGACTCGTGGAAAGGAAGGACTTATGAATTGTGGATGAATGCGTGTGATTGGGCAACACCGGCTCGTGGAAAGGAAGGGCCTATTAATTGTGGGTGAATGGATGTGATTGGGCAACACCGGCTCGTGGAAAGGAAGGGCCTATTAATTGTGGGGGAATGGGTGTGACTGTGCAGCACAAGCTTGCGGAATGGACGGGCTTATTAATTGTGGGTTAATGGGTGCTACTGGTCAGTACAGACTCGTGGAAAGGAAGGGCCTATTATTTCTGGGTAAATGTGTGTGACTGGTCAGCACAGACTCGTGGAAAGGAAGCGCCTATTAATTGTGGGTGAATGGGTGTAACTGGGCAGCACAGGCTCGCGGAATGGACGGGCCTATTAATTGTAGGTGAATGGGAGTGATTGGGCAGCACAGACTCGTGGAAAGGAAGGGCCTAATAATTGTGGGTGAATGGGTGTGATTGGGCAACAGGTTCGTGGAAAGGAAGGGCCTATTAATTGTGGGTGAATGGGTGTGACTGGGCAGCACACACTCGTGGAATGGACGGGCCTATTAATTGTGGGTTAATGGGTGTGACTGGGCAGCACAGACTCGTGGAAAGGAAGGGCCTATTAATTGTGGGTGAATGAGTGTGATTGGACCACACAGGTTCGTGGAAAGGAACTTCCTATTAATTATAGCTGAATGAGTGTGATTGGGCAGCACAGACTTGTGGAAAGGAAGGGCCTATTAATTGTGGGTGAATGGGTGAGATTGGGCAGCAGGCTCGTGGAAAGGAAGGGCCTATTTATTGTGGGTGAATGGGTGTGACTGGGCAACACAGCCTCGTTGAAACGAAGGGCCTATTAATTGTTGGTGAATGGTTCAGACTGGGCAACACAGGCTCGTGGAATGGAACGGCCTATTAATTGTGGGTGAATGAGTGTGATTGGGCAGCACTCACTCGTGGAAATGAAGGGCCTATTAATTGTGGATGAATGGGTGTGACTGGGCATCACAGGCTCGTGGAAAGGAAGGAACTATTAATTGTGGGTGAATGTGTGTGACTGGGCAGCACAGACTCGTGGAAAGGAAGGGCCTATTAATTGTAGGTGAATGAGTGTGATTGGACCACACAGGTTCGTGGAAAGGAACTTCCTATTAATTATAGCTGAATGAGTGTGATTGGGCAGCACAGACTTGTTGAAAGGAAGGGCCTATTAATTGTGGGTGAATGGGTGAGATTGGGCAGCAGGCTCGTGGAAAGGAAGGGCCTATTTATTGTGGGTGAATGGGTCAGACTGGGCAACACAGGCTCGTGGAATGGAAGGGCCTATTAATTGTGGGTGAACGAGTGTGATTGGGCAACGGGCTCGTGGAAAGGAAGGGCTTATTAATTGTGGGTGAATGGGTGTGACTGGGCAGCACAGACTCGTGGAAAGGAAGGGCCTATTAATTGTAGGTGAATGAGTGTGATTGGACCACACAGGTTCGTGGAAAGGAACTTCTTATTAATTATAGCTGAATGAGTGTGATTGGGCAGCACAGACTTGTGGAAAGGAAGGGCCTATTAATTGTGGGTGAATGGGTGAGATTGGGCAGCAGGCTCGTGGAAAGGAAGGGCCTATTTATTGTGGGTGAATGGGTGTGACTGGGCAACACAGCCTCGTGGAAACGAAGGGCCTATTAATTGTTGGTGAATGGGTCAGACTGGGCAACACAGGCTCGTGGAATGGAACGGCCTATTAATTGTGGGTGAATGAGTGTGATTGGGCAGCAGAGACTCGTGGAAAGGAAGGGCCTATTAATGGTGGGTTAATCGTTGTGATTGGGCATCACTTACTCGTGGAAATGAAGGGCCTATTAATTGTGGATGAATGGGTGTGACTGGGCAACACAGGATCGTGGAAAGGAAGGGCCTATTAATTGTGGGTGAATGTGTGTGACTGGGCAGCACAGATTCGTGGAAAGGAAGAGCCTATAAATTGTGGGAGATTACGTGTGATTGCGCACCACAGACTCTTGGAAAGGAAGGGCCTATTAATTGTGGGTGAATGGGTGTCATTGGGCAACAGGCTCGTTGAAAGGAAGGGCCTATTAATTGTGGGTGAAAGCGTGTGATTGGGCAGCACAGACTCGTGGAAAGGAAGGGCCTATTAATGGTGGGTGAAAAAGTGTGATTGGCCAGTACAGAGTCGTGGAATGGAAGGGCCTATTAATTGTGGGTGAATGGGTGTGATTGGGCAACACAGGCTCGTCGAATGAAAGCGCCTATTAATTGTGGGTGAATGGGTGTGATTGGGCAGCACAGGCTCGTGGAATGGGAGGGCCTACTAATTGTGGGTGAAAGATGTGACTGGGCAACACAGACTCGTGGAAAGGAAGGGCCTATTAATTCTGGGTAAATGGGTGTGATTGGGCAACACAGACTCGTGGAAAGGAAGGGCCCATTAATTGTTGGTGAATGGGTCAGACTCGGCAACACAGGCTCGTGCAATGGAACAGCCTATTAATTATGGGTGAATGAGTGTGATTGGGCAGCAGAGACTCGTGGAAAGGAAGGGCCTATTAATGGTGGGTGAATAGGTGTGATTGCGCAGCACAGACTCCTGGAATGGAAGGTCCTATTAATTGTGGGTGAATGGTTGTGATTGTGCAGCACTGACTCGTGGAAAGGAAGGGCCTATTAATTGTGGGTGAATGGGTGTGATTGGGCAACAGGCTCGTGAAAGGAAGGGCCTATTAATTGTGGGTGAAAGCGTGTGGTTGGGCAGCACAGACTCGTGGAAAGGAAGGGCCTATTAATTGTGGGTGAAAGCGTGTGGTTGGGCAGCACATTCTCGTGGAAAGGAAGGGAGTATTAATGGTGGGTGAAAAAGTGTGATTGGGCAGCACAGAGTCGTGGAATGGAAGGGCCTATTAATTGTGGGTGAATGGGTGTGATTGGGCAACACAGGCTCGTCGAATGCAAGCGCCTATTAATTGTGGGTGAATGGGTGTGATTGGGCAGCACAGGATCGTGGAATGTGAGGGCCTCCTAATTGTGGGTGAAAGGTGTGACTGGTCAACACAGACTCGTGGAAAGGAAGCGCCTATTAATTGTGGGTGAATGGGTGTGACTGGGCAGCACAGGTTCGCGGAATGGACTGGCTTATTAATTGTGGGTTAATGGGTGTGACTGGGCAGTACAGACTCGTGGAAAGGAAGGGCCTATTAATTGTGGGTGAACGAGTGTGATTGGGCAACGGGCTCGTGGAAAAGAAGGGCCTATTAATTGTGGGTGAATGGGTGTGACTGGGCAGCACAGACTCGAGGAAAGGAAGGGCCTATTAATTGTGGGTGAATGGGTGTGATTGGGCAACACAGACTCGTGGAAAGGAACGGCCCATTAATTGTGGGGTAATGGGTGCGATTGGGCAACAAAGGCTCGGGGAAAAGAAGGACCTATTAATTGTGGGTGAATGTGTGTGACTGGGCAACACAGGGCTAGTGGAAAGGAAGGACTTATTAATTGTGGGTGAATGGGTGTGATTGCGCAGCACAGACTCGTGGAAAGGGCCTATTAATTGTGGGTGAATGGGTGTGATTGGGCAACACCGGCTCGTGGAAAGGAAGGGCCTATTAATTGTGGGGGAATGGGTGTGACTGGGCCGCACAGGCTCGCGGAATGGACGGGCTTATTAATTGTGGGTTAATGGGTGTGACTGGGCAGTACAGCCTCGTGGAAACGAAGGGCCTATTAATTGTTGGTGAATGGGTCAGACTGGGCAACACAGGCTCGTGGAATAGAACGGCCTATTAATTGTGGGTGAATGGGTGTGATTGGGCAACAGGCTCGTGGAAATGAAGGGCCTATTAATTGTGGGTGAAAGCTTTTGGTTGGGCAGCACGGACTCGTGGAATGGGAGGGCCTACTAATTGTGGGTGTAAGGTGTGACTGGGCAACACAGACTCGTGGAAAGGAAGGGCCTATTAATTGTGGGTGAATGTGTGTGATTGGGCAGCACAGTCTCTTGGAAAGAAAGGGCCCATTAATTGTGGGGTAATGGTTGCGATTGGGCAACAAAGGCTCGGGGAAAAGAAGGATCTATTAATTGTGGGTGAATGTGTGTGACTGGGCAACACAGACTCGTGGAAAGGAAGGGCCTATTAATGGTGGGTGAAAAAGTGTGATTGGGCAGTTCAGAGTCGTGGAATGGAAGGGCCTATTAATTGTGGGTGAATGGGTGTGATTGGGCAACACAGGCTCGTCGAATGAAAGCGCCTATTAATTGTGGGTGAATGGATGTGATTGGGCAGCACAGGATCGTGGAATGGGAGGGCCTAATAGTTGTGGGTGAAAGATGTGACTGGGCAACACAGACTCGTGGAAAGGAAGGGCCTATTAATTCTGGGTGAATGGGTGTGATTGGGCAACACAGACTCGTGGAAAGTAAGGGCCCATTAATTGTTGGTGAATGGGTCAGACTGGGCAACACAGGCTCGTGGAATGGAACAGCCTATTAATTGTGGGTGAATGAGTGTGACTGGGAAGTACAGACTCGTGGAAAGGAAGGGCCTATTAATTGTGGGTAAACGAGTGTGATTGGGCAACACAGACTCGTGGAAAGGAAGGGCCCATTAATTGTGGGGTAATGGGTGCGATTGGGCAACAAAGGCTCGGGGAAAAGAAGGACCTATTAATTGTGGGTGAATGTGTGTGACTGGGCAACACAGGCTAGTGGAAAGGAAGGGTCAATTAATTGTGGGTGAATGTGTGTGACTGGGCATCACAGACTCGTGGAAAAGAAGGATTTATTAATTGTGGGTGAATGGGTGTGATTGCGCAGCACAGACTCGTGGAAAGGGCCTATTAATTGTGGGTGAAAGGGTGTGATTGGGCAACACTGGCTCATGGAAAGGAAGGGCCTATTAATAGTGGGTGAATGGGTGTGACTGGGCAGCAGAGGCTCGTGGAATGGACGGGCTTAATAATTGTGGGTTAATGGGTGTGACTGGGCAGTACAGCCTCGTGGAAACGAAGGGCCTATTAATTGTTGGTGAATGGGGCAGACTGGGCAACACAGGCTCGTGGAATAGAACGGCCTATTAATTGTGGGTGAATGAGTGTGATTGGGCAGCAGAGACACGTGGAAAGGAAGTGCCTATTAATGGTGGGTGAATGGTTGTGATTGGGCAGCACTGACTCGTGGAAATGAAGGGCCTTTTAATTGTGGATGAATGGGTGTGACTGGGCAACACAGGCTCGTGGAATGGGAGGGCCTACTAATTGTGGGTGAAAGTTGTGACTGGGCAACACAGACTCGTGAAAGGAAGGGCCTATTAATTGCGGGTGAAAGCGTGTGATTGGGCAGCGCAGACTCGTGGAAAGGAAGAGCCTATTAATGGTGGGTGAAAAAGTGTGATTGGGCAGCACAGAGTCGTGGAATGGAAGGGCCTATTAACTGTGGGTGAATGGGTGTGATTGGGCAACACAGGCTCGTCGAATGAAAGCGCCTATTAATTGTGGGTGAATGGGTGTGATTGGGCAGCACAGGCTCGTGGAATGGGAGGGCCTACTAATTGTGGGTGAAAGTTTTGACTGGGCAACAAAGACTCGTGAAAGGAAGGGCCTATTAATTGTGGGTGAATGGGTGTGATTGGGCAACACAGAATCGTGGAAAGGAAGGGGCCATTAATTGTTGGTGAATGGGTCTGACTGGGCAACACAGGCTCGTGGAATGGAACGGCATATTAATTGTGGGTGAATGAGTGTGATTGGGCAGCAGAGACTCGTGGAAAGGAAGGGCCTATTAATGGTGGGTGAATAGGTGTGATTGCGCAGCACAGACTCCTGGAATAGAAGGGCCTATTAATTGTGGGTGAATGGTTGTGATTGGGCAGCGCTGACTCGTGGAAATGAAGGGCCTATTAATTGTGGATGAATGGGTGTGACTGGGTAACACAGGCTCGTGGAAAGGAAGGGCCTATTAATTGTGGGTGAATGTGTGTGACTGGGCAGCACAGACTCGTGGAAAGGAAGAGCCTATAAATTGTGGGAGAATAGGTGTGATTGCGCACCACAGACTCGTGGAAAAGAAGGGCCTATTAATTGTTGGTGAATGGGTGTGATTGGGCAACAGGCTTTGGAAAGGAAGGGCCTATTAATTGTGGGTGAAAGCGTGTTGTTTGGCAGCACAGACTCGTGGAAAGGATGGGCCTATTAATGGTGGGTGAAAAAGTGTGATTGGGCAGCACAGAGTCGTGGAATGGAAGGGCCTATTAATTGTGGGTGAATGGGTGTGATTGGGCAACACAGGCTCGTCGAATGCAAGCGCCTATTAATTGTGGGTGAATGCATGTGATTGGGCAGCACAGGCTCGTGGAATGGGAGGGCCTACTAATTGTGGGTGAAAGGTGTGACTGGGAAGCACAGACTCATGGAAAGGAAGGGCCTATTAATTGTGGGAGAATTGGTGTGACTGGGCAGCACAGGCTCGCGGAATGGACGGGCCTATTAATTGTAGGTGAATGGGAGTGATTGGGCAGCACAGACTCGTGGAAAGGAAGGGCCTAATAATTGTGGGTGAATGGGTGTGATTGGGCAACAGGTTCGTGGAAAGGAAGGGCCTATTAATTGTGGGTGAATGGGTGTGACTGGGCAGCACACACTCGTGGAATGACGGGCCTATTAATTGTGGGTTAATGGGTGTGATTGGGCAGCACAGACTCGTGGAAAAGAAGGGCCTATTAATTCTGGGTGAATGAGTGTGATTGGACCACACAGGTTCGTGGAAAGGAACTCCCTATTAATTATAGCTGAATGAGTGTGATTGGGCAGCACAGACTTGTGGAAAGGAAGGGCCTATTAATTGTGGGTGAATGGGTGAGATTGGGCAGCAGGCTCGTGGAAAGGAAGGGCCCATTAATTTTTGGTGAATGGGTCAGACTGGGCAAAACAGGCTCGTGGAATGGAACGGCATATTAATTGTGGCTAAATGAGTGTGATTGGGCAGCAGAGACTCGTGGAAAGGAAAGGCCTATTAATTGTGGGTGAATGCGTGTGATTGGGGAACACCGGCTCGTGGAAAGGAAGGGCCTATTAATTGTGGGAGAATGGGTGTGACTGGGCAGCACAAGCTCGCGGAATGGACGGGCCTATTAATTGTGGGTTAATGGGTGCTACTGGTCAGTAGAGACTCGTGGAAAGGAAGGGCCTATTATTTCTGGGATAATGTGTGTGACTGGGCAGCACAGACTCGTGGAAAGGAAGGTCCTATTAATTGTGGGAGAATGGGTATGACCGGGCAGCACAGCCTCGCAGAATGGACGGGCCTATTCATAGTGGGTGAATGGGAGTGATTGGGCAGCACAGACTCGTTGAAAGGAAGGGCCTAATAATTGTGGGTGAATGGGAGTGATTGGGCAACAGGCTCGTGGAAAGGAAGGGCCTATTAATTGTGGGTGAATGGGTGTGACTGCGCAGCACAGACTCGTGGAATGGACGGGCCTACTAATTGTGGGTTAATGGGTGTGACTGGGCAGCACAGACACGTGGAAAGGAAGGGCCTATTAATTGGGGGTGAATGAGTGTGATTGGGCCACACAGGTTCGTGGAAAGGAACTTCCTATTAATTATAGCTGAATGAGTGTGATTGGGCAGCACAGACCCGTGGAAAGGAAGGGACTATTAATTGTGGGTGAATGGGTGTGATTGGGCAGCAGGCTCGTGGAAAGGAAGGGCCTATTAATTGTGGGTGAATGTGTGTGACTGGGCAGCACAGACTCGTGGAAAGGAAGCGCCTATTATTTGTGGGTGAATGTGTGCGACTGGGCAGCACAGAATCGTGGAAAGGAAGGGCCTATTAATTGTGGGTGAATGGGTGTGATTGGGGAACACAGGCTCGTGGAATGGAAGGGCCTATTAATTGTGGTTGAAAGGTGTGACTGGGCAACACAGAATCGTGGAAAGGAAGCGCCTATTATTTGTGGGTGAATGTGTGCGACTGGGCAGCACAGAATCGTGTAAAGGAAGGGCCTATTATTTTTGGGTGAATGTGTACGACAGGGCAGCACAGACTCGTGGAAAGGAAGGGCCTATTAATTGGGGTGAATGAGTGTGATTGGGCCACACAGGTTCGTGGAAAAGAATTTCCTATTAATTATAGCTGAATGAGTGTGATTGGGCAGCACAGACTCGTGGAAAGGAAGGGCCTATTAATTGTGGGTGAATGGGTGTGATTGGGCAGCAGGCTCGTGGAAAGCAAGGGCCTATTAATTGTGTGTGAATGGGTGTGATTGGGCAACACAGACTCGTGGAAAGGAATGGCCCATTAATTGTGGGTCAATGGATGTGTTTGGGCAACAAAGTCTCGTGAAAAGAAGGACCTATTAATTGTGGGTCAATGGTTGTGACTGGGCAACACAGGCTAGTGGAAAGGAAGGGTCTATTAATTGTGCTTGAATGTGTGTGACTGGGCATCACAGACTCGTGGAAAGGAAGGACTTATGAATTGTGGATGAATGCGTGTGATTGGGCAACACCGGCTCGTGGAAAGGAAGGGCCTATTAATTGTGGGTGAATGGATGTGATTGGGCAACACCGGCTCGTGGAAAGGAAGGGCCTATTAATTGTGGGGGAATGGGTGTGACTGTGCAGCACAAGCTTGCGGAATGGACGGGCTTATTAATTGTGGGTTAATGGGTGCTACTGGTCAGTACAGACTCGTGGAAAGGAAGGGCCTATTATTTCTGGGTAAATGTGTGTGACTGGTCAGCACAGACTCGTGGAAAGGAAGCGCCTATTAATTGTGGGTGAATGGGTGTAACTGGGCAGCACAGGCTCGCGGAATGGACGGGCCTATTAATTGTAGGTGAATGGGAGTGATTGGGCAGCACAGACTCGTGGAAAGGAAGGGCCTAATAATTGTGGGTGAATGGGTGTGATTGGGCAACAGGTTCGTGGAAAGGAAGGGCCTATTAATTGTGGGTGAATGGGTGTGACTGGGCAGCACACACTCGTGGAATGGACGGGCCTATTAATTGTGGGTTAATGGGTGTGACTGGGCAGCACAGACTCGTGGAAAGGAAGGGCCTATTAATTGTGGGTGAATGAGTGTGATTGGACCACACAGGTTCGTGGAAAGGAACTTCCTATTAATTATAGCTGAATGAGTGTGATTGGGCAGCACAGACTTGTGGAAAGGAAGGGCCTATTAATTGTGGGTGAATGGGTGAGATTGGGCAGCAGGCTCGTGGAAAGGAAGGGCCTATTTATTGTGGGTGAATGGGTGTGACTGGGCAACACAGCCTCGTTGAAACGAAGGGCCTATTAATTGTTGGTGAATGGTTCAGACTGGGCAACACAGGCTCGTGGAATGGAACGGCCTATTAATTGTGGGTGAATGAGTGTGATTGGGCAGCACTCACTCGTGGAAATGAAGGGCCTATTAATTGTGGATGAATGGGTGTGACTGGGCATCACAGGCTCGTGGAAAGGAAGGAACTATTAATTGTGGGTGAATGTGTGTGACTGGGCAGCACAGACTCGTGGAAAGGAAGGGCCTATTAATTGTAGGTGAATGAGTGTGATTGGACCACACAGGTTCGTGGAAAGGAACTTCCTATTAATTATAGCTGAATGAGTGTGATTGGGCAGCACAGACTTGTTGAAAGGAAGGGCCTATTAATTGTGGGTGAATGGGTGAGATTGGGCAGCAGGCTCGTGGAAAGGAAGGGCCTATTTATTGTGGGTGAATGGGTCAGACTGGGCAACACAGGCTCGTGGAATGGAAGGGCCTATTAATTGTGGGTGAACGAGTGTGATTGGGCAACGGGCTCGTGGAAAGGAAGGGCTTATTAATTGTGGGTGAATGGGTGTGACTGGGCAGCACAGACTCGTGGAAAGGAAGGGCCTATTAATTGTAGGTGAATGAGTGTGATTGGACCACACAGGTTCGTGGAAAGGAACTTCTTATTAATTATAGCTGAATGAGTGTGATTGGGCAGCACAGACTTGTGGAAAGGAAGGGCCTATTAATTGTGGGTGAATGGGTGAGATTGGGCAGCAGGCTCGTGGAAAGGAAGGGCCTATTTATTGTGGGTGAATGGGTGTGACTGGGCAACACAGCCTCGTGGAAACGAAGGGCCTATTAATTGTTGGTGAATGGGTCAGACTGGGCAACACAGGCTCGTGGAATGGAACGGCCTATTAATTGTGGGTGAATGAGTGTGATTGGGCAGCAGAGACTCGTGGAAAGGAAGGGCCTATTAATGGTGGGTTAATCGTTGTGATTGGGCATCACTTACTCGTGGAAATGAAGGGCCTATTAATTGTGGATGAATGGGTGTGACTGGGCAACACAGGATCGTGGAAAGGAAGGGCCTATTAATTGTGGGTGAATGTGTGTGACTGGGCAGCACAGATTCGTGGAAAGGAAGAGCCTATAAATTGTGGGAGATTACGTGTGATTGCGCACCACAGACTCTTGGAAAGGAAGGGCCTATTAATTGTGGGTGAATGGGTGTCATTGGGCAACAGGCTCGTTGAAAGGAAGGGCCTATTAATTGTGGGTGAAAGCGTGTGATTGGGCAGCACAGACTCGTGGAAAGGAAGGGCCTATTAATGGTGGGTGAAAAAGTGTGATTGGCCAGTACAGAGTCGTGGAATGGAAGGGCCTATTAATTGTGGGTGAATGGGTGTGATTGGGCAACACAGGCTCGTCGAATGAAAGCGCCTATTAATTGTGGGTGAATGGGTGTGATTGGGCAGCACAGGCTCGTGGAATGGGAGGGCCTACTAATTGTGGGTGAAAGATGTGACTGGGCAACACAGACTCGTGGAAAGGAAGGGCCTATTAATTCTGGGTAAATGGGTGTGATTGGGCAACACAGACTCGTGGAAAGGAAGGGCCCATTAATTGTTGGTGAATGGGTCAGACTCGGCAACACAGGCTCGTGCAATGGAACAGCCTATTAATTATGGGTGAATGAGTGTGATTGGGCAGCAGAGACTCGTGGAAAGGAAGGGCCTATTAATGGTGGGTGAATAGGTGTGATTGCGCAGCACAGACTCCTGGAATGGAAGGTCCTATTAATTGTGGGTGAATGGTTGTGATTGTGCAGCACTGACTCGTGGAAAGGAAGGGCCTATTAATTGTGGGTGAATGGGTGTGATTGGGCAACAGGCTCGTGAAAGGAAGGGCCTATTAATTGTGGGTGAAAGCGTGTGGTTGGGCAGCACAGACTCGTGGAAAGGAAGGGCCTATTAATTGTGGGTGAAAGCGTGTGGTTGGGCAGCACATTCTCGTGGAAAGGAAGGGAGTATTAATGGTGGGTGAAAAAGTGTGATTGGGCAGCACAGAGTCGTGGAATGGAAGGGCCTATTAATTGTGGGTGAATGGGTGTGATTGGGCAACACAGGCTCGTCGAATGCAAGCGCCTATTAATTGTGGGTGAATGGGTGTGATTGGGCAGCACAGGATCGTGGAATGTGAGGGCCTCCTAATTGTGGGTGAAAGGTGTGACTGGTCAACACAGACTCGTGGAAAGGAAGCGCCTATTAATTGTGGGTGAATGGGTGTGACTGGGCAGCACAGGTTCGCGGAATGGACTGGCTTATTAATTGTGGGTTAATGGGTGTGACTGGGCAGTACAGACTCGTGGAAAGGAAGGGCCTATTAATTGTGGGTGAACGAGTGTGATTGGGCAACGGGCTCGTGGAAAAGAAGGGCCTATTAATTGTGGGTGAATGGGTGTGACTGGGCAGCACAGACTCGAGGAAAGGAAGGGCCTATTAATTGTGGGTGAATGGGTGTGATTGGGCAACACAGACTCGTGGAAAGGAACGGCCCATTAATTGTGGGGTAATGGGTGCGATTGGGCAACAAAGGCTCGGGGAAAAGAAGGACCTATTAATTGTGGGTGAATGTGTGTGACTGGGCAACACAGGGCTAGTGGAAAGGAAGGACTTATTAATTGTGGGTGAATGGGTGTGATTGCGCAGCACAGACTCGTGGAAAGGGCCTATTAATTGTGGGTGAATGGGTGTGATTGGGCAACACCGGCTCGTGGAAAGGAAGGGCCTATTAATTGTGGGGGAATGGGTGTGACTGGGCCGCACAGGCTCGCGGAATGGACGGGCTTATTAATTGTGGGTTAATGGGTGTGACTGGGCAGTACAGCCTCGTGGAAACGAAGGGCCTATTAATTGTTGGTGAATGGGTCAGACTGGGCAACACAGGCTCGTGGAATAGAACGGCCTATTAATTGTGGGTGAATGGGTGTGATTGGGCAACAGGCTCGTGGAAATGAAGGGCCTATTAATTGTGGGTGAAAGCTTTTGGTTGGGCAGCACGGACTCGTGGAATGGGAGGGCCTACTAATTGTGGGTGTAAGGTGTGACTGGGCAACACAGACTCGTGGAAAGGAAGGGCCTATTAATTGTGGGTGAATGTGTGTGATTGGGCAGCACAGTCTCTTGGAAAGAAAGGGCCCATTAATTGTGGGGTAATGGTTGCGATTGGGCAACAAAGGCTCGGGGAAAAGAAGGATCTATTAATTGTGGGTGAATGTGTGTGACTGGGCAACACAGACTCGTGGAAAGGAAGGGCCTATTAATGGTGGGTGAAAAAGTGTGATTGGGCAGTTCAGAGTCGTGGAATGGAAGGGCCTATTAATTGTGGGTGAATGGGTGTGATTGGGCAACACAGGCTCGTCGAATGAAAGCGCCTATTAATTGTGGGTGAATGGATGTGATTGGGCAGCACAGGATCGTGGAATGGGAGGGCCTAATAGTTGTGGGTGAAAGATGTGACTGGGCAACACAGACTCGTGGAAAGGAAGGGCCTATTAATTCTGGGTGAATGGGTGTGATTGGGCAACACAGACTCGTGGAAAGTAAGGGCCCATTAATTGTTGGTGAATGGGTCAGACTGGGCAACACAGGCTCGTGGAATGGAACAGCCTATTAATTGTGGGTGAATGAGTGTGACTGGGAAGTACAGACTCGTGGAAAGGAAGGGCCTATTAATTGTGGGTAAACGAGTGTGATTGGGCAACACAGACTCGTGGAAAGGAAGGGCCCATTAATTGTGGGGTAATGGGTGCGATTGGGCAACAAAGGCTCGGGGAAAAGAAGGACCTATTAATTGTGGGTGAATGTGTGTGACTGGGCAACACAGGCTAGTGGAAAGGAAGGGTCAATTAATTGTGGGTGAATGTGTGTGACTGGGCATCACAGACTCGTGGAAAAGAAGGATTTATTAATTGTGGGTGAATGGGTGTGATTGCGCAGCACAGACTCGTGGAAAGGGCCTATTAATTGTGGGTGAAAGGGTGTGATTGGGCAACACTGGCTCATGGAAAGGAAGGGCCTATTAATAGTGGGTGAATGGGTGTGACTGGGCAGCAGAGGCTCGTGGAATGGACGGGCTTAATAATTGTGGGTTAATGGGTGTGACTGGGCAGTACAGCCTCGTGGAAACGAAGGGCCTATTAATTGTTGGTGAATGGGGCAGACTGGGCAACACAGGCTCGTGGAATAGAACGGCCTATTAATTGTGGGTGAATGAGTGTGATTGGGCAGCAGAGACACGTGGAAAGGAAGTGCCTATTAATGGTGGGTGAATGGTTGTGATTGGGCAGCACTGACTCGTGGAAATGAAGGGCCTTTTAATTGTGGATGAATGGGTGTGACTGGGCAACACAGGCTCGTGGAATGGGAGGGCCTACTAATTGTGGGTGAAAGTTGTGACTGGGCAACACAGACTCGTGAAAGGAAGGGCCTATTAATTGCGGGTGAAAGCGTGTGATTGGGCAGCGCAGACTCGTGGAAAGGAAGAGCCTATTAATGGTGGGTGAAAAAGTGTGATTGGGCAGCACAGAGTCGTGGAATGGAAGGGCCTATTAACTGTGGGTGAATGGGTGTGATTGGGCAACACAGGCTCGTCGAATGAAAGCGCCTATTAATTGTGGGTGAATGGGTGTGATTGGGCAGCACAGGCTCGTGGAATGGGAGGGCCTACTAATTGTGGGTGAAAGTTTTGACTGGGCAACAAAGACTCGTGAAAGGAAGGGCCTATTAATTGTGGGTGAATGGGTGTGATTGGGCAACACAGAATCGTGGAAAGGAAGGGGCCATTAATTGTTGGTGAATGGGTCTGACTGGGCAACACAGGCTCGTGGAATGGAACGGCATATTAATTGTGGGTGAATGAGTGTGATTGGGCAGCAGAGACTCGTGGAAAGGAAGGGCCTATTAATGGTGGGTGAATAGGTGTGATTGCGCAGCACAGACTCCTGGAATAGAAGGGCCTATTAATTGTGGGTGAATGGTTGTGATTGGGCAGCGCTGACTCGTGGAAATGAAGGGCCTATTAATTGTGGATGAATGGGTGTGACTGGGTAACACAGGCTCGTGGAAAGGAAGGGCCTATTAATTGTGGGTGAATGTGTGTGACTGGGCAGCACAGACTCGTGGAAAGGAAGAGCCTATAAATTGTGGGAGAATAGGTGTGATTGCGCACCACAGACTCGTGGAAAAGAAGGGCCTATTAATTGTTGGTGAATGGGTGTGATTGGGCAACAGGCTTTGGAAAGGAAGGGCCTATTAATTGTGGGTGAAAGCGTGTTGTTTGGCAGCACAGACTCGTGGAAAGGATGGGCCTATTAATGGTGGGTGAAAAAGTGTGATTGGGCAGCACAGAGTCGTGGAATGGAAGGGCCTATTAATTGTGGGTGAATGGGTGTGATTGGGCAACACAGGCTCGTCGAATGCAAGCGCCTATTAATTGTGGGTGAATGCATGTGATTGGGCAGCACAGGCTCGTGGAATGGGAGGGCCTACTAATTGTGGGTGAAAGGTGTGACTGGGAAGCACAGACTCATGGAAAGGAAGGGCCTATTAATTGTGGGAGAATTGGTGTGACTGGGCAGCACAGGCTCGCGGAATGGACGGGCCTATTAATTGTAGGTGAATGGGAGTGATTGGGCAGCACAGACTCGTGGAAAGGAAGGGCCTAATAATTGTGGGTGAATGGGTGTGATTGGGCAACAGGTTCGTGGAAAGGAAGGGCCTATTAATTGTGGGTGAATGGGTGTGACTGGGCAGCACACACTCGTGGAATGACGGGCCTATTAATTGTGGGTTAATGGGTGTGATTGGGCAGCACAGACTCGTGGAAAAGAAGGGCCTATTAATTCTGGGTGAATGAGTGTGATTGGACCACACAGGTTCGTGGAAAGGAACTCCCTATTAATTATAGCTGAATGAGTGTGATTGGGCAGCACAGACTTGTGGAAAGGAAGGGCCTATTAATTGTGGGTGAATGGGTGAGATTGGGCAGCAGGCTCGTGGAAAGGAAGGGCCCATTAATTTTTGGTGAATGGGTCAGACTGGGCAAAACAGGCTCGTGGAATGGAACGGCATATTAATTGTGGCTAAATGAGTGTGATTGGGCAGCAGAGACTCGTGGAAAGGAAGTGCCTATTAATGGTGGGTGAATAGGTGTGATTGCGCAGCACAGACTCCTGGAATGGAAGGGCCTACTAATTGTGGGTGAATGGTTGTGATTGGGCAGCGCTGACTCGTGGAAATGAAGGGCCTATTAATTGTGTATGAATGGGTGTGACTGGGTAACACAGGCTCGTGGAAAGGAAGGGCCTATTAATTGTGGATGAATGTGTGTGACTGGGCAGCACAGACTCGTGGAAAGGAAGAGCCTATAAATTGTGGGAGAATAGGTGTGATTGCGCACCACAGACTCGTGGAAAAGAAGGGCCTATTAATTGTGGGTGAATGGGTGTGATTGGGCAACAGGCTCGTGGAAAGGAAGGGCCTATTAATTGTGGGTGAAAGCGTTTGGTTGGGCAGCACAGACTCGTGAAATGGGAGGGCCTACTAATTGTGGGTGAAAGGTGTGACTGGGCAACACAGACTCGTGGAAAGGAAGGGCGTATTAATTGTGGGTGAATGTGTGTGATTGGGCAACACAGTCTCATGGAAAGAAAGGGCCCATTAATTGTGGGGTAATGGGTGCGATTGGGCAACAAAGGCTCGGGGAAAAGAAGGACCTATTAATTGTGGGTGAATGTGTGTGACTGGGCAACACAGAATCGTGGAAAGCAAGGGCCTATTAATGGTTGGTGAAAAAGTGTGATTCGGCAGTACAGAGTCGTGGAATGGGAGGGCCTACTAATTGTGGGTGAAAGATGTGACTGGGCAACACAGACTCGTGGAAAGGAAGGGCCTATTAATTCTGAGTGAATGGGTGTGATTGGGCAACACAGACTCGTGGAAAGGAAGGGCCCATGAATTGTTGGTGAATGGGTCAGACTGGGCAACACAGGCTCGTGGAATGGAACGGCATATTAATTGTGGGTGAATGAGTGTGATTGGGCAGCAGAGACTTGTGGAAAGGAAGGGCCTATTAATGGTGGGTGAATAGGTGTGATTGCGCAGCACAGACTCCTGGAATAGACGGGCCTATTAATTGTGGGTGAATGGTTGTGATTGGGCAGCGCTGACTCGTGGAAATGAAGGGGCTATTAATTGTGGATGAATGGGTGTCACCGGGTAACACATGCTCGTTGAAAGGAAGGGCCTATTAATTGTGGGTGAATGTGTGTGACTGGGCAGCACAGACTCGTGGAAAGGAAGAGCCTATAAATTGTGGGAGAATAGGTGTGATTGCGCACCACAGACTCGTGGAAAAGAAGGGCCTATTAATTGTGGGTGAATGGCTGTGATTGGGCAACAGGCTCGTGAAAGGAAGGGCCTTTTAATTGTGGGTGAAAGCGTGTGGTTAGGCAGCACAGACTCGTGGAAAGGATGGGCCTATTAATGGTGGGTGAAAAAGTGTGATTGGGCAGCACAGAGTCGTGGAATGGAAGGGCCTATTAATTGTGGGTGAATGGGTGTGATTGGGCAACAAAGGCTCGTCGAATGCAAGCGCCTATTAATTGTGGGTGAATGCATGTGATTGGGCAGCACAGGCTCGTGGAATGGGAGGGCCTACTAATTGTGGGTGAAAGGTGTGACTGGGAAGCACAGACTCATGGAAAGGAAGGGCCTATTAATTGTGGGAGAATTGGTGTGACTGGGCAGCACAGGCTCGCGGAATGGACGGGCCTATTAATTGTAGGTGAATGGGAGTGATTGGGCAGCACAGACTCGTGGAAAGGAAGGGCCTATTAATGGTGGGTGAAAAAGTGTGATTGGGCAGTACAGAGTCGTGGAATGGAAGGGCCTATTAATTGTGGGTGAATGGGTGTGATTGGGCAACACAGGCTCGTCGAATGAAAGCGCCTATTAATTGTGGGTGAATGGATGTGATTGGGCAGCACAGGATCGTGGAATGGGAGGGCCTAATAGTTGTGGGTGAAAGATGTGACTGGGCAACACAGACTCGTGGAAAGGAAGGGCCTATTAATTCTGGGTGAATGGGTGTGATTGGGCAACACAGACTCGTGGAAAGTAAGGGCCCATTAATTGTTGGTGAATGGGTCAGACTGGGCAACACAGGCTCGTGGAATGGAACAGCCTATTAATTGTGGGTGAATGAGTGTGACTGGGCAGTACAGACTCGTGGAAAGGAAGGGCCTATTAATTGTGGGTAAACGAGTGTGATTGGGCAACGGGCTCGTGGAAAGGAAGGGCCTATTAATTGTGGGTGAATGGTTGTGACTGGGCAGCACAGACTCGTGGAAAGGAAGGGCCTATTAATTGTGGGTGAATGGGTGAGATTGGGCAACACAGACTCGTGGAAAGGAAGGGCCCATTAATTGTGGGGTAATGGGTGCGATTGGGCAACAAAGGCTCGGGGAAAAGAAGGAACTATTAATTGTGGGTGAATGTGTGTGACTGGGCAACACAGGCTAGTGGAAAGGAAGGGTCAATTAATTGTGGGTGAATGTGTGTGACTGGGCATCACAGACTCGTGGAAAAGAAGGATTTATTAATTGTGGGTGAATGGGTGTGATTGCGCAGCACAGACTCGTGGAAAGGGCCTATTAATTGTGGGTGAAAGTGTGTGATTGGGCAACACCGGCTCATGGAAAGGAAGGGCCTATTAATAGTGGGTGAATGGGTGTGACTGGGCAGCAGAGGCTCGTGGAATGGACGGGCTTAATAATTGTGGGTTAATGGGTGTGACTGGGCAGTACAGCCTCGTGGAAACGAAGGGCCTATTAATTGTTGGTGAATGGGTCAGACTGGGCAACACAGGCTCGTGGAATAGAACGGCCTATTAATTGTGGGTGAATGAGAGTGATTGGGCAGCAGAGACACGTGGAAAGGAAGTGCCTATTAATGGTGGGTGAATGGTTGTGATTGGGCAGCACTGACTCGTGGAAATGAAGGGCCTTTTAATTGTGGATGAATGGGTGTGACTGGGCAACACAGGCTCGTGGAAAGGAAGGGCCTATTAATTGTGGGTGAATGGGTGTGATTGGGCAACAGGCTCGTTGAAAGGAAGGGCCTATTAATTGCGGGTGAAAGCGTGTGATTGGGTAGCGCAGACTCGTGGAAAGGAAGAGCCTATTAATGGTGGGTGAAAAAGTGTGATTGGGCAGCACAGAGTCGTGGAATGGAAGGGCCTATTAACTGTGGGTGAAAGGGTGTGATTGGGCAACACAGGCTCGTCGAATGAAAGCGCCTATTAATTGTGGGTGAATGGGTGTGATTGGGCAGCACAGGCTCGTGGAATGGGAGGGCCTACTAATTGTGGGTGAAAGTTGTGACTGGGCAACACAGACTCGTGAAAGGAAGGGCCTATTAATTGCGGGTGAAAGCGTGTGATTGGGCAGCGCAGACTCGTGGAAAGGAAGAGCCTATTAATGGTGGGTGAAAAAGTGTGATTGGGCAGCACAGAGTCGTGGAATGGAAGGGCCTATTAACTGTGGGTGAATGGGTGTGATTGGGCAACACAGGCTCGTCGAATGAAAGCGCCTATTAATTGTGGTGAATGGGTGTGATTGGGCAGCACAGGCTCGTGGAATGGGAGGGCCAACTAATTGTGGGTGAAAGTTGTGACTGGGCAACACAGACTCGTGAAAGGAAGGGCCTATTAATTGTGGGTGAATGGGTGTGATTGGGCAACACAGACTCGTGGAAAGGAAGGGGCCATTAATTGTTGGTGAATGGGTCTGACTGGGCAACACAGGCTCGTGGAATGGAACGGCATATTAATTGTGGGTGAATGAGTGTGATTGGGCAGCAGAGACTCGTGGAAAGGAAGGGCCTATTAATGGTGGGTGAATAGGTGTGATTGCGCAGCACAGACTCCTGGAATAGAAGGGCCTATTAATTGTGGGTGAATGGTTGTGATTGGGCAGCGCTGACTCGTGGAAATGAAGGGCCTATTAATTGTGGATGAATGGATGTGACTGGGTAACACAGGCTCGTGGAAAGGAAGGGCCTATTAATTGTGGGTGAATGTATGTGACTGGGCAGCACAGACTCGTGGAAAGGAAGAGCCTATAATTTGTGGGAGAATAGGTGTGATTGCGCACCACAGACTCGTGGAAAAGAAGGGCCTATTAATTGTTGGTGAATGGGTGTGATTGGGCAACAGGCTTTGGAAAGGAAGGGCCTATTAATTGTGGGTGAAAGCGTGTGGTTGGGCAGCACAGACTCGTGGAAAGGATGGGCCTATTAATGGTGGGTGAAAAAGTGTGATTGGGCAGCACAGAGTCGTGGAATGGAAGGGCCTATTAATTGTGGGTGAATGGGTGTGATTGGGCAACACAGGCTCGTCGAATGCAAGCGCCTATTAATTGTGGGTGAATGCATGTGATTGGGCAGCACAGGCTCGTGGAATGGGAGGGCCTACTAATTGTGGGTGAAAGGTGTGACTGGGAAGCACAGACTCATGGAAAGGAAGGGCCTATTAATTGTGGGAGAATTGGTGTGACTGGGCAGCACAGGCTCGCGGAATGGACGGGCCTATTAATTGTAGGTGAATGGGAGTGATTGGGCAGCACAGACTCGTGGAAAGGAAGGGCCTAATAATTGTGGGTGAATGGGTGTGATTGGGCAACAGGTTCGTGGAAAGGAAGGGCCTATTAATTGTGGGTGAATGGGTGTGACTGGGCAGCACACACTCGTGGAATGACGGGCCTATTAATTGTGGGTTAATGGGTGTGATTGGGCAGCACAGACTCGTGGAAAAGAAGGGCCTATTAATTCTGGGTGAATGAGTGTGATTGGACCACACAGGTTCGTGGAAAGGAACTCCCTATTAATTATAGCTGAATGAGTGTGATTGGGCAGCACAGACTTGTGGAAAGGAAGGGCCTCTTAATTGTGGGTGAATGGGTGAGATTGGGCAGCAGGCTCGTGGAAAGGAAGGGCCCATTAATTTTTGGTGAATGGGACAGACTGGGCAAAACAGGCTCGTGGAATGGAACGGCATATTAATTGTGGGTAAATGAGTGTGATTGCGCAGCACAGACTCCTGGAATGGAAGGGCCTACTAATTGTGGGTGAATGGTTGTGATTGGGCAGCGCTGACTCGTGGAAATGAAGGGCCTATTAATTGTGTATGAATGGGTGTGACTGGGTAACACAGGCTCGTGGAAAGGAAGGGCCTATTAATTGTGGATGAATGTGTGTGACTGGGCAGCACAGACTCGTGGAAAGGAAGAGCCTATAAATTGTGGGAGAATAGGTGTGATTGCGCACCACAGACTCGCGGAAAAGAAGGGCCTATTAATTGTGGGTGAATGGGTGTGATTGGGCAACAGGCTCGTGGAAAGGAAGGGCCTATTAATTGTGGGTGAAAGCGTTTGGTTGGGCAGCACAGACTCGTGAAATGGGAGGGCCTACTAATTGTGGGTGAAAGGTGTGACTGGGCAACACAGACTCGTGGAAAGGAAGGGCGTATTAATTGTGGGTGAATGTGTGTGATTGGGCAACACAGTCTCATGGAAAGAAAGGGCCCATTAATTGTGGGGTAATGGGTGCGATTGGGCAACAAAGGCTCGGGGAAAAGAAGGACCTATTAATTGTGGGTGAATGTGTGTGACTGGGCAACACAGACTCGTGGAAAGCAAGGGCCTATTAATGGTTGGTGAAAAAGTGTGATTCGGCAGTACAGAGTCGTGGAATGGGAGGGCCTACTAATTGTGGGTGAAAGATGTGACTGGGCAACACAGACTCGTGGAAAGGAAGGGCCTATTAATTCTGAGTGAATGGGTGTGATTGGGCAACACAGACTCGTGGAAAGGAAGGGCCCATGAATTGTTGGTGAATGGGTCAGACTGGGCAACACAGGCTCGTGGAATGGAACGGCATATTAATTGTGGGTGAATGAGTGTGATTGGGCAGCAGAGACTCGTGGAAAGGAAGGGCCTATTAATGGTGGGTGAATAGGTGTGATTGCGCAGCACAGACTCCTGGAATAGACGGGCCTATTAATTGTGGGTGAATGGTTGTGATTGGGCAGCGCTGACTCGTGGAAATGAAGGGCCTATTAATTGTGGATGAATGGGTGTGACCGGGTAACACAGGCTCGTGGAAAGGAAGGGCCTATTAATTGTGGGTGAATGTGTGTGACTGGGCAGCACAGACTTGTGGAAAGGAAGAGCCTATAAATTGTGGGAGAATAGGTGTGATTGCGCACCACAGACTCGTGGAAAAGAAGGGCCTATTAATTGTGGGTGAATGGCTGTGATTGGGCAACAGGCTCGTGAAAGGAAGGGCCTATTAATTGTGGGTGAAAGCGTGTGGTTAGGCAGCACAGACTCGTGGAAAGGATGGGCCTATTAATGGTGGGTGAAAAAGTGTGATTGGGCAGCACAGAGTCGTGGAATGGAAGGGCCTATTAATTGTGGGTGAATGGGTGTGATTGGGCAACAAAGGCTCGTCGAATGCAAGCGCCTATTAATTGTGGGTGAATGCATGTGATTGGGCAGCACAGGCTCGTGGAATGGGAGGGCCTACTAATTGTGGGTGAAAGGTGTGACTGGGAAGCACAGACTCATGGAAAGGAAGGGCCTATTAATTGTGGGAGAATTGGTGTGACTGGGCAGCACAGGCTCGCGGAATGGACGGGCCTATTAATTGTAGGTGAATGGGAGTGATTGGGCAGCACAGACTCGTGGAAAGGAAGGGCCTATTAATGGTGGGTGAAAAAGTGTGATTGGGCAGTACAGAGTCGTGGAATGGAAGGGCCTATTAATTGTGGGTGAATGGGTGTGATTGGGCAACACAGGCTTGTCGAATGAAAGCGCCTATTAATTGTGGGTGAATGGATGTGATTGGGCAGCACAGGATCGTGGAATGGGAGGGCCTAATAGTTGTGGGTGAAAGATGTGACTGGGCAACACAGACTCGTGGAAAGGAAGGGCCTATTAATTCTGGGTGAATGGGTGTGATTGGGCAACACAGACTCGTGGAAAGTAAGGGCCCATTAATTGTTGGTGAATGGGTCAGACTGGGCAACACAGGCTCGTGGAATGGAACAGCCTATTAATTGTGGGTGAATGAGTGTGACTGGGCAGTACAGACTCGTGGAAAGGAAGGGCCTATTAATTGTGGGTAAACGAGTGTGATTGGGCAACGGGCTAGTGGAAAGGAAGGGTCAATTAATTGTGGGTGAATGTGTGTGACTGGGCATCACAGACTCGTGGAAAAGAAGGATTTATTAATTGTGGGTGAATGGGTGTGATTGCGCAGCACAGACTCGTGGAAAGGGCCTATTAATTGTGGGTGAAAGGGTGTGATTGGGCAACACCGGCTCATGGAAAGGAAGGGCCTATTAATAGTGGGTGAATGGGTGTGACTGGGCAGCAAAGGCTCGTGGAATGGACGGGCTTAATAATTGTGGGTTAATGGGTGTGACTGGGCAGTACAGCCTCGTGGAAACGAAGGGCCTATTAATTGTTGGTGAATGGGTCAGACTGGGCAACACAGGCTCGTGGAATAGAACGGCCTATTAATTGTGGGTGAATGAGTGTGATTGGGCAGCAGAGACACGTGGAAAGGAAGTGCCTATTAATGGTGGGTGAATGGTTGTGATTGGGAAGCACTGACTCGTGGAAATGAAGGGCCTTTTAATTGTGGATGAATGGGTGTGACTGGGCAACACAGGCTCGTGGAAAGGAAGGGCCTATTAATTGTGGGTGAATGGGTGTGATTGGGCAACAGGCTCGTGGAAAGGAAGGGCCTATTAATTGCGGGTGAAAGCGTGTCATTGGGTAGCGCAGACTCGTGGAAAGGAAGAGCCTATTAATGGTGGGTGAAAAAGTGTGATTGGGCAGCACAGAGTCGTGGAATGGAAGGGCCTATTAACTGTGGGTGAATGGGTGTGATTGGGCAACACAGGCTCGTCGAATGAAAGCGCCTATTAATTGTGGGTGAATGGGTGTGATTGGGCAGCACAGGCTCGTGGAATGGGAGGGCCTACTAATTGTGGGTGAAAGTTGTGACTGGGCAACACAGACTCGTGAAAGGAAGGGCCTATTAATTGCGGGTGAAAGCGTGTGATTGGGCAGCGCAGACTCGTGGAAAGGAAGAGCCTATTAATGGTGGGTGAAAAAGTGTGATTGGGCAGCACAGAGTCGTGGAATGGAAGGGCCTATTAACTGTGGGTGAATGGGTGTGATTGGGCAACACAGGCTCGTCGAATGAAAGCGCCTATTAATTGTGGGTGAATGGGTGTGATTGGGCAGCACAGGCTCGTGGAATGGGAGGGCCTACTAATTGTGGGTGAAAGTTGTGACTGGGCAACACAGACTCGTGAAAGGAAGGGCCTATTAATTGTGGGTGAATGGGTGTGATTGGGCAACACAGACTCGTGGAAAGGAAGGGGCCATTAATTGTTGGTGAATGGGTCTGACTGGGCAACACAGGCTCGTGGAATGGAACGGCATATTAATTGTGGGTGAATGAGTGTGATTGGGCAGCAGAGACTCGTGGAAAGGAAGGGCCTATTAATGGTGGGTGAATAGGTGTGATTGCGCAGCACAGACTCCTGGAATAGAAGGGCCTATTAATTGTGGGTGAATGGTTGTGATTGGGCAGCGCTGACTCGTGGAAATGAAGGGCCTATTAATTGTGGATGAATGGGTGTGACTGGGTAACACAGGCTCGTGGAAAGGAAGGGCCTATTAATTGTGGGTGAATGTGTGTGACTGGGCAGCACAGACTCGTGGAAAGGAAGAGCCTATAAATTGTGGGAGAATAGGTGTGATTGCGCACCACAGACTCGTGGAAAAGAAGGGCCTATTAATTGTTGGTGAATGGGTGTGATTGGGCAACAGGCTTTGGAAAGGAAGGGCCTATTAATTGTGGGTGAAAGCGTGTGGTTGGGCAGCACAGACTCGTGGAAAGGATGGGCCTATTAATGGTGGGTGAAAAAGTGTGATTGGGCAGCACAGAGTCGTGGAATGGAAGGGCCTATTAATTGTGGGTGAATGGGTGTGATTGGGCAACACAGGCTCGTCGAATGCAAGCGCCTATTAATTGTGGGTGAATGCATGTGATTGGGCAGCACAGGCTCGTGGAATGGGAGGGCCTACTAATTGTGGGTGAAAGGTGTGACTGGGAAGCACAGACTCATGGAAAGGAAGGGCCTATTAATTGTGGGAGAATTGGTGTGACTGGGCAGCACAGGCTCGCGGAATGGACGGGCCTATTAATTGTAGGTGAATGGGAGTGATTGGGCAGCACAGACTCGTGGAAAGGAAGGGCCTAATAATTGTGGGTGAATGGGTGAGATTGGGCAGCAGGCTCGTGGAAAGGAAGGGCCCATTAATTTTTGGTGAATGGGTCTGACTGGGCAAAACAGGCTCGTGGAATGGAACGGCATATTAATTGTGGGTAAATGAGTGTGATTGGGCAGCAGAGACTCGTGGAAAGGAAGTGCCTATTAATGGTGGGTGAATAGGTGTGATTGCGCAGCACAGACTCCTGGAATGGAAGGGCCTACTAATTGTGGGTGAATGGTTGTGATTGGGCAGCGCTGACTCATGGAAATGAAGGGCCTATTAATTGTGTATGAATGGGTGTGACTGGGTAACACAGGCTCGTGGAAAGGAAGGGCCTATTAATTGTGGATGAATGTGTGTGACTGGGCAGCACAGACTCGTGGAAAGGAAGAGCCTATAAATTGTGGGAGAATAGGTGTGATTGCGCACCACAGACTCGTGGAAAAGAAGGGCCTATTAATTGTGGGTGAATGGCTGTGATTGGGCAACAGGCTCGTGAAAGGAAGGGCCTATTAATTGTGGGTGAAAGCGTGTGGTTAGGCAGCACAGACTCGTGGAAAGGATGGGCCTATTAATGGTGGGTGAAAAAGTGTGATTGGGCAGCACAGAGTCGTGGAATGGAAGGGCCTATTAATTGTGGGTGAATGGGTGTGATTGGGCAACAAAGGCTCGTCGAATGCAAGCGCCTATTAATTGTGGGTGAATGCATGTGATTGGGCAGCACAGGCTCGTGGAATGGGAGGGCCTACTAATTGTGGGTGAAAGGTGTGACTGGGAAGCACAGACTCATGGAAAGGAAGGGCCTATTAATTGTGGGAGAATTGGTGTGACTGGGCAGCACAGGCTCGCGGAATGGACGGGCCTATTAATTGTAGGTGAATGGGAGTGATTGGGCAGCACAGACTCGTGGAAAGGAAGGGCCTATTAATGGTGGGTGAAAAAGTGTGATTGGGCAGTACAGAGTCGTGGAATGGAAGGGCCTATTAATTGTGGGTGAATGGGTGTGATTGGGCAACACAGGCTCGTCGAATGAAAGCGCCTATTAATTGTGGGTGAATGGATGTGATTGGGCAGCACAGGATCGTGGAATGGGAGGGCCTAATAGTTGTGGGTGAAAGATGTGACTGGGCAACACAGACTCGTGGAAAGGAAGGGCCTATTAATTCTGGGTGAATGGGTGTGATTGGGCAACACAGACTCGTGGAAAGTAAGGGCCCATTAATTGTTGGTGAATGGGTCAGACTGGGCAACACAGGCTCGTGGAATGGAACAGCCTATTAATTGTGGGTGAATGAGTGTGACTGGGCAGTACAGACTCGTGGAAAGGAAGGGCCTATTAATTGTGGGTAAACGAGTGTGATTGGGCAACGGGCTACTGGAAAGGAAGGGTCAATTAATTGTGGGTGAATGTGTGTGACTGGGCATCACAGACTCGTGGAAAAGAAGGATTTATTAATTGTGGGTGAATGGGTGTGATTGCGCAGCACAGACTCGTGGAAAGGGCCTATTAATTGTGGGTGAAAGGGTGTGATTGGGCAGTACAGACTCGTGGAAAGGAAGGGCCTATTAATTGTGGGTAAACGAGTGTGATTGGGCAACGGGCTACTGGAAAGGAAGGGTCAATTAATTGTGGGTGAATGTGTGTGACTGGGCATCACAGACTCGTGGAAAAGAAGGATTTATTAATTGTGGGTGAATGGGTGTGATTGCGCAGCACAGACTCGTGGAAAGGGCCTATTAATTGTGGGTGAAAGGGTGTGATTGGGCAACACCGGCTCGTGGAATGGAACAGCCTATTAATTGTGGGTGAATGAGTGTGACTGGGCAGTACAGACTCGTGGAAAGGAAGGGCCTATTAATTGTGGGTAAACGAGTGTGATTGGGCAACGGGCTACTGGAAAGGAAGGGTCAATTAATTGTGGGTGAATGTGTGTGACTGGGCATCACAGACTCGTGGAAAAGAAGGATTTATTAATTGTGGGTGAATGGGTGTGATTGCGCAGCACAGACTCGTGGAAAGGGCCTATTAATTGTGGGTGAATGAGTGTGACTGGGCAGTACAGACTCGTGGAAAGGAAGGGCCTATTAATTGTGGGTAAACGAGTGTGATTGGGCAACGGGCTACTGGAAAGGAAGGGTCAATTAATTGTGGGTGAATGTGTGTGACTGGGCATCACAGACTCGTGGAAAAGAAGGATTTATTAATTGTGGGTGAATGGGTGTGATTGCGCAGCACAGACTCGTGGAAAGGGCCTATTAATTGTGGGTGAAAGGGTGTGATTGGGCAACACCGGCTCATGGAAAGGAAGGGCCTATTAATAGTGGGTGAATGGGTGTGACTGGGCAACAAAGGCTCGTCGAATGCAAGCGCCTATTAATTGTGGGTGAATGCATGTGATTGGGCAGCACAGGCTCGTGGAATGGGAGGGCCTACTAATTGTGGGTGAAAGGTGTGACTGGGAAGCACAGACTCATGGAAAGGAAGGGCCTATTAATTGTGGGAGAATTGGTGTGACTGGGCAGCACAGGCTCGCGGAATGGACGGGCCTATTAATTGTAGGTGAATGGGAGTGATTGGGCAGCACAGACTCGTGGAAAGGAAGGGCCTATTAATGGTGGGTGAAAAAGTGTGATTGGGCAGTACAGAGTCGTGGAATGGAAGGGCCTATTAATTGTGGGTGAATGGGTGTGATTGGGCAACACAGGCTCGTCGAATGAAAGCGCCTATTAATTGTGGGTGAATGGATGTGATTGGGCAGCACAGGATCGTGGAATGGGAGGGCCTAATAGTTGTGGGTGAAAGATGTGACTGGGCAACACAGACTCGTGGAAAGGAAGGGCCTATTAATTCTGGGTGAATGGGTGTGATTGGGCAACACAGACTCGTGGAAAGTAAGGGCCCATTAATTGTTGGTGAATGGGTCAGACTGGGCAACACAGGCTCGTGGAATGGAACAGCCTATTAATTGTGGGTGAATGAGTGTGACTGGGCAGTACAGACTCGTGGAAAGGAAGGGCCTATTAATTGTGGGTAAACGAGTGTGATTGGGCAACGGGCTACTGGAAAGGAAGGGTCAATTAATTGTGGGTGAATGTGTGTGACTGGGCATCACAGACTCGTGGAAAAGAAGGATTTATTAATTGTGGGTGAATGGGTGTGATTGCGCAGCACAGACTCGTGGAAAGGGCCTATTAATTGTGGGTGAAAGGGTGTGATTGGGCAGTACAGACTCGTGGAAAGGAAGGGCCTATTAATTGTGGGTAAACGAGTGTGATTGGGCAACGGGCTACTGGAAAGGAAGGGTCAATTAATTGTGGGTGAATGTGTGTGACTGGGCATCACAGACTCGTGGAAAAGAAGGATTTATTAATTGTGGGTGAATGGGTGTGATTGCGCAGCACAGACTCGTGGAAAGGGCCTATTAATTGTGGGTGAAAGGGTGTGATTGGGCAACACCGGCTCGTGGAATGGAACAGCCTATTAATTGTGGGTGAATGAGTGTGACTGGGCAGTACAGACTCGTGGAAAGGAAGGGCCTATTAATTGTGGGTAAACGAGTGTGATTGGGCAACGGGCTACTGGAAAGGAAGGGTCAATTAATTGTGGGTGAATGTGTGTGACTGGGCATCACAGACTCGTGGAAAAGAAGGATTTATTAATTGTGGGTGAATGGGTGTGATTGCGCAGCACAGACTCGTGGAAAGGGCCTATTAATTGTGGGTGAATGAGTGTGACTGGGCAGTACAGACTCGTGGAAAGGAAAGGCCTATTAATTGTGGGTAAACGAGTGTGATTGGGCAACGGGCTACTGGAAAGGAAGGGTCAATTAATTGTGGGTGAATGTGTGTGACTGGGCATCACAGACTCGTGGAAAAGAAGGATTTATTAATTGTGGGTGAATGGGTGTGATTGCGCAGCACAGACTCGTGGAAAGGGCCTATTAATTGTGGGTGAAAGGGTGTGATTGGGCAACACCGGCTCATGGAAAGGAAGGGCCTATTAATAGTGGGTGAATGGGTGTGACTGGGCAGCAGAGGCTCGTGGAATGGACGGGCTTAATAATTGTGGGTTAATGGGTGTGACTGGGCAGTACAGCCTCGTGGAAACGAAGGGCCTATTAATTGTTGGTGAATGGGTCAGACTGGGCAACACAGGCTCGTGGAATAGAACGGCCTATTAATTGTGGGTGAATGAGTGTGATTGGGCAGCCGAGACACGTGGAAAGGAAGTGCCTATTAATGGTGGGTGAATGGTTGTGATTGGGAAGCACTGACTCGTGGAAATGAAGGGCCTTTTAATTGTGGATGAATGGGTGTGACTGGGCAACACAGGCTCGTGGAAAGGAAGGGCCTATTAATTGTGGGTGAATGGGTGTGATTGGGCAACAGGCTCGTGGAAAGGAAGGGCCTATTAATTGCGGGTGAAAGCGTGTCATTGGGTAGCGCAGACTCGTGGAAAGGAAGAGCCTATTAATGGTGGGTGAAAAAGTGTGATTGGGCAGCACAGAGTCGTGGAATGGAAGGGCCTATTAACTGTGGGTGAATGGGTGTGATTGGGCAACACAGGCTCGTCGAATGAAAGCGCCTATTAATTGTGGGTGAATGGGTGTGATTGGGCAGCACAGGCTCGTGGAATGGGAGGGCCTACTAATTGTGGGTGAAAGTTGTGACTGGGCAACACAGACTCGTGAAAGGAAGGGCCTATTAATTGCGGGTGAAAGCGTGTGATTGGGCAGCGCAGACTCGTGGAAAGGAAGAGCCTATTAATGGTGGGTGAAAAAGTGTGATTGGGCAGCACAGAGTCGTGGAATGGAAGGGCCTATTAACTGTGGGTGAATGGGTGTGATTGGGCAACACAGGCTCGTCGAATGAAAGCGCCTATTAATTGTGGGTGAATGGGTGTGATTGGGCAGCACAGGCTCGTGGAATGGGAGGGCCTACTAATTGTGGGTGAAAGTTGTGACTGGGCAACACAGACTCGTGAAAGGAAGGGCCTATTAATTGTGGGTGAATGGGTGTGATTGGGCAACACAGACTCGTGGAAAGGAAGGGGCCATTAATTGTTGGTGAATGGGTCTGACTGGGCAACACAGGCTCGTGGAATGGAACGGCATATTAATTGTGGGTGAATGAGTGTGATTGGGCAGCAGAGACTCGTGGAAAGGAAGGGCCTATTAATGGTGGGTGAATAGGTGTGATTGCGCAGCACAGACTCCTGGAATAGAAGGGCCTATTAATTGTGGGTGAATGGTTGTGATTGGGCAGCGCTGACTCGTGGAAATGAAGGGCCTATTAATTGTGGATGAATGGGTGTGACTGGGTAACACAGGCTCGTGGAAAGGAAGGGCCTATTAATTGTGGGTGAATGTGTGTGACTGGGCAGCACAGACTCGTGGAAAGGAAGAGCCTATAAATTGTGGGAGAATAGGTGTGATTGCGAACCACAGACTCGTGGAAAAGAAGGGCCTATTAATTGTTGGTGAATGGGTGTGATTGGGCAACAGGCTTTGGAAAGGAAGGGCCTATTAATTGTGGGTGAAAGCGTGTGGTTGGGCAGCACAGACTCGTGGAAAGGATGGGCCTATTAATGGTGGGTGAAAAAGTGTGATTGGGCAGCACAGAGTCGTGGAATGGAAGGGCCTATTAATTGTGGGTGAATGGGTGTGATTGGGCAACACAGGCTCGTCGAATGCAAGCGCCTATTAATTGTGGGTGAATGCATGTGATTGGGCAGCACAGGCTCGTGGAATGGGAGGGCCTACTAATTGTGGGTGAAAGGTGTGACTGGGAAGCACAGACTCATGGAAAGGAAGGGCCTATTAATTGTGGGAGAATTGGTGTGACTGGGCAGCACAGGCTCGCGGAATGGACGGGCCTATTAATTGTAGGTGAATGGGAGTGATTGGGCAGCACAGACTCGTGGAAAGGAAGGGCCTAATAATTGTGGGTGAATGGGTGAGATTGGGCAGCAGGCTCGTGGAAAGGAAGGGCCCATTAATTTTTGGTGAATGGGTCAGACTGGGCAAAACAGGCTCGTGGAATGGAACGGCATATTAATTGTGGGTAAATGAGTGTGATTGGGCAGCAGAGACTCGTGGAAAGGAAGTGCCTATTAATGGTGGGTGAATAGGTGTGATTGCGCAGCACAGACTCCTGGAATGGAAGGGCCTACTAATTGTGGGTGAATGGTTGTGATTGGGCAGCGCTGACTCGTGGAAATGAAGGGCCTATTAATTGTGTATGAATGGGTGTGACTGGGTAACACAGGCTCGTGGAAAGGAAGGGCCTATTAATTGTGGATGAATGTGTGTGACTGGGCAGCACAGACTCGTGGAAAGGAAGAGCCTATAAATTGTGGGAGAATAGGTGTGATTGCGCACCACAGACTCGTGGAAAAGAAGGGCCTATTAATTGTGGGTGAATGGGTGTGATTGGGCAACAGGCTCGTGGAAAGGAAGGGCCTATTAATTGTGGGTGAAAGCGTTTGGTTGGGCAGCTCAGACTCGTGAAATGGGAGGGCCTACTAATTGTGGGTGAAAGGTGTGACTGGGCAACACAGACTCGTGGAAAGGAAGGGCGTATTAATTGTGGGTGAATGTGTGTGATTGGGCAACACAGTCTCATGGAAAGAAAGGGCCCATTAATTGTGGGGTAATGGGTGCGATTGGGCAACAAAGGCTCGGGGAAAAGAAGGACCTATTAATTGTGGGTGAATGTGTGTGACTGGGCAACACAGACTCGTGGAAAGCAAGGGCCTATTAATGGTTGGTGAAAAAGTGTGATTCGGCAGTACAGAGTCGTGGAATGGGAGGGCCTACTAATTGTGGGTGAAAGATGTGACTGGGCAACACAGACTCGTGGAAAGGAAGGGCCTATTAATTCTGAGTGAATGGGTGTGATTGGGCAACACAGACTCGTGGAAAGGAAGGGCCCATGAATTGTTGGTGAATGGGTCAGACTGGGCAACACAGGCTCGTGGAATGGAACGGCATATTAATTGTGGGTGAATGAGTGTGATTGGGCAGCAGAGACTCGTGGAAAGGAAGGGCCTATTAATGGTGGGTGAATAGGTGTGATTGCGCAGCACAGACTCCTGGAATAGACGGGCCTATTAATTGTGGGTGAATGGTTGTGATTGGGCAGCGCTGACTCGTGGAAATGAAGGGGCTATTAATTGTGGATGAATGGGTGTGACCGGGTAACACAGGCTCGTTGAAAGGAAGGGCCTATTAATTGTGGGTGAATGTGTGTGACTGGGCAGCACAGACTCGTGGAAAGGAAGAGCCTATAAATTGTGGGAGAATAGGTGTGATTGCGCACCACAGACTCGTGGAAAAGAAAGGCCTATTAATTGTGGGTGAATGGCTGTGATTGGGCAACAGGCTCGTGAAAGGAAGGGCCTTTTAATTGTGGGTGAAAGCGTGTGGTTAGGCAGCACAGACTCGTGGAAAGGATGGGCCTATTAATGGTGGGTGAAAAAGTGTGATTGGGCAGCACAGAGTCGTGGAATGGAAGGGCCTATTAATTGTGGGTGAATGGGTGTGATTGGGCAACAAAGGCTCGTCGAATGCAAGCGCCTATTAATTGTGGGTGAATGCATGTGATTGGGCAGCACAGGCTCGTGGAATGGGAGGGCCTACTAATTGTGGGTGAAAGGTGTGACTGGGAAGCACAGACTCATGGAAAGGAAGGGCCTATTAATTGTGGGAGAATTGGTGTGACTGGGCAGCACAGGCTCGCGGAATGGACGGGCCTATTAATTGTAGGTGAATGGGAGTGATTGGGCAGCACAGACTCGTGGAAAGGAAGGGCCTATTAATGGTGGGTGAAAAAGTGTGATTGGGCAGTACAGAGTCGTGGAATGGAAGGGCCTATTAATTGTGGGTGAATGGGTGTGATTGGGCAACACAGGCTCGTCGAATGAAAGCGCCTATTAATTGTGGGTGAATGGATGTGATTGGGCAGCACAGGATCGTGGAATGGGAGGGCCTAATAGTTGTGGGTGAAAGATGTGACTGGGCAACACAGACTCGTGGAAAGGAAGGGCCTATTAATTCTGGGTGAATGGGTGTGATTGGGCAACACAGACTCGTGGAAAGTAAGGGCCCATTAATTGTTGGTGAATGGGTCAGACTGGGCAACACAGGCTCGTGGAATGGAACAGCCTATTAATTGTGGGTGAATGAGTGTGACTGGGCAGTACAGACTCGTGGAAAGGAAGGGCCTATTAATTGTGGGTAAACGAGTGTGATTGGGCAACGGGCACGTGGAAAGGAAGGGCCTATTAATTGTGGGTGAATGGTTGTGACTGGGCAGCACAGACTCGTGGAAAGGAAGGGCCTATTAATTGTGGGTGAATGGGTGAGATTGGGCAACACAGACTCGTGGAAAGGAAGGGCCCATTAATTGTGGGGTAATGGGTGCGATTGGGCAACAAAGGCTCGGGGAAAAGAAGGACCTATTAATTGTGGGTGAATGTGTGTGACTGGGCAACACAGGCTAGTGGAAAGGAAGGGTCAATTAATTGTGGGTGAATGTGTGTGACTGGGCATCACAGACTCGTGGAAAAGAAGTATTTATTAATTGTGGGTGAATGGGTGTGATTGCGCAGCACAGACTCGTGGAAAGGGCCTATTAATTGTGGGTGAAAGGGTGTGATTGGGCAACACCGGCTCATGGAAAGGAAGGGCCTATTAATAGTGGGTGAATGGGTGTGACTGGGCAGCAGAGGCTCGTGGAATGGACGGGCTTAATAATTGTGGGTTAATGGGTGTGACTGGGCAGTACAGCCTCGTGGAAACGAAGGGCCTATTAATTGTTGGTGAATGGGTCAGACTGGGCAACACAGGCTCGTGGAATAGAACGGCCTATTAATTGTGGGTGAATGAGTGTGATTGGGCAGCAGAGACACGTGGAAAGGAAGTGCCTATTAATGGTGGGTGAATGGTTGTGATTGGGCAGCACTGACTCGTGGAAATGAAGGGCCTTTTAATTGTGGATGAATGGGTGTGACTGGGCAACACAGGCTCGTGGAAAGGAAGGGCCTATTAATTGTGGGTGAATGGGTGTGATTGGGCAACAGGCTCGTGGAAAGGAAGGGCCTATTAATTGCGGGTGAAAGCGTGTGATTGGGTAGCGCAGACTCGTGGAAAGGAAGAGCCTATTAATGGTGGGTGAAAAAGTGTGATTGGGCAGCACAGAGTCGTGGAATGGAAGGGCCTATTAACTGTGGGTGAATGGGTGTGATTGGGCAACACAGGCTCGTCGAATGAAAGCGCCTATTAATTATGGGTGAATGGGTGTGATTGGGCAGCACAGGCTCGTGGAATGGGAGGGCCTACTAATTGTGGGTGAAAGTTGTGACTGGGCAACACAGACTCGTGAAAGGAAGGGCCTATTAATTGCGGGTGAAAGCGTGTGATTGGGCAGCGCAGACTCGTGGAAAGGAAGAGCCTATTAATGGTGGGTGAAAAAGTGTGATTGGGCAGCACAGAGTCGTGGAATGGAAGGGCCTATTAACTGTGTGTGAATGGGTGTGATTGGGCAACACAGGCTCGTCGAATGAAAGCGCCTATTAATTGTGGGTGAATGGGTGTGATTGGGCAGCACAGGCTCGTGGAATGGGAGGGCCTACTAATTGTGGGTGAAAGTTGTGACTGGGCAACACAGACTCGTGAAAGGAAGGGCCTATTAATTGTGGGTGAATGGGTGTGATTGGGCAACACAGACTCGTGGAAAGGAAGGGGCCATTAATTGTTGGTGAATGGGTCTGACTGGGCAACACAGGCTCGTGGAATGGAACGGCATATTAATTGTGGGTGAATGAGTGTGATTGGGCAGCAGAGACTCGTGGAAAGGAAGGGCCTATTAATGGTGGGTGAATAGGTGTGATTGCGCAGCACAGACTCCTGGAATAGAAGGGCCTATTAATTGTGGGTGAATGGTTGTGATTGGGCAGCGCTGACTCGTGGAAATGAAGGGCCTATTAATTGTGGATGAATGGGTGTGACTGGGTAACACAGGCTCGTGGAAAGGAAGGGCCTATTAATTGTGGGTGAATGTGTGTGACTGGGCAGCACAGACTCGTGGAAAGGAAGAGCCTATAAATTGTGGGAGAATAGGTGTGATTGCGCACCACAGACTCGTGGAAAAGAAGGGCCTATTAATTGTTGGTGAATGGGTGTGATTGGGCAACAGGCTTTGGAAAGGAAGGGCCTATTAATTGTGGGTGAAAGCGTGTGGTTGGGCAGCACAGACTCGTGGAAAGGATGGGCCTATTAATGGTGGGTGAAAAAGTGTGATTGGGCAGCACAGAGTCGTGGAATGGAAGGGCCTATTAATTGTGGGTGAATGGGTGTGATTGGGCAACACAGGCTCGTCGAATGCAAGCGCCTATTAATTGTGGGTGAATGCATGTGATTGGGCAGCACAGGCTCGTGGAATGGGAGGGCCTACTAATTGTGGGTGAAAGGTGTGACTGGGAAGCACAGACTCATGGAAAGGAAGGGCCTATTAATTGTGGGAGAATTGGTGTGACTGGGCAGCACAGGCTCGCGGAATGGACGGGCCTATTAATTGTAGGTGAATGGGAGTGATTGGGCAGCACAGACTCGTGGAAAGGAAGGGCCTAATAATTGTGGGTGAATGGGTGTGATTGGGCAACAGGTTCGTGGAAAGGAAGGGCCTATTAATTGTGGGTGAATGGGTGTGACTGGGCAGCACACACTCGTGGAATGACGGGCCTATTAATTGTGGGTTAATGGGTGTGATTGGGCAGCACAGACTCGTGGAAAAGAAGGGCCTATTAATTCTGGGTGAATGAGTGTGATTGGACCACACAGGTTCGTGGAAAGGAACTCCCTATTAATTATAGCTGAATGAGTGTGATTGGGCAGCGCTGACTCGTGGAAATGAAGGGCCTATTAATTGTGTATGAATGGGTGTGACTGGGTAACACAGGTTCGTGGAAAGGAAGGGCCTATTAATTGTGGATGAATGTGTGTGACTGGGCAGCACAGACTCGTGGAAAGGAAGAGCCTATAAATTGTGGGAGAATAGGTGTGATTGCGCACCACAGACTCGTGGAAAAGAAGGGCCTATTAATTGTGGGTGAATGGGTGTGATTGGGCAACAGGCTCGTGGAAAGGAAGGGCCTATTAATTGTGGGTGAAAGCGTTTGGTTGGGCAGCACAGACTCGTGAAATGGGAGGGCCTACTAATTGTGGGTGAAAGGTGTGACTGGGCAACACAGACTCGTGGAAAGGAAGGGCGTATTAATTGTGGGTGAATGTGTGTGATTGGGCAACACAGTCTCATGGAAAGAAAGGGCCCATTAATTGTGGGGTAATGGGTGCGATTGGGCAACAAAGGCTCGGGGAAAAGAAGGACCTATTAATTGTGGGTGAATGTGTGTGACTGGGCAACACAGACTCGTGGAAAGCAAGGGCCTATTAATGGTTGGTGAAAAAGTGTGATTCGGCAGTACAGAGTCGTGGAATGGGAGGGCCTACTAATTGTGGGTGAAAGATGTGACTGGGCAACACAGACTCGTGGAAAGGAAGGGCCTATTAATTCAGAGTGAATGGGTGTGATTGGGCAACACAGATTCGTGGAAAGGAAAGGCCCATGAATTGTTGGTGAATGGGTCAGACTGGGCAACACAGGCTCGTGGAATGGAACGGCATATTAATTGTGGGTGAATGAGTGTGATTGGGCAGCAGAGACTCGTGGAAAGGAAGGGCCTATTAATGGTGGGTGAATAGGTGTGATTGCGCAGCACAGACTCCTGGAATAGACGGGCCTATTAATTGTGGGTGAATGGTTGTGATTGGGCAGCGCTGACTCGTGGAAATGAAGGGCCTATTAATTGTGGATGAATGGGTGTGACCGGGTAACACAGGCTCGTGGAAAGAAAGGGCCTATTAATTGTGGGTGAATGTGTGTGACTGGGCAGCACAGACTCGTGGAAAGGAAGAGCCTATAAATTGTGGGAGAATAGGTGTGATTGCGCACCACAGACTCGTGGAAAAGAAGGGCCTATTAATTGTGGGTGAATGGCTGTGATTGGGCAACAGGCTCGTGAAAGGAAGGGCCTATTAATTGCGGGTGAAAGCGTGTCATTGGGTAGCGCAGACTCGTGGAAAGGAAGAGCCTATTAATGGTGGGTGAAAAAGTGTGATTGGGCAGCACAGAGTCGTGGAATGGAAGGGCCTATTAACTGTGGGTGAATGGGTGTGATTGGGCAACACAGGCTCGTCGAATGAAAGCGCCTATTAATTGTGGGTGAATGGGTGTGATTGGGCAGCACAGGCTCGTGGAATGGGAGGGCCTACTAATTGTGGGTGAAAGTTGTGACTGGGCAACACAGACTCGTGAAAGGAAGGGCCTATTAATTGCGGGTGAAAGCGTGTGATTGGGCAGCGCAGACTCGTGGAAAGGAAGAGCCTATTAATGGTGGGTGAAAAAGTGTGATTGGGCAGCACAGAGTCGTGGAATGGAAGGGCCTATTAACTGTGGGTGAATGGGTGTGATTGGGCAACACAGGCTCGTCGAATGAAAGCGCCTATTAATTGTGGGTGAATGGGTGTGATTGGGCAGCACAGGCTCGTGGAATGGGAGGGCCTACTAATTGTGGGTGAAAGTTGTGACTGGGCAACACAGACTCGTGAAAGGAAGGGCCTATTAATTGTGGGTGAATGGGTGTGATTGGGCAACACAGACTCGTGGAAAGGAAGGGGCCATTAATTGTTGGTGAATGGGTCTGACTGGGCAACACAGGCTCGTGGAATGGAACGGCATATTAATTGTGGGTGAATGAGTGTGATTGGGCAGCAGAGACTCGTGGAAAGGAAGGGCCTATTAATGGTGGGTGAATAGGTGTGATTGCGCAGCACAGACTCCTGGAATAGAAGGGCCTATTAATTGTGGGTGAATGGTTGTGATTGGGCAGCGCTGACTCGTGGAAATGAAGGGCCTATTAATTGTGGATGAATGGGTGTGACTGGGTAACACAGGCTCGTGGAAAGGAAGGGCCTATTAATTGTGGGTGAATGTGTGTGACTGGGCAGCACAGACTCGTGGAAAGGAAGAGCCTATAAATTGTGGGAGAATAGGTGTGATTGCGCACCACAGACTCGTGGAAAAGAAGGGCCTATTAATTGTTGGTGAATGGGTGTGATTGGGCAACAGGCTTTGGAAAGGAAGGGCCTATTAATTGTGGGTGAAAGCGTGTGGTTGGGCAGCACAGACTCGTGGAAAGGATGGGCCTATTAATGGTGGGTGAAAAAGTGTGATTGGGCAGCACAGAGTCGTGGAATGGAAGGGCCTATTAATTGTGGGTGAATGGGTGTGATTGGGCAACACAGGCTCGTCGAATGCAAGCGCCTATTAATTGTGGGTGAATGCATGTGATTGGGCAGCACAGGCTCGTGGAATGGGAGGGCCTACTAATTGTGGGTGAAAGGTGTGACTGGGAAGCACAGACTCATGGAAAGGAAGGGCCTATTAATTGTGGGAGAATTGGTGTGACTGGGCAGCACAGGCTCGCGGAATGGACGGGCCTATTAATTGTAGGTGAATGGGAGTGATTGGGCAGCACAGACTCGTGGAAAGGAAGGGCCTAATAATTGTGGGTGAATGGGTGTGATTGGGCAACAGGTTCGTGGAAAGGAAGGGCCTATTAATTGTGGGTGAATGGGTGTGACTGGGCAGCACACACTCGTGGAATGACGGGCCTATTAATTGTGGGTTAATGGGTGTGATTGGGCAGCACAGACTCGTGGAAAAGAAGGGCCTATTAATTCTGGGTGAATGAGTGTGATTGGACCACACAGGTTCGTGGAAAGGAACTCCCTATTAATTATAGCTGAATGAGTGTGATTGGGCAGCACAGACTTGTGGAAAGGAAGGGCCTATTAATTGTGGGTGAATGGGTGAGATTGGGCAGCAGGCTCGTGGAAAGGAAGGGCCCATTAATTTTTGGTGAATGGGTCAGACTGGGCAAAACAGGCTCGTGGAATGGAACGGCATATTAATTGTGGGCAAATGAGTGTGATTGGGCAGCAGAGACTCGTGGAAAGGAAGTGCCTATTAATGGTGGGTGAATAGGTGTGATTGCGCAGCACAGACTCCTGGAATGGAAGGGCCTACTAATTGTGGGTGAATGGTTGTGATTGGGCAGTGCTGACTCGTGGAAATGAAGGGCCTATTAATTGTGTATGAATGGGTGTGACTGGGTAACACAGGCTCGTGGAAAGGAAGGGCCTATTAATTGTGGATGAATGTGTGTGACTGGGCAGCACAGACTCGTGGAAAGGAAGAGCCTATAAATTGTGGGAGAATAGGTGTGATTGCGCACCACAGACTCGTGGAAAAGAAGGGCCTATTAATTGTGGGTGAATGGGTGTGATTGGGCAACAGGCTCGTGGAAAGGAAGGGCCTATTAATTGTGGGTGAAAGCGTTTGGTTGGGCAGCACAGACTCGTGAAATGGGAGGGCCTACTAATTGTGGGTGAAAGGTGTGACTGGGCAACACAGACTCGTGGAAAGGAAGGGCGTATTAATTGTGGGTGAATGTGTGTGATTGGGCAACACAGTCTCATGGAAAGAAAGGGCCCATTAATTGTGGGGTAATGGGTGCGATTGGGCAACAAAGGCTCGGGGAAAAGAAGGACCTATTAATTGTGGGTGAATGTGTGTGACTGGGCAACACAGACTCGTGGAAAGCAAGGGCCTATTAATGGTTGGTGAAAAAGTGTGATTCGGCAGTACAGAGTCGTGGAATGGGAGGGCCTACTAATTGTGGGTGAAAGATGTGACTGGGCAACACAGACTCGTGGAAAGGAAGGGCCTATTAATTCTGAGTGAATGGGTGTGATTGGGCAACACAGACTCGTGGAAAGGAAGGGCCCATGAATTGTTGGTGAATGGGTGTGACTGGGTAACACAGGCTCGTGGAAAGGAAGGGCCTATTAATTGTGGGTGAATGTGTGTGACTGGGCAGCACAGACTCGTGGAAAGGAAGAGCCTATAAATTGTGGGAGAATAGGTGTGATTGCACACCACAGACTCGTGGAAAAGAAGGGCCTATTAATTGTGGGTGAATGGCTGTGATTGGGCAACAGGCTCGTGAAAGGAAGGGCCTATTAATTGTGGGTGAAAGCGTGTGGTTAGGCAGCACAGACTCGTGGAAATGATGGGCCTATTAATGGTGGGTGAAAAAGTGTGATTGGGCAGCACAGAGTCGTGGAATGGAAGGGCCTATTAATTGTGGGTGAATGGGTGTGATTGGGCAACAAAGGCTCGTCGAATGCAAGCGCCTATTAATTGTGGGTGAATGCATGTGATTGGGCAGCACAGGCTCGTGGAATGGGAGGGCCTACTAATTGTGGGTGAAAGGTGTGACTGGGAAGCACAGACTCATGGAAAGGAAGGGCCTATTAATTGTGGGAGAATTGGTGTGACTGGGCAGCACAGGCTCGCGGAATGGACGGGCCTATTAATTGTAGGTGAATGGGAGTGATTGGGCAGCACAGACTCGTGGAAAGGAAGGGCCTAATAATTGTGGGTGAATGGGTGTGATTGGGCAACAGGTTCGTGGAAAGGAAGGTCCTATTAATTGTGGGTGAATGGGTGTGACTGGGCAGCACACACTCGTGGAATGGATGTGCCTATTAATTGTGGGTTAATGGGTGTGACTGGGCAGCACAGACTCGTGGAAAGGATGGGCCTATTAATTGTGGGTGAATGAGTGTGATTGGACCACACAGGTTCGTGGAAAGGAACTCCCTATTAATTATAGCTGAATGAGTGTGATTGGGCAGCACAGACTTGTGGAAAGGAAGGGCCTATTAATTGTGGGTGAATGGGTGAAATTGGGCAGCAGGCTCGTGGAAAGGAAGGGCCTATTTATTGTGGGTGAATGGGTGTGACTGGGCAACACAGCCTCGTGGAAACGAAAGGCCTATTAATTGTTGGTGAATGGGTCAGACTGGGCAACACATGCTCGTGGAATGGAACGTCCTATTAATTGTGGGTGAATGAGTGTGATTGGGCAGAAGAGACTCGTGGAAAGGAAGGGCCTATTAATGGTGGGTGAATGGTTGTGATTGGGCAGCACTCTCTCGTGGAAATGAAGGGCCTATTAATTGTGGATGAATGGTTGTGACTGGGCAACACAGGCTCGTGGAAAGGAAGAGCCTATTAATGGTGGGTGAAAAAGTGTGATTGGGCAGCACAGAGTCGTGGAATGGAAGGGCCTATTAACTGTGGGTGAATGGGTGTGATTGGGCAACTCAGGCTCGTCGAATGAAAGCGCCTATTAATTGTGGGTGAATGGGTGGAATTGGGCAGCACAGGCTCGTGGAATGGGAGGGCCTACTAATTGTGGGTGAAAGGTGTGACTGGGCAACACAGACTCGTGGAAAGGAAGGGCCTATTAATTGTGGGTGAATGGGTGTGATTGGGCAACACAGACTCGTGGAAAGGAAGGGCCCATTAATTGTTGGTGAATAGGTGTGATTGCGCAGCACAGACTCCTGGAATGGAAGGGCCTATTAATTGTGGGTGAATGGTTGTGATTGGGCAGCGCTGACTCGTGGAAATAAAGGGCCTATTAATTGTGTATGAATGGGTGTGACTGGGTAACACAGGCTCGTGGAAAGGAAGGGCCTATTAATTGTGGGTGAATGTGTGTACTGGGCAGCACAGACTCGTGGAAAGGAAGAGCCTATAAATTGTGGGAGAATAGGTGTGATTGCGCACCACAGACTCGTGGAAAAGAAGGGCCTATTAATTGTGGGTGAATGGGTGTGATTGGGCAACAGGCTCGTGGAAAGGAAGGGCCTATTAATTGTGGGTGAAAGCGTTTGGTTGGGCAGCACAGACTCGTGAAATGGGAGGGCCTACTAATTGTGGGTGAAAGGTGTGACTGGGCAACACAGACTCGTGGAAAGGAAGGGCGTATTAATTGTGGGTGAATGTGTGTGATTGGGCAACACAGTCTCATGGAAAGAAAGGGCCCATTAATTGTGGGGTAATGGGTGCGATTGGGCAACAAAGGCTCGGGGAAAAGAAGGACCTATTAATTGTGGGTGAATGTGTGTGACTGGGCAACACAGACTCGTGGAAAGCAAGGGCCTATTAATGGTTGGTGAAAAAGTGTGATTCGGCAGTACAGAGTCGTGGAATGGATGGGCCTATTAATTGTGGGTGAATGGGTGTGATTGGGCAACACAGGCTCGTCGAATGGAAGCGCCTATTAATTGTGGGTGAATGGGTGTGATTGGGCAGCACAGCCTCGTGGAATGGGAGGGCCTACTAATTGTGGGTGAAAGATGTGACTGGGCAACACAGACTCGTGGAAAGGAAGGGCCTATTAATTGTGGGTGAACGAGTGTGAATGGGCAACGGGCTCGTGGAAAAGAAGGGCCTATTAATTGTGGGTGAATGGGTGTGACTGGGCAGCACCGACTCGAGGAAAGGAAGGGCCTATTAATTGTGGGTGAATGGGTGTGATTGGGCAACACAGACTCGTGGAAAGGAACGGCCCATTAATTGTGGGGTAATGGGTGCGATTGGGCAACAAAGGCTCGGGGAAAAGAAGGACCTATTAATTGTGGGTGAATGTGTGTGACTGGGCAACACAGGGCTAGTGGAAAGGAAGGACTTATTAATTGTGGGTGAATGGGTGTGATTGCGCAGCACAGACTCGTGGAAAGGGCCTATTAATTGTGGGTGAATGGGTGTGATTGGGCAACACCGGCTCGTGGAAAGGAAGGGCCTATTAATTGTGGGGGAATGGGTGTGACTGGGCCGCACAGGCTCGCGGAATGGACGGGCTTATTAATTGTGGGTTAATGGGTGTGACAGGGCAGTACAGCCTCGTGGAAACGAAGGGCCTATTAATTGTTGGTGAATGGGTCAGACTGGGCAACACAGGCTCGTGGAATAGAACGGCCTAATAATTGTGGGTGAATGGGTGTGATTGGGCAACAGGCTCGTGGAAATGAAGGGCCTATTAATTGTGGGTGAAAGCTTTTGGTTGGGCAGCACGGACTCGTGGAATGGGAGGGCCTACTAATTGTGGGTGTAAGGTGTGACTGGGCAACACAGACTCGTGGAAAGGAAGGGCCTATTAATTGTGGGTGAATGTGTGTGATTGGGCAGCACAGTCTCTTGGAAAGAAAGGGCCCATTAATTGTGGGGTAATGGTTGCGATTGGGCAACAAAGGCTCGGGGAAAAGAAGGATCTATTAATTGTGGGTGAATGTGTGTGACTGGGCAACACAGACTCGTTGAAAGGAAGGGCCTATTAATGGTGGGTGAAAAAGTGTGATTGGGCAGTACAGAGTCGTGGAATGGAAGGGTCTATTAATTGTGGGTGAATGGGTGTGATTGGGCAACACAGGCTCGTCGAATGAAAGCGCCTATTAATTGTGGGTGAATGGATGTGATTGGGCAGCACAGGATCGTGGAATGGGAGGGCCTAATAGTTGTGGGTGAAAGATGTGACTGGGCAACACAGACTCGTGGAAAGGAAGGGCCTATTAATTCTGGGTGAATGGGTGTGATTGGGCAACACAGACTCGTGGAAAGTAAGGGCCCATTAATTGTTGGTGAATGGGTCAGACTGGGCAACACAGGCTCGTGGAATGGAACAGCCTATTAATTGTGGGTGAATGAGTGTGACTGGGCAGTACAGACTCGTGGAAAGGAAGGGCCTATTAATTGTGGGTAAACGAGTGTGATTGGGCAACGGGCTCGTGGAAAGGAAGGGCCTATTAATTGTGGGTGAATGGTTGTGACTGGGCAGCACAGACTCGTGGAAAGGAAGGGCCTATTAATTGTGGGTGAATGGGTGAGATTGGGCAACACAGACTCGTGGAAAGGAAGGGCCCATTAATTGTGGGGTAATGGGTGCGATTGGGCAACAAAGGCTCGGGGAAAAGAAGGACCTATTAATTGTGGGTGAATGTGTGTGACTGGGCAACACAGGCTAGTGGAAAGGAAGGGTCAATTAATTGTGGGTGAATGTGTGTGACTGGGCATCACAGACTCGTGGAAAAGAAGGATTTATTAATTGTGGGTGAATGGGTGTGATTGCGCAGCACAGACTCGTGGAAAGGGCCTATTAATTGTGGGTGAAAGGGTGTGATTGGGCAACACCGGCTCATGGAAAGGAAGGGCCTATTAATAGTGGGTGAATGGGTGTGACTGGGCAGCAGAGGCTCGTGGAATGGACGGGCTTAATAATTGTGGGTTAATGGGTGTGACTGGGCAGTACAGCCTCGTGGAAACGAAGGGCCTATTAATTGTTGGTGAATGGGTCAGACTGGGCAATACAGGCTCGTGGAATAGAACGGCCTATTAATTGTGGGTGAATGAGTGTGATTGGGCAGCAGAGACTCGTGGAAAGGAAGTGCCTATTAATGGTGGGTGAATGGTTGTGATTGGGCAGCACTGACTCGTGGAAATGAAGGGCCTTTTAATTGTGGATGAATGGGTGTGACTGGGCAACACAGGCTCGTGGAAAGGAAGGGCCTATTAATTGTGGGTGAATGGGTGTGATTGGGCAACAGGCTCGTGGAAAGGAAGGGCCTATTAATTGCGGGTGAAAGCGTGTGATTGGGTAGCGCAGACTCGTGGAAAGGAAGAGCCTATTAATGGTGGGTGAAAAAGTGTGATTGGGCAGCACAGAGTCGTGGAATGGAAGGGCCTATTAACTGTGGGTGAATGGGTGTGATTGGGCAACACAGGCTCGTCGAATGAAAGCGCCTATTAATTGTGGGTGAATGGGTGTGATTGGGCAGCACAGGCTCGTGGAATGGGAGGGCCTACTAATTGTGGGTGAAAGTTGTGACTGGGCAACACAGACTCGTGAAAGGAAGGGCCTATTAATTGCGGGTGAAAGCGTGTGATTGGGCAGCGCAAACTCGTGGAAAGGAAGAGCCTATTAATGGTGGGTGAAAAAGTGTGATTGGGCAGCACAGAGTCGTGGAATAGAAGGGCCTATTAACTGTGGGTGAATGGGTGTGATTGGGCAACACAGGCTCGTCGAATGAAAGCGCCTATTAATTGTGGGTGAATGGGTGTGATTGTGCAGCACAGGCTCGTGGAATGGGAGGGCCTACTAATTGTGGGTGAAAGTTGTGACTGGGCAACACAGACTCGTGAAAGGAAGGGCCTATTAATTGTGGGTGAATGGGTGTGATTGGGCAACACAGACTCGTGGAAAGGAAGGGGCCATTAATTGTTGGTGAATGGGTCTGACTGGGCAACACAGGCTCGTGGAATGGAACGGCATATTAATTGTGGGTGAATGAGTGTGATTGGGCAGCAGAGACTCGTGGAAAGGAAGGGCCTATTAATGGTGGGTGAATAGGTGTGATTGCGCAGCACAGACTCCTGGAATGGAAGGGCCTATTAATTGTGGGTGAATGGTTGTGATTGGGCAGCGCTGACTCGTGGAAATGAAGGGCCTATTAATTGTGGATGAATGGGTGTGACTGGGTAACACAGGCTCGTGGAAAGGAAGGGCCTATTAATTGTGGGTGAATGTGTGTGACTGGGCAGCACAGACTCGTGGAAAGGAAGAGCCTATAAATTGTGGGAGAATAGGTGTGATTGCGCACCACAGACTCGTGGAAAAGAAGGGCCTATTAATTGTTGGTGAATGGGTGTGATTGGGCAACAGGCTTTGGAAAGGAAGGGCCTATTAATTGTGGGTGAAAGCGTGTGGTTGGGCAGCACAGACTCGTGGAAAGGATGGGCCTATTAATGGTGGGTGAAAAAGTGTGATTGGGCAGCACAGAGTCGTGGAATGGAAGGGCCTATTAATTGTGGGTGAATGGGTGTGATTGGGCAACACAGGCTCGTCGAATGCAAGCGCCTATTAATTGTGGGTGAATGCATGTGATTGGGCAGCACAGGCTCGTGGAATGGGAGGGCCTACTAATTGTGGGTGAAAGGTGTGACTGGGAAGCACAGACTCATGGAAAGGAAGGGCCTATTAATTGTGGGAGAATTGGTGTGACTGGGCAGCACAGGCTCGCGGAATGGACGGGCCTATTAATTGTAGGTGAATGGGAGTGATTGGGCAGCACAGACTCGTGGAAAGGAAGGGCCTAATAATTGTGGGTGAATGGGTGTGATTGGGCAACAGGTTCGTGGAAAGGAAGGGCCTATTAATTGTGGGTGAATGGGTGTGACTGGGCAGCACACACTCGTGGAATGACGGGCCTATTAATTGTGGTTTAATGGGTGTGATTGGGCAGCACAGACTCGTGGAAAAGAAGGGCCTATTAATTCTGGGTGAATGAGTGTGATTGGACCACACAGGTTCGTGGAAAGGAACTTCCTATTAATTATAGCTGAATGAGTGTGATTGGGCAGCACAGACTTGTGGAAAGGAAGGGCCTATTAATTGTGGGTGAATGGGTGAGATTGGGCAGCAGGCTCGTGGAAAGGAAGGGCCCATTAATTTTTGGTGAATGGGTCAGACTGGGCAAAACAGGCTCGTGGAATGGAACGGCATATTAATTGTGGGTAAATGAGTGTGATTGGGCAGCAGAGACTCGTGGAAAGGAAGTGCCTATTAATGGTGGGTGAATAGGTGTGATTGCGCAGCACAGACTCCTGGAATGGAAGGGCCTACTAATTGTGGGTGAATGGTTGTGATTGGGCAGCGCTGACTCGTGGAAATGAAGGGCCTATTAATTGTGTATGAATGGGTGTGACTGGGTAACACAGGCTCGTGGAAAGGAAGGGCCTATTAATTGTGGATGAATGTGTGTGACTGGGCAGCACAGACTCGTGGAAAGGAAGAGCCTATAAATTGTGGGAGAATAGGTGTGATTGCGCACCACAGACTCGTGGAAAAGAAGGGCCTATTAATTGTGGGTGAATGGGTGTGATTGGGCAACAGGCTCGTGGAAAGGAAGGGCCTATTAATTGTGGGTGAAAGCGTTTGGTTGGGCAGCACAGACTCGTGAAATGGGAGGGCCTACTAATTGTGGGTGAAAGGTGTGACTGGGCAACACAGACTCGTGGAAAGGAAGGGCGTATTAATTGTGGGTGAATGTGTGTGATTGGGCAACACAGTCTCATGGAAAGAAAGGGCCCATTAATTGTGGGGTAATGGGTGCGATTGGGCAACAAAGGCTCGGGGAAAAGAAGGACCTATTAATTGTGGGTGAATGTGTGTGACTGGGCAACACAGACTCGTGGAAAGCAAGGGCCTATTAATGGTTGGTGAAAAAGTGTGATTCGGCAGTACAGAGTCGTGGAATGGGAGGGCCTACTAATTGTGGGTGAAAGATGTGACTGGGCAACACAGACTCGTGGAAAGGAAGGGCCTATTAATTCTGAGTGAATGGGTGTGATTGGGCAACACAGACTCGTGGAAAGGAAGGGCCCATGAATTGTTGGTGAATGGGTCAGACTGGGCAACACAGGCTCGTGGAATGGAACGGCATATTAATTGTGGGTGAATGAGTGTGATTGGGCAGCAGAGACTCGTGGAAAGGAAGGGCCTATTAATGGTGGGTGAATAGGTGTGATTGCGCAGCACAGACTCCTGGAATAGACGGGCCTATTAATTGTGGGTGAATGGTTGTGATTGGGCAGCGCTGACTCGTGGAAATGAAGGGCCTATTAATTGTGGATGAATGGGTGTGACCGGGGAACACAGGCTCGTGGAAAGGAAGGGCCTATTAATTGTGGGTGAATGTGTGTGACTGGGCAGCACAGACTCGTGGAAAGGAAGAGCCTATAAATTGTGGGAGAATAGGTGTGATTGCGCACCACAGACTCGTGGAAAAGAAGGGCCTATTAATTGTGGGTGAATGGCTGTGATTGGGCAACAGGCTCGTGAAAGGAAGGGCCTATTAATTGTGGGTGAAAGCGTGTGGTTAGGCAGCACAGACTCGTGGAAAGGATGTGCCTATTAATGGTGGGTGAAAAAGTGTGATTGGGCAGCACAGAGTCGTGGAATGGAAGGGCCTATTAATTGTGGGTGAATGGGTGTGATTGGGCAACAAAGGCTCGTCGAATGCAAGCGCCTATTAATTGTGGGTGAATGCATGTGATTGGGCAGCACAGGCTCGTGGAATGGGAGGGCCTACTAATTGTGGGTGAAAGGTGTGACTGGGAAGCACGGACTCATGGAAAGGAAGGGCCTATTAATTGTGGGAGAATTGGTGTGACTGGGCAGCACAGGCTCGCGGAATGGACGGGCCTATTAATTGTAGGTGAATGGGAGTGATTGGGCAGCACAGACTCGTGGAAAGGAAGGGCCTAATAATTGTGGGTGAATGGGTGTGATTGGGCAACAGGTTCGTGGAAAGGAAGGTCCTATTAATTGTGGGTGAATGGGTGTGACTGGGCAGCACACACTCGTGGAATGGATGTGCCTATTAATTGTGGGTTAATGGGTGTGACTGGGCAGCACACACTCGTGGAAAGGATGGGCCTATTAATTGTGGGTGAATGAGTGTGATTGGACCACACAGGTTCGTGGAAAGGAACTCCCTATTAATTATAGCTGAATGAGTGTGATTGGGCAGCACAGACTTGTGGAAAGGAAGGGCCTATTAATTGTGGGTGAATGGGTGAAATTGGGCAGCAGGCTCGTGGAAAGGAAGGGCCTATTTATTGTGGGTGAATGGGTGTGACTGGGCAACACAGCCTCGTGGAAACGAAAGGCCTATTAATTGTTGGTGAATGGGTCAGACTGGGCAACACATGCTCGTGGAATGGAACGTCCTATTAATTGTGGGTGAATGAGTGTGATTGGGCAGCAGAGACTCGTGGAAAGGAAGGGCCTATTAATGGTGGGTGAATGGTTGTGATTGGGCAGCACTCTCTCGTGGAAATGAAGGGCCTATTAATTGTGGATGAATGGTTGTGACTGGGCAACACAGGCTCGTGGAAAGGAAGAGCCTATTAATGGTGGGTGAAAAAGTGTGATTGGGCAGCACAGAGTCGTGGAATGGAAGGGCCTATTAACTGTGGGTGAATGGGTGTGATTGGGCAACTCAGGCTCGTCGAATGAAAGCGCCTATTAATTATGGGTGAATGGGTGGAATTGGGCAGCACAGGCTCGTGGAATGGGAGGGCCTACTAATTGTGGGTGAAAGGTGTGACTGGGCAACACAGACTCGTGGAAAGGAAGGGCCTATTAATTGTGGGTGAATGGGTGTGATTGGGCAACACAGACTCGTGGAAAGGAAGGGCCCATTAATTGTTGGTGAATAGGTGTGATTGCGCAGCACAGACTCCTGGAATGGAAGGGCCTATTAATTGTGGGTGAATGGTTGTGATTGGGCAGCGCTGACTCGTGGAAATAAAGGGCCTATTAATTGTGTATGAATGGGTGTGACTGGGTAACACAGGCTCGTGGAAAGGAAGGGCCTATTAATTGTGGGTGAATGTGTGTACTGGGCAGCACAGACTCGTGGAAAGGAAGAGCCTATAAATTGTGGGAGAATAGGTGTGATTGCGCACCACAGACTCGTGGAAAAGAAGGGCCTATTAATTGTGGGTGAATGGGTGTGATTGGGCAACAGGCTCGTGGAAAGGAAGGGCCTATTAATTGTGGGTGAAAGCGTTTGGTTGGGCAGCACAGACTCGTGAAATGGGAGGGCCTACTAATTGTGGGTGAAAGGTGTGACTGGGCAACACAGACTCGTGGAAAGGAAGGGCGTATTAATTGTGGGTGAATGTGTGTGATTGGGCAACACAGTCTCATGGAAAGAAAGGGCCCATTAATTGTGGGGTAATGGGTGCGATTGGGCAACAAAGGCTCGGGGAAAAGAAGGACCTATTAATTGTGGGTGAATGTGTGTGACTGGGCAACACAGACTCGTGGAAAGCAAGGGCCTATTAATGGTTGGTGAAAAAGTGTGATTCGGCAGTACAGAGTCGTGGAATGGATGGGCCTATTAATTGTGGGTGAATGGGTGTGATTGGGCAACACAGGCTCGTCGAATGGAAGCGCCTATTAATTGTGGGTGAATGGGTGTGATTGGGCAGCACAGCCTCGTGGAATGGGAGGGCCTACTAATTGTGGGTGAAAGATGTGACTGGGCAACACAGACTCGTGGAAAGGAAGGGCCTATTAATTCTGAGTGAATGGGTGTGATTGGGCAACACAGACTCGTGGAAAGGAAGGGCCCATTAATTGTTGGTGAATGGGTCGGACTGGGCAACACAGGCTCGTGGAATGGAACAGCCTATTAATTGTGGGTGAATGAGTGTGACTGGGCAGTACAGACTCTTGGAAAGGAAGGGCCTATTAATGGTGGGTGAATAGGTGTGATTGCGCAGCACAGACTCCTGGAATGGAAGGTCCTATTAATTGTGGGTGAATGGTTGTGATTGGGCAGCACTGACTCGTGGAAAAGAAGGGCCTATTAATTGTGGGTGAATGGGTGTGATTGGGCAACAGGCCCGTGAAAGGAAGGGCCTATTAATTGTGGGTGAAAGCGTGTGGTAGGGCAGCACAGACTCGTGGAAAGGAAGGGCCTATTAATGGTGGGTGAAAAAATGTGATTGGGCAGGACAGAGTCGTGGAATGGAATGGCCTATTAATTGTGGGTGAATGGGTGTGATTGGGCAACACAGGCTCGTCGAATGCAAGCGCCTATTAATTGTGGGTGAATGGGTGTGATTGCGCAGCAAAGACTCGTGGAAAGGGCCTATTAATTGTGGGTGAAAGGGTGTGATTGGGCAACACCGGCTCGTGGAAAGGAAGGGCCTATTAATTGTTGGTGAATGGGTGTGACTGGGCAGCAGAGGCTCGTGGAATGGACGGGCTTAATAATTTTGGGTTAATGGGTGTGACTGGGCAGTACAGCCTCGTGGAAACGAAGGGCCTATTAATTGTTGGTGAATGGGTCAGACTGGGCAACACAGGCTCGTGGAATAGAACGGCCTATTAATTGTGGGTGAATGAGTGTGATTGGGCAGCAGAGACTCGTGGAAAGGAAGGGCCTATTAATGGTGGGTGAATGGTTGTGATTGGGCAGCACTGACTCGTGGAAATGAAGCGCCTTTTAATTGTGGATGAATTGGTGTGACTGGGCAACACAGGCTCGTGGAAAGGAAGGGCCTATTAATTGTGGGTGAATGTGTGTGACTGGGCAGCACAGATTCGTGGAAAGGATGGGCCTATTAATTGTGGGTGAATGGGTGTGATTGGGCAACAGGCTCGTGGAAAGGAAGGGCCTATTAATTGTGGGTGAAAGCGTGTGATTGGGCAGCGCAGACTCGTGGAAATGAAGAGCCTATTAATGGTGGGTGAAAAAGTGTGATTGGGCAGCACAGAGTCGTGGAATGGAAGGGCCTATTAACTGTGGGTGAATGGGTGTGATTGGGCAGCACAGGCTCGTGGAATGGGAGGGCCTACTAATTGTGGGTGAAAGGTGTGACTGGGCAACACAGACTCGTGAAAGGAAGGGCCTATTAATTGTGGGTGAATGGGTGTGATTGGGCAACACAGACTCGTGGAAGGGAAGGGCCCATTAATTGTTGGTGAATGGGTCAGCCTGGGGAACACAGGCTCGTGGAATGGAACGGCATATTAATTGTGGGTGAATGAGTGTGATTGGGCAGCAGAGACACGTAGAAAGGAAGGGCCTATTAATGGTGGGTGAATAGGTGTGATTGCGCAGCACAAACTCCTGGTATGGAAGGGCCTATTAATTGTAGGTGAATGGTTGTGATTGGGCAGCACAGACTCGTGGAAAGGAAGGCCTAATAATTGTGGGTGAATGGGTGTGATTGGGCAACAGGTTCGTGGAAAGGAAGGGCCTATTAATTGTGGGTGAATGGGTGTGACTGGGCAGCACACACTCGTGGAATGACGGGCCTATTAATTGTGGGTTAATGGGTGTGATTGGGCAGCACGGACTCGTGGAAAAGAAGGGCCTATTAATTGTGGGTGAATGAGTGTGATTGGACCACACAGGTTCGTGGAAAGGAACTCCCTATTAATTATAGCTGAATGAGTGTGATTGGGCAGCACAGACTTGTGGAAAGGAAGGGCCTATTAATTGTGGGTGAATGGGTGAGATTGGGCAGCAGGCTCGTGGAAAGGAAGGGCCTATTTATTGTGGGTGAATGGGTGTGACTGGGCAACACAGCCTCGTGGAAACGAAGGGCCTATTAATTGTTGGTGAATGGGTCAGACTGGGCAACACATGCTCGTGGAATGGAACGTCCTATTAATTGTGGGTGAATGAGTGTGATTGGGCAGCAGAGACTCGTGGAAAGTAAGGGCCTATTAATGGTGGGTGAATGGTTGTGATTGGGCAGCACTCTCTCGTGGAAATGAAGGGCCTATTAATTGTGGATGAATGGGTGTGACTGGGCAACACAGGCTCGTGGAAATGCAGAGCCTATTAATGGTGGGTGAAAAAGTGTGATTGGGCAGCACAGAGTCGTGGAATGGAAGGGCCTATTAACTGTGGGTGAATGGGTGTGATTGGGCAACTCAGGCTCGTCGAATGAAAGCGCCTATTAATTGTGGGTGAATGGGTGTGATTGGGCAGCACAGGCTCGTGGAATGGGAGGGCCTACTAATTGTGGGTGAAAGGTGTGACTGGGCAACACAGACTCGTGGAAAGGAAGGGCCTATTAATTGTGGGTGAATGGGTGTGATTGTGCAACACAGACTCGTGGAAAGGAAGGATCCATTAATTGTTGGTGAATGGGTCAGACTGGGCAAAACAGGCTCGTGGAATGGAATGGCATATTAATTGTGGGTGAATGAGTGTGATGGGGCAGCAGAGACTCGTGGAAAGGAAGTGCCTATTAATGGTGGGTGAATAGGTGTGATTGCGCAGCACAGACTCCTGGAATGGAAGGGCCTATTAATTGTGGGTGAATGGTTGTGATTGGGCAGCGCTGACTCGTGGAAATGAAGGGCCTATTAATTGTGTATGAATGGGTGTGACTGGGTAACACAGGCTCGTGGAAAGGAAGAGCCTATAAATTGTGGGAGAATAGGTGTGATTGCGCACCACAGACTCGTGGAAAAGAAGGGCCTATTAATTGTGGGTGAATGGGTGTGATTGGGCAACAGGCTCGTGGAAAGGAAGGGCCTATTAATTGTGGGTGAAAGCGTTTGGTTGGGCAGCACAGACTCGTGAAATGGGAGGGCCTACTAATTGTGGGTGAATGGTGTGACTGGGCAACACAGACTCGTGGAAAGGAAGGGCGTATTAATTGTGGGTGAATGTGTGTGATTGGGCAACACAGTCTCATGGAAAGAAAGGGCCCATTAATTGTGGGGTAATGGGTGCGATTGGTCAAAAAAGGCTCGGGGAAAAGAAGGACCTATTAATTGTGGGTGAATGTGTGTGACTGGGCAACACAGACTCGTGGAAAGCAAGGGCCTATTAATGGTTGGTGAAAAAGTGTGATTCGGCAGTACAGAGTCGTGGAATAGAAGTGCCTATTAATTGTGGGTGAATGGGTGTGATTGGGCAACACAGACTCGTGGAAAGGAAGGGCCCATTAATTGTTGGTGAATGGGTCAGACTGGGCAACACAGGCTCGTGGAATGGAACGGCATATTAATTGTGGGTGAATGAGTGTGATTGGGCAGCAGAGACTCGTGGAAAGGAAGGGCCTATTAATGGTGGGTGAATAGGTGTGATTGCGCAGCACAGACTCCTGAAATAGACGGGCCTATTAATTGTGGGTGAATGGTTGTGATTGGGCAGCACAGAGTCGTGGAATGGAAGGGCCTATTAATTGTGGGTGAATGGGTGTGATTGGGCAACAAAGGCTCGTTGAATGCAAGCGCCTATTAATTGTGGGTGAATGCATGTGATTGGGCAGCACAGGCTCGTGGAATGGGAGGACCTACTAATTGTGGGTGAAAGGTGTGACTGGGAAGCACAGACTCATGGAAAGGAAGGGCCTATTAATTGTGGGAGAATTGGTGTGACTGGGCAGCACAGGCTCGCGGAATGGACTGGCCTATTAATTGTAGGTGAATGGGAGTGATTGGGCAGCACAGACTCGTGGAAAGGAAGGGCCTAATAATTGTGAGTGAATGGGTGTGATTGGGCAACAGGTTCGTGGAAAGGAAGGGCCTATTAATTGTGGGTGAATGGGTGTGACCGGGCAGCACACACTCGTGGAATGGACGGGCCTATTAATTGTGGGTTAATGGGTGTGACTGGGCAGCACAGACTCGTGGAAAGGAAGGGCCTATTAATTGTGGGTGAATGAGTGTGATTGGACCACACAGGTTCGTGGAAAGGAACTCCCTATTAATTATAGCTGAATGAGTGTGATTGGGCAGCACAGACTTGTGGAAAGGAAGGGCCTATTAATTGTGGGTGAATGGGTGAGATTGGGCAGCAGGCTCGTGGAAAGGAAGGGCCTATTTATTGTGGGTGAATGGGTGTGACTGGGCAACACAGCCTCGTGGAAACGAAAGGCCTATTAATTGTTGGTGAATGGGTCAGACTGGGCAACACATGCTCGTGGAATGGAACGTCCTATTAATTGTGGGTGAATGAGTGTGATTGGGCAGCAGAGACTCGTGGAAAGGAAGGGCCTATTAATGGTGGGTGAATGGTTGTGATTGGGCAGCACTCTCTCGTGGAAATGAAGGGCCTATTAATTGTGGATGAATGGTTGTGACTGGGCAACACAGGCTCGTGGAAAGGAATTGCCTATTAATGGTGGGTGAAAAAGTGTGATTGGGCAGCACAGAGTCGTGGAATGGAAGGGCCTATTAACTGTGGGTGAATGGGTGTGATTGGGCAACTCAGGCTCGTCGAATGAAAGCGCCTATTAATTGTGGGTGAATGGGTGGAATTGGGCAGCACAGGCTCGTGGAATGGGAGGGCCTACTAATTGTGGGTGAAAGGTGTGACTGGGCAACACAGCCTCGTGGAAAGGAAGGGCCTATTAATTGTGGGAGAATTGGTGTGACTGGGCAGCACAGGCTCGCGGAATGGACGGGCCTATTAATTGTAGGTGAATGGGAGTGATTGGGCAGCACAGACTCGTGGAAAGGAAGGGCCTAATAATTGTGGGTGAATGGGTGTGATTGGGCAACAGGTTCGTGGAAAGGAAGGTCGTATTAATTGTGGGTGAATGGGTGTGACTGGGCAGCACACACTCGTGGAATGGATGTGCCTATTAATTGTGGGTTAATGGGTGTGACTGGGCAGCACAGACTCGTGGAAAGGATGGGCCTATTAATTGTGGGTGAATGAGTGTGATTGGACCACACAGGTTCGTGGAAAGGAACTCCCTATTAATTATAGCTGAATGAGTGTGATTGGGCAGCACAGACTTGTGGAAAGGAAGGGCCTATTAATTGTGGGTGAATGGGTGAAATTGGGCAGCAGGCTCGTGGAAAGGAAGGGCCTATTTATTGTGGGTGAATGGGTGTGACTGGGCAACACAGCCTCGTGGAAACGAAAGGCCTATTAATTGTTGGTGAATGGGTCAGACTGGGCAACACATGCTCGTGGAATGGAACGTCCTATTAATTGTGGGTGAATGGGTGTGATTGGGCAACACAGGCTCGTCGAATGGAAGCGCCTATTAATTGTGGGTGAATGGGTGTGATTGGGCAGCACAGCCTCGTGGAATGGGAGGGCCTACTAATTGTGGGTGAAAGATGTGACTGGGCAACACAGACTCGTGGAAAGGAAGGGCCTATTAATTCTGAGTGAATGGGTGTGATTGGGCAACACAGACTCGTGGAAAGGAAGGGCCCATTAATTGTTGGTGAATGGGTCGGACTGGGCAACACAGGCTCGTGGAATGGAACAGCCTATTAATTGTGGGTGAATGAGTGTGACTGGGCAGTACAGACTCTTGGAAAGGAAGGGCCTATTAATGGTGGGTGAATAGGTGTGATTGCGCAGCACAGACTCCTGGAATGGAAGGTCCTATTAATTGTGGGTGAATGGTTGTGATTGGGCAGCACTGACTCGTGGAAAAGAAGGGCCTATTAATTGTGGGTGAATGGGTGTGATTGGGCAACAGGCCCGTGAAAGGAAGGGCCTATTAATTGTGGGTGAAAGCGTGTGGTAGGGCAGCACAGACTCGTGGAAAGGAAGGGCCTATTAATGGTGGGTGAAAAAATGTGATTGGGCAGGACAGAGTCGTGGAATGGAATGGCCTATTAATTGTGGGTGAATGGGTGTGATTGGGCAACACAGGCTCGTCGAATGCAAGCGCCTATTAATTGTGGGTGAATGGGTGTGATTGCGCAGCAAAGACTCGTGGAAAGGGCCTATTAATTGTGGGTGAAAGGGTGTGATTGGGCAACACCGGCTCGTGGAAAGGAAGGGCCTATTAATTGTGGATGAATGGTTGTGACTGGGCAACACAGGCTCGTGGAAAGGAATTGCCTATTAATGGTGGGTGAAAAAGTGTGATTGGGCAGCACAGAGTCGTGGAATGGAAGGGCCTATTAACTGTGGGTGAATGGGTGTGATTGGGCAACTCAGGCTCGTCGAATGAAAGCGCCTATTAATTGTGGGTGAATGGGTGGAATTGGGCAGCACAGGCTCGTGGAATGGGAGGGCCTACTAATTGTGGGTGAAAGGTGTGACTGGGCAACACAGCCTCGTGGAAAGGAAGGGCCTATTAATTGTGGGAGAATTGGTGTGACTGGGCAGCACAGGCTCGCGGAATGGACGGGCCTATTAATTGTAGGTGAATGGGAGTGATTGGGCAGCACAGACTCGTGGAAAGGAAGGGCCTAATAATTGTGGGTGAATGGGTGTGATTGGGCAACAGGTTCGTGGAAAGGAAGGTCCTATTAATTGTGGATGAATGGTTGTGACTGGGCAACACAGGCTCGTGGAAAGGAATTGCCTATTAATGGTGGGTGAAAAAGTGTGATTGGGCAGCACAGAGTCGTGGAATGGAAGGGCCTATTAACTGTGGGTGAATGGGTGTGATTGGGCAACTCAGGCTCGTCGAATGAAAGCGCCTATTAATTGTGGGTGAATGGGTGGAATTGGGCAGCACAGGCTCGTGGAATGGGAGGGCCTACTAATTGTGGGTGAAAGGTGTGACTGGGCAACACAGCCTCGTGGAAAGGAAGGGCCTATTAATTGTGGGAGAATTGGTGTGACTGGGCAGCACAGGCTCGCGGAATGGACGGGCCTATTAATTGTAGGTGAATGGGAGTGATTGGGCAGCACAGACTCGTGGAAAGGAAGGGCCTAATAATTGTGGGTGAATGGGTGTGATTGGGCAACAGGTTCGTGGAAAGGAAGGTCCTATTAATTGTGGGTGAATGGGTGTGACTGGGCAGCACACACTCGTGGAATGGATGTGCCTATTAATTGTGGGTTAATGGGTGTGACTGGGCAGCACAGACTCGTGGAAAGGATGGGCCTATTAATTGTGGGTGAATGAGTGTGATTGGACCACACAGGTTCGTGGAAAGGAACTCCCTATTAATTATAGCTGAATGAGTGTGATTGGGCAGCACAGACTTGTGGAAAGGAAGGGCCTATTAATTGTGGGTGAATGGGTGAAATTGGGCAGCAGGCTCGTGGAAAGGAAGGGCCTATTTATTGTGGGTGAATGGGTGTGACTGGGCAACACAGCCTCGTGGAAACGAAAGGCCTATTAATTGTTGGTGAATGGGTCAGACTGGGCAACACATGCTCGTGGAATGGAACGTCCTATTAATTGTGGGTGAATGAGTGTGATTGGGCAGCAGAGACTCGTGGAAAGGAAGGGCCTATTAATGGTGGGTGAATGGTTGTGATTGGGCAGCACTCTCTCGTGGAAATGAAGGGCCTATTAATTGTGGATGAATGGTTGTGACTGGGCAACACAGGCTCGTGGAAAGGAAGAGCCTATTAATGGTGGGTGAAAAAGTGTGATTGGGCAGCACAGAGTCGTGGAATGGAAGGGCCTATTAACTGTGGGTGAATGGGTGTGATTGGGCAACTCAGGCTCGTTGAATGAAAGCGCCTATTAATTATGGGTGAATGGGTGGAATTGGGCAGCACAGGCTCGTGGAATGGGAGGGCCTACTAATTGTGGGAGAAAGGTGTGACTGGGCAACACAGACTCGTGGAAAGGAAGGGCCTATTAATTGTGGGTGAATGGGTGTGATTGGGCAACACAGACTCGTGGAAAGGAAGGGCCCATTAATTGTTGGTGAATAGGTGTGATTGCGCAGCACAGACTCCTGGAATGGAAGGGCCTATTAATTGTGGGTGAATGGTTGTGATTGGGCAGCGCTGACTCGTGGAAATAAAGGGCCTATTAATTGTGTATGAATGGGTGTGACTGGGTAACACAGGCTCGTGGAAAGGAAGGGCCTATTAATTGTGGGTGAATGTGTGTACTGGGCAGCACAGACTCGTGGAAAGGAAGAGCCTATAAATTGTGGGAGAATAGGTGTGATTGCTCACCACAGACTCGTGGAAAAGAAGGGCCTATTAATTGTGGGTGAATGGGTGTGATTGGGCAACAGGCTCGTGGAAAGGAAGGGCCTATTAATTGTGGGTGAAAGCGTTTGGTTGGGCAGCACAGACTCGTGAAATGGGAGGGCCTACTAATTGTGGGTGAAAGGTGTGACTGGGCAACACAGACTCGTGGAAAGGAAGGGCGTATTAATTGTGGGTGAATGTGTGTGATTGGGCAACACAGTCTCATGGAAAGAAAGGGCCCATTAATTGTGGGGTAATGGGTGCGATTGGGCAACAAAGGCTCGGGGAAAAGAAGGACCTATTAATTGTGGGTGAATGTGTGTGACTGGGCAACACAGACTCGTGGAAAGCAAGGGCCTATTAATGGTTGGTGAAAAAGTGTGATTCGGCAGTACAGAGTCGTGGAATGGATGGGCCTATTAATTGTGGGTGAATGGGTGTGATTGGGCAACACAGGCTCGTCGAATGGAAGCGCCTATTAATTGTGGGTGAATGGGTGTGATTGGGCAGCACAGCCTCGTGGAATGGGAGGGCCTACTAATTGTGGGTGAAAGATGTGACTGGGCAACACAGACTCGTGGAAAGGAAGGGCCTATTAATTCTGAGTGAATGGGTGTGATTGGGCAACACAGACTCGTGGAAAGGAAGGGCCCATTAATTGTTGGTGAATGGGTCGGACTGGGCAACACAGGCTCGTGGAATGGAACAGCCTATTAATTGTGGGTGAATGAGTGTGACTGGGCAGTACAGACTCTTGGAAAGGAAGGGCCTATTAATGGTGGGTGAATAGGTGTGATTGCGCAGCACAGACTCCTGGAATGGAAGGTCCTATTAATTGTGGGTGAATGGTTGTGATTGGGCAGCACTGACTCGTGGAAAAGAAGGGCCTATTAATGGTGGGTGAAAAAATGTGATTGGGCAGGACAGAGTCGTGGAATGCAAGCGCCTATTAATTGTGGGTGAATGGGTGTGATTGCGCAGCAAAGACTCGTGGAAAGGGCCTATTAATTGTGGGTGAAAGGGTGTGATTGGGCAACACCGGCTCGTGGAAAGGAAGGGCCTATTAATTGTTGGTGAATGGGTGTGACTGGGCAGCAGAGGCTCGTGGAATGGACGGGCTTAATAATTTTGGGTTAATGGGTGTGACTGGGCAGTACAGCCTCGTGGAAACGAAGGGCCTATTAATTGTTGGTGAATGGGTCAGACTGGGCAACACAGGCTCGTGGAATAGAACGGCCTATTAATTGTGGGTGAATGAGTGTGATTGGGCAGCAGAGACTCGTGGAAAGGAAGGGCCTATTAATGGTGGGTGAATGGTTGTGATTGGGCAGCACTGACTCGTGGAAATGAAGGGCCTTTTAATTGTGGATGAATTGGTGTGACTGGGCAACACAGGCTCGTGGAAAGGAAGGGCCTATTAATTGTGGGTGAATGTGTGTGACTGGGCAGCACAGATTCGTGGAAAGGATGGGCCTATTAATTGTGGGTGAATGGGTGTGATTGGGCAACAGGCTCGTGGAAAGGAAGGGCCTATTAATTGTGGGTGAAAGCGTGTGATTGGGCAGCGCAGACTCGTGGAAATGAAGAGCCTATTAATGGTGGGTGAAAAAGTGTGATTGGGCAGCACAGAGTCGTGGAATGGAAGGGCCTATTAACTGTGGGTGAATGGGTGTGATTGGGCAGCACAGGCTCGTGGAATGGGAGGGCCTACTAATTGTGGGTGAAAGGTGTGACTGGGCAACACAGACTCGTGAAAGGAAGGGCCTATTAATTGTGGGTGAATGGGTGTGATTGGGCAACACAGACTCGTGGAAGGGAAGGGCCCATTAATTGTTGGTGAATGGGTCAGACTGGGGAACACAGGCTCGTGGAATGGAACGGCATATTAATTGTGGGTGAATGAGTGTGATTGGGCAGCAGAGACACGTAGAAAGGAAGGGCCTATTAATGGTGGGTGAATAGGTGTGATTGCGCAGCACAGACTCCTAGTATGGAAGGGCCTATTAATTGTAGGTGAATGGTTGTGATTGGGCAGCACAGACTCGTGGAAAGGAAGGGCCTAATAATTGTGGGTGAATGGGTGTGATTGGGCAACAGGTTCGTGGAAAGGAAGGGCCTATTAATTGTGGGTGAATGGGTGTGACTGGGCAGCACACACTCGTGGAATGACGGGCCTATTAATTGTGGGTTAATGGGTGTGATTGGGCAGCACGGACTCGTGGAAAAGAAGGGCCTATTAATTGTGGGTGAATGAGTGTGATTGGACCACACAGGTTCGTGGAAAGGAACTCCCTATTAATTATAGCTGAATGAGTGTGATTGGGCAGCACAGACTTGTGGAAAGGAAGGGCCTATTAATTGTGGGTGAATGGGTGAGATTGGGCAGCAGGCTCGTGGAAAGGAAGGGCCTATTTATTGTGGGTGAATGGGTGTGACTGGGCAACACAGCCTCGTGGAAACGAAGGGCCTATTAATTGTTGGTGAATGGGTCAGACTGGGCAACACATGCTCGTGGAATGGAACGTCCTATTAATTGTGGGTGAATGAGTGTGATTGGGCAGCAGAGACTCGTGGAAAGTAAGGGCCTATTAATGGTGGGTGAATGGTTGTGATTGGGCAGCACTCTCTCGTGGAAATGAAGGGCCTATTAATTGTGGATGAATGGGTGTGACTGGGCAACACAGGCTCGTGGAAATGCAGAGCCTATTAATGGTGGGTGAAAAAGTGTGATTGGGCAGCACAGAGTCGTGGAATGGAAGGGCCTATTAACTGTGGGTGAATGGGTGTGATTGGGCAACTCAGGCTCGTCGAATGAAAGCGCCTATTAATTGTGGGTGAATGGGTGTGATTGGGCAGCACAGGCTCGTGGAATGGGAGGGCCTACTAATTGTGGGTGAAAGGTGTGACTGGGCAACACAGACTCGTGGAAAGGAAGGGCCTATTAATTGTGGGTGAATGGGTGTGATTGTGCAACACAGACTCGTGGAAAGGAAGGATCCATTAATTGTTGGTGAATGGGTCAGACTGGGCAAAACAGGCTCGTGGAATGGAATGGCATATTAATTGTGGGTGAATGAGTGTGATGGGGCAGCAGAGACTCGTGGAAAGGAAGTGCCTATTAATGGTGGGTGAATAGGTGTGATTGCGCAGCACAGACTCCTGGAATGGAAGGGCCTATTAATTGTGGGTGAATGGTTGTGATTGGGCAGCGCTGACTCGTGGAAATGAAGGGCCTATTAATTGTGTATGAATGGGTGTGACTGGGTAACACAGGCTCGTGGAAAGGAAGAGCCTATAAATTGTGGGAGAATAGGTGTGATTGCGCACCACAGACTCGTGGAAAAGAAGGGCCTATTAATTGTGGGTGAATGGGTGTGATTGGGCAACAGGCTCGTGGAAAGGAAGGGCCTATTAATTGTGGGTGAAAGCGTTTGGTTGGGCAGCACAGACTCGTGAAATGGGAGGGCCTACTAATTGTGGGTGAATGGTGTGACTGGGCAACACAGACTCGTGGAAAGGAAGGGCGTATTAATTGTGGGTGAATGTGTGTGATTGGGCAACACAGTCTCATGGAAAGAAAGGGCCCATTAATTGTGGGGTAATGGGTGCGATTGGTCAACAAAGGCTCGGGGAAAAGAAGGACCTATTAATTGTGGGTGAATGTGTGTGACTGGGCAACACAGACTCGTGGAAAGCAAGGGACTATTAATGGTTGGTGAAAAAGTGTGATTCGGCAGTACAGAGTCGTGGAATAGAAGTGCCTATTAATTGTGGGTGAATGGGTGTGATTGGGCAACACAGACTCGTGGAAAGGAAGGGCCCATTAATTGTTGGTGAATGGGTCAGACTGGGCAACACAGGCTCGTGGAATGGAACGGCATATTAATTGTGGGTGAATGAGTGTGATTGGGCAGCAGAGACTCGTGGAAAGGAAGGGCCTATTAATGGTGGGTGAATAGGTGTGATTGCGCAGCACAGACTCCTGAAATAGACGGGCCTATTAATTGTGGGTGAATGGTTGTGATTGGGCAGCGCTGACTCGTGGAAATGAAGGGCCTATTAATTGTGGATGAATGGTTGTGACTGGGCAACACAGGCTCGTGGAAAGGAATTGCCTATTAATGGTGGGTGAAAAAGTGTGATTGGGCAGCACAGAGTCGTGGAATGGAAGGGCCTATTAACTGTGGGTGAATGGGTGTGATTGGGCAACTCAGGCTCGTCGAATGAAAGCGCCTATTAATTGTGGGTGAATGGGTGGAATTGGGCAGCACAGGCTCGTGGAATGGGAGGGCCTACTAATTGTGGGTGAAAGGTGTGACTGGGCAACACAGCCTCGTGGAAAGGAAGGGCCTATTAATTGTGGGTGAATGGGTGTGATTGGGCAACACAGACTCGTGGAAAGGAAGGGCCCATTAATTGTTGTTTAATGGGTCAGACTGGGCAACACAGGCTCGTGGAATGGAACGGCATATTAATTGTGGGTGAATGAGTGTGATTGGGCAGCAGAGACTCGTGGAAAGGAAGGGCCTATTAATGGTGGGTGAATAGGTGTGATTGCGCAGCACAGACTCCTGAAATAGACGGGCCTATTAATTGTGGGTGAATGGTTGTGATTGGGCAGCGCTGACTCGTGGAAATGAAGGGCCTATTAATTGTGGATGAATGGGTGTGACTGGGTAACACAGGCTTGTGGAAAGGAAGGGCCTATTAATTGTGGGTGAATGGTTGTGATTGGGCAGCGCTGACTCGTGGAAATGAAGGGCCTATTAATTGTGGATGAATGGGTGTGACTGGGTAACACAGGCTCGTGGAAAGGAAGGGCCTATTAATTGTGGGTGAATGTGTGTGACTGGGCAGCACAGACTCGTGGAAAGGAAGAGCCTATAAATTGTGGGAGAATAGGTGTGATTGCGCACCACAGACTCGTGGAAAAGAAGGGCCTATTAATTGTGGGTGAATGGGTGTGATTGGGCAACAAAGGCTCGTCGAATGCAAGCGCCCAATTAATTGTGGGTGAATGCATGTGATTGGGCAGCACAGGCTCGTGGAATGGGAGGGCCTACTAATTGTGGGTGAAAGGTGTGACTGGGAAGCACAGACTCATGGAAAGGAAGGGCCTATTAATTGTGGGAGAATTGGTGTGACTGGGCAGCACAGGCTCGCGGAATGGACGGGCCTATTAATTGTAGGTGAATGGGAGTGATTGGGCAGCACAGACTCGTGGAAAGGAAGGGCCTAATAATTGTGGGTGAATGGGTGTGATTGGGCAACAGGTTCGTGGAAAGGAAGGGCCTATTAATTGTGGGTGAATGGGTGTGACCGGGCAGCACACACTCGTGGAATGGACGGGCCTATTAATTGTGGGTTAATGGGTGTGACTGGGCAGCACAGACTCGTGGAAAGGAAGGGCCTATTAATTGTGGGTGAATGAGTGTGATTGGACCACACAGGTTCGTGGAAAGGAACTCCCTATTAATTATAGCTGAATGAGTGTGATTGGGCAGCACAGACTTGTGGAAAGGAAGGGCCTATTAATTGTGGGTGAATGGGTGAGATTGGGCAGCAGGCTCGTGGAAAGGAAGGGCCTATTTATTGTGGGTGAATGGGTGTGACTGGGCAACACAGCCTCGTGGAAACGAAAGGCCTATTAATTGTTGGTGAATGGGTCAGACTGGGCAACACATGCTCGTGGAATGGAACGTCCTATTAATTGTGGGTGAATGAGTGTGATTGGGCAGCAGAGACTCGTGGAAAGGAAGGGCCTATTAATGGTGGGTGAATGGTTGTGATTGGGCAGCACTCTCTCGTGGAAATGAAGGGCCTATTAATTGTGGATGAATGGTTGTGACTGGGCAACACAGGCTCGTGGAAAGGAAGAGCCTATTAATGGTGGGTGAAAAAGTGTGATTGGGCAGCACAGAGTCGTGGAATGGAAGGGCCTATTAACTGTGGGTGAATGGGTGCGATTGGGCAACTCAGGCTCGTCGAATGAAAGCGCCTATTAATTGTGGGTGAATGGGTGGAATTGGGCAGCACAGGCTCGTGGAATGGGAGTGCCTACTAATTGTGGGTGAAAGGTGTGACTGGGCAACACAGACTCGTGGAAAGGAAGGGCCTATTAATTGTGGGTGAATGGGTGTGATTGGGCAACACAGACTCGTGGAAAGGAAGGGCCCATTAATTGTTGGTGAATAGGTGTGATTGCGCAGCACAGACTCCTGGAATGGAAGGGCCTATTAATTGTGGGTGAATGGTTGTGATTGGGCAGCGCTGACTCGTGGAAATAAAGGGCCTATTAATTGTGTATGAATGGGTGTGACTGGGTAACACAGGCTCGTGGAAAGGAAGGGCCTATTAATTGTGGGTGAATGTGTGTACTGGGCAGCACAGACTCGCGGAAAGGAAGAGCCTATAAATTGTGGGAGAATAGGTGTGATTGCGCACCACAGACTCGTGGAAAAGAAGGGCCTATTAATTGTGGGTGAATGGGTGTGATTGGGCAACAGGCTCGTGGAAAGGAAGGGCCTATTAATTGTGGGTGAAAGCGTTTGGTTGGGCAGCACAGACTCGTGAAATGGGAGGGCCTACTAATTGTGGGTGAAAGGTGTGACTGGGCAACAAAGACTCGTGGAAAGGAAGGGCGTATTAATTGTGGGTGAATGTGTGTGATTGGGCAACACAGTCTCATGGAAAGAAAGGGCCTATTAATTGTTGGTGAATGGGTGTGACTGGGCAGCAGAGGCTCGTGGAATGGACGGGCTTAATAATTTTGGGTTAATGGGTGTGACTGGGCAGTACAGCCTCGTGGAAACGAAGGGCCTATTAATTGTTGGTGAATGGGTCAGACTGGGCAACACAGGCTCGTGGAATAGAACGGCCTATTAATTGTGGGTGAATGGGTGTGATTGGGCAACAAAGGCTCGTCGAATGCAAGCGCCCAATTAATTGTGGGTGAATGCATGTGATTGGGCAGCACAGGCTCGTGGAATGGGAGGGCCTACTAATTGTGGGTGAAAGGTGTGACTGGGAAGCACAGACTCATGGAAAGGAAGGGCCTATTAATTGTGGGAGAATTGGTGTGACTGGGCAGCACAGGCTCGCGGAATGGACGGGCCTATTAATTGTAGGTGAATGGGAGTGATTGGGCAGCACAGACTCGTGGAAAGGAAGGGCCTAATAATTGTGGGTGAATGGGTGTGATTGGGCAACAGGTTCGTGGAAAGGAAGGGCCTATTAATTGTGGGTGAATGGGTGTGACCGGGCAGCACACACTCGTGGAATGGACGGGCCTATTAATTGTGGGTTAATGGGTGTGACTGGGCAGCACAGACTCGTGGAAAGGAAGGGCCTATTAATTGTGGGTGAATGAGTGTGATTGGACCACACCGGTTCGTGGAAAGGAACTCCCTATTAATTATAGCTGAATGAGTGTGATTGGGCAGCACAGACTTGTGGAAAGGAAGGGCCTATTAATTGTGGGTGAATGGGTGAGATTGGGCAGCAGGCTCGTGGAAAGGAAGGGCCTATTTATTGTGGGTGAATGGGTGTGACTGGGCAACACAGCCTCGTGGAAACGAAAGGCCTATTAATTGTTGGTGAATGGGTCAGACTGGGCAACACATGCTCGTGGAATGGAACGTCCTATTAATTGTGGGTGAATGAGTGTGATTGGGCAGCAGAGACTCGTGGAAAGGAAGGGCCTATTAATGGTGGGTGAATGGTTGTGATTGGGCAGCACTCTCTCGTGGAAATGAAGGGCCTATTAATTGTGGATGAATGGTTGTGACTGGGCAACACAGGCTCGTGGAAAGGAAGAGCCTATTAATGGTGGGTGAAAAAGTGTGATTGGGCAGCACAGAGTCGTGGAATGGAAGGGCCTATTAACTGTGGGTGAATGGGTGCGATTGGGCAACTCAGGCTCGTCGAATGAAAGCGCCTATTAATTGTGGGTGAATGGGTGGAATTGGGCAGCACAGGCTCGTGGAATGGGAGTGCCTACTAATTGTGGGTGAAAGGTGTGACTGGGCAACACAGACTCGTGGAAAGGAAGGGCCTATTAATTGTGGGTGAATGGGTGTGATTGGGCAACACAGACTCGTGGAAAGGAAGGGCCCATTAATTGTTGGTGAATAGGTGTGATTGCGCAGCACAGACTCCTGGAATGGAAGGGCCTATTAATTGTGGGTGAATGGTTGTGATTGGGCAGCGCTGACTCGTGGAAATAAAGGGCCTATTAATTGTGTATGAATGGGTGTGACTGGGTAACACAGGCTCGTGGAAAGGAAGGGCCTATTAATTGTGGGTGAATGTGTGTACTGGGCAGCACAGACTCGCGGAAAGGAAGAGCCTATAAATTGTGGGAGAATAGGTGTGATTGCGCACCACAGACTCGTGGAAAAGAAGGGCCTATTAATTGTGGGTGAATGGGTGTGATTGGGCAACAGGCTCGTGGAAAGGAAGGGCCTATTAATTGTGGGTGAAAGCGTTTGGTTGGGCAGCACAGACTCGTGAAATGGGAGGGCCTACTAATTGTGGGTGAAAGGTGTGACTGGGCAACACAGACTCGTGGAAAGGAAGGGCGTATTAATTGTGGGTGAATGTGTGTGATTGGGCAACACAGTCTCATGGAAAGAAAGGGCCTATTAATTGTTGGTGAATGGGTGTGACTGGGCAGCAGAGGCTCGTGGAATGGACGGGCTTAATAATTTTGGGTTAATGGGTGTGACTGGGCAGTACAGCCTCGTGGAAACGAAGGGCCTATTAATTGTTGGTGAATAGGTCAGACTGGGCAACACAGGCTCGTGGAATAGAACGGCCTATTAATTGTGGGTGAATGAGTGTGATTGGGCAGCAGAGACTCGTGGAAAGGAAGGGCCTATTAATGGTGGGTGAATGGTTGTGATTGGGCAGCACTGACTCGTGGAAATGAAGGGCCTTTTAATTGTGGATGAATTGGTGTGACTGGGCAACACAGGCTCGTGGAAAGGAAGGGCCTATTAATTGTGGGTGAATGTGTGTGACTGGGCAGCACAGATTCGTGGAAAGGATGGGCCTATTAATTGTGGGTGAATGGGTGTGATTGGGCAACAGGCTCGTGGAAAGGAAGGGCCTATTAATTGTGGGTGAAAGCGTGTGATTGGGCAGCGCAGACTCGTGGAAAGGAAGAGCCTATTAATGGTGGGTGAAAAAGTGTGATTGGGCAGCACAGAGTCGTGGAATGGAAGGGCCTATTAACTGTGGGTGAATGGGTGTGATTGGGCAGCACAGGCTCGTGGAATGGGAGGGCCTACTAATTGTGGGTGAAAGGTGTGACTGGGCAACACAGACTCGTGAAAGGAAGGGCCTATTAATTGTGGGTGAATGGGTGTGATTGGGCAACACAGACTCGTGGAAGGGAAGGGCCCATTAATTGTTGGTGAATGGGTCAGACTGGGGAACACAGGCTCGTGGAATGGAACGGCATATTAATTGTGGGTGAATGAGTGTGATTGGGCAGCAGAGACACGTGGAAAGGAAGGGCCTATTAATGGTGGGTGAATAGGTGTGATTGCGCAGCACAGACTCCTGGTATGGAAGGGCCTATTAATTGTAGGTGAATGGTTGTGATTGGGCAGCACAGACTCGTGGAAAGGAAGGGCCTAATAATTGTGGGTGAATGGGTGTGATTGGGCAACAGGTTCGTGGAAAGGAAGGGCCTATTAATTGTGGGTGAATGGGTGTGACTGGGCAGCACACACTCGTGGAATGACGGGCCTATTAATTGTGGGTTAATGGGTGTGATTGGGCAGCACAGACTCGTGGAAAAGAAGGGCCTATTAATTGTGGGTGAATGAGTGTGATTGGACCACACAGGTTCGTGGAAAGGAACTCCCTATTAATTATAGCTGAATGAGTGTGATTGGGCAGCACAGACTTGTGGAAAGGAAGGGCCTATTAATTGTGGGTGAATGGGTGAGATTGGGCAGCAGGCTCGTGGAAAGGAAGGGCCTATTTATTGTGGGTGAATGGGTGTGACTGGGCAACACAGCCTCGTGGAAACGAAGGGCCTATTAATTGTTGGTGAATGGGTCAGACTGGGCAACACATGCTCGTGGAATGGAACGTCATATTAATTGTGGGTGAATGAGTGTGATTGGGCAGCAGAGACTCGTGGAAAGTAAGGGCCTATTAATGGTGGGTGAATGGTTGTGATTGGGCAGCACTCTCTCGTGGAAATGAAGGGCCTATTAATTGTGGATGAATGGGTGTGACTGGGCAACACAGGCTCGTGGAATAGCAGAGCCTATTAATGGTGGGTGAAAAAGTGTGATTGGGCAGCACAGAGTCGTGGAATGGAAGGGCCTATTAACTGTGGGTGAATGGGTGTGATTGGGCAACTCAGGCTCGTCGAATGAAAGCGCCTATTAATTGTGGGTGAATGGGTGTGATTGGGCAGCACAGGCTCGTAGAATGGGAGGGCCTACTAATTGTGGGTGAAAGGTGTGACTGGGCAACACAGACTCGTGGAAAGGAAGGGCCTATTAATTGTGGGTGAATGGGTGTGATTGTGCAACACAGACTCGTGGAAAGGAAGGATCCATTAATTGTTGGTGAATGGGTCAGACTGGGCAAAACAGGCTCGTGGAATGGAATGGCATATTAATTGTGGGTGAATGAGTGTGATTGGGCAGCAGAGACTCGTGGAAAGGAAGTGCCTATTAATGGTGGGTGAATAGGTGTGATTGCGCAGCACAGACTCCTGGAATGGAAGGGCCTATTAATTGTGGGTGAATGGTTGTGATTGGGCAGCGCTGACTCGTGGAAATGAAGGGCCTATTAATTGTGTATGAATGGGTGTGACTGGGTAACACAGGCTCGTGGAAAGGAAGAGCCTATAAATTGTGGGAGAATAGGTGTGATTGCGCACCACAGACTCGTGGAAAAGAAGGGCCTATTAATTGTGGGTGAATGGGTGTGATTGGGCAACAGGCTCGTGGAAAGGAAGGGCCTATTAATTGTGGGTGAAAGCGTTTGGTTGGGCAGCACAGACTCGTGAAATGGGAGGGCCTACTAATTGTGTGTGAATGCTGTGACTGGGCAACACAGACTCGTGGAAAGGAAGGGCGTATTAATTGTGGGTGAATGTGTGTGATTGGGCAACACAGTCTCATGGAAAGAAAGGGCCCATTAATTGTGGGGTAATGGGTGCGATTGGGCAACAAAGGCTCGGGGAAAAGAAGGACCTATTAATTGTGGGTGAATGGGTGTGATTGGGCAACACAGACTCGTGGAAAGGAAGGGCCCATTAATTGTTGGTGAATGGGTCAGACTGGGCAACACAGGCTCGTGGAATGGAACGGCATATTAATTGTGGGTGAATGAGTGTGATTGGGCAGCAGAGACTCGTGGAAAGGAAGGGCCTATTAATGGTGGGTGAATAGGTGTGATTGCGCAGCACAGACTCCTGAAATGGACGGGCCTATTAATTGTGGGTGAATGGTTGTGATTGGGCAGCGCTGACTCGTGGAAATGAAGGGCCTATTAATTGTGGATGAATGGGTGTGACTGGGTAACACAGGCTCGTGGAAAGGAAGGGCCTATTAATTGTGGGTGAATGGTTGTGATTGGGCAGCGCTGACTCGTGGAAATGAAGGGCCTATTAATTGTGGATGAATGGGTGTGACTGGGTAACACAGGCTCGTGGAAAGGAAGGGCCTATTAATTGTGGGTGAATGTGTGTGACTGGGCAGCACAGACTCGTGGAAAGGAAGAGCCTATAAATTGTGGGAGAATAGGTGTGATTGCGCACCACAGACTCGTGGAAAAGAAGGGCCTATTAATTGTGGGTGAATGGGTGTGATTGGGCAACAGGCTCGTGAAAGGAAGGGCCTATTAATTGTGGGTGAAAGCGTGTGGTTGGGCAGCACAGACTCGTGGAAAGGATGGGCCTATTAATGGTGGGTGAAAAAGTGTGATTGGGCAGCACAGAGTCGTGGAATGGAAGGGCCTATTAATTGTGGGTGAATGGGTGTGATTGGGCAACAAAGGCTCGTCGAATGCAAGCGCCTATTAATTGTGGGTGAATGCATGTGATTGGGCAGCACAGGCTCGTGGAATGGGAGGGCCTACTAATTGTGGGTGAAAGGTGTGACTGGGAAGCACAGACTCATGGAAAGGAAGGGCCTATTAATTGTGGGAGAATTGGTGTGACTGGGCAGCACAGGCTCGCGGAATGGACGGGCCTATTAATTGTAGGTGAATGGGAGTGATTGGGCAGCACAGACTCGTGGAAAGGAAGGGCCTAATAATTGTGGGTGAATGGGTGTGATTGGGCAACAGGTTCGTGGAAAGGAAGGGCCTATTAATTGTGGGTGAATGGGTGTGACCGGGCAGCACACACTCGTGGAATGGACGGGCCTATTAATTGTGGGTTAATGGGTGTGACTGGGCAGCACAGACTCGTGGAAAGGAAGGGCCTATTAATTGTGGGTGAATGAGTGTGATTGGACCACACAGGTTCGTGGAAAGGAACTCCATATTAATTATAGCTGAATGAGTGTGATTGGGCAGCACAGACTTGTGGAAAGGAAGGGCCTATTAATTGTGGGTGAATGGGTGAGATTGGGCAGCAGGCTCGTGGAAAGGAAGGGCCTATTTATTGTGGGTGAATGGGTGTGACTGGGCAACACAGCCTCGTGGAAACGAAAGGCCTATTAATTGTTGGTGAATGGGTCAGACTGGGCAACACATGCTCGTGGAATGGAACGTCCTATTAATTGTGGGTGAATGAGTGTGATTGGGCAGCAGAGACTCGTGGAAAGGAAGGGCCTATTAATGGTGGGTGAATGGTTGTGATTGGGCAGCACTCTCTCGTGGAAATGAAGGGCCTATTAATTGTGGATGAATGGTTGTGACTGGGCAACACAGGCTCGTGGAAAGGAAGAGCCTATTAATGGTGGGTGAAAAAGTGTGATTGGGCAGCACAGAGTCGTGGAATGGAAGGGCCTATTAACTGTGGGTGAATGGGTGTGATTGGGCAACTCAGGCTCGTCGAATGAAAGCGCCTATTAATTGTGGGTGAATGGGTGGAATTGGGCAGCACAGGCTCGTGGAATGGGAGGGCCCATTAATTGTTGGTGAATGGGTCAGACTGGGCAACACAGGCTCGTGGAATGGAACGGCATATTAATTGTGGGTGAATGAGTGTGATTGGGCAGCAGAGACTCGTGGAAAGGAAGGGCCTATTAATGGTGGGTGAATAGGTGTGATTGCGCAGCACAGACTCCTGAAATAGACGGGCCTATTAATTGTGGGTGAATGGTTGTGATTGGGCAGCGCTGACTCGTGGAAATGAAGGGCCTATTAATTGTGGATGAATGGGTGTGACTGGGTAACACAGTCTCGTGGAAAGGAAGGGCCTATTAATTGTGGGTGAATGGTTGTGATTGGGCAGCGCTGACTCGTGGAAATGAAGGGCCTATTAATTGTGGATGAATGGGTGTGACTGGGTAACACAGGCTCGTGGAAAGGAAGGGCCTATTAATTGTGGGTGAATGTGTGTGACTGGGCAGCACAGACTCGTGGAAAGGAAGAGCCTATAAATTGTGGGAGAATAGGTGTGATTGCGCACCACAGACTCGTGGAAAAGAAGGGCCTATTAATTGTGGGTGAATGGGTGTGATTGGACAACAAAAGCTCGTCGAATGCAAGCGCCTATTAATTGTGGGTGAATGCATGTGATTGGGCAGCACAGGCTCGTGGAATGGGAGGGCCTACTAATTGTGGGTGAAAGGTGTGACTGGGAAGCACAGACTCATGGAAAGGAAGGGCCTATTAATTGTGGGAGAATTGGTGTGACTGGGCAGCACAGGCTCGCGGAATGGACGGGCCTATTAATTGTAGGTGAATGGGAGTGATTGGGCAGCACAGACTCGTGGAAAGGAAGGGCCTAATAATTGTGGGTGAATGGGTGTGATTGGGCAACAGGTTCGTGGAAAGGAAGGGCCTATTAATTGTGGGTGAATGGGTGTGACTGGGCAGCACACACTCGTGTAATGGACGGGCCTATTAATTGTGGGTTAATGGGTGTGACTGGGCAGCACAGACTCGTGGAAAGGAAGGGCCTATTAATTGTGGGTGAATGAGTGTGATTGGACCACACAGGTTCGTGGAAAGGAACTCCCTATTAATTATAGCTGAATGAGTGTGATTGGGCAGCACAGACTTGTGGAAAGGAAGGGCCTATTAATTCTGAGTGAATGGGTGTGATTGGGCAACACAGACTCGTGGAAAGGAAGGGCCCATGAGTTGTTGGTGAATGGGTCAGACTGGGCAACACAGGCTCGTGGAATGGAACGGCATATTAATTGTGGGTGAATGAGTGTGATTGGGCAGCAGAGACTCGTGGAAAGGAAGGGCCTATTAATGGTCGGTGAATAGGTGTGATTGCGCAGCACAGACTCCTGGAATAGACGGGCCTATTAATTGTGGGTGAATGGTTGTGATTGGGCAGCGCTGACTCGTGGAAATGAAGGGCCTATTAATTGTGGATGAATGGGTGTGACCGGGTAACACAGGCTCGTGGAAAGGAACGGCCTATTAATTGTGGGTGAATGTGTGTGACTGGGCAGCACAGACTCGTGGAAAGGAAGAGCCTATAAATTGTGGGAGAATAGGTGTGATTGCGCACCACAGACTCGTGGAAAAGAAGGGCCTATTAATTGTGGGTGAATGGGTGTGATTGGGCAACAGGCTCGTGAAAGGAAGGGCCTATTAATTGTGGGTGAAAGCGTGTGGTTGGGCAGCACAGACTCGTGGAAAGGATGGGCCTATTAATGGTGGGTGAAAAACTGTGATTGGGCAGCACAGAGTCGTGGAATGGAAGGGCCTATTAATTGTGGGTGAATGGGTGTGATTGGGCAACAAAGGCTCGTCGAATGCAAGCGCCTATTAATTGTGGGTGAATGCATGTGATTGGGCAGCACAGGCTCGTGGAATGGGAGGGCCTACTAATTGTGGGTGAAAGGTGTGACTGGGAAGCACAGACTCATGGAAAGGAAGGGCCTATTAATTGTGGGAGAATTGGTGTGACTGGGCAGCACAGGCTCGCGGAATGGACGGGCCTATTAATTGTAGGTGAATGGGAGTGATTGGGCAACAGGTTCGTGGAAAGGAAGGGCCTATTAATTGTGGGTGAATGGGTGTGACCGGGCAGCACACACTCGTGGAATGGACGGGCCTATTAATTGTGGGTTAATGGGTGTGACTGGGCAGCACAGACTCGTGGAAAGGAAGGGCCTATTAATTGTGGGTGAATGAGTGTGATTGGACCACACAGGTTCGTGGAAAGGAACTCCATATTAATTATAGCTGAATGAGTGTGATTGGGCAGCACAGACTTGTGGAAAGGAAGGGCCTATTAATTGTGGGTGAATGGGTGAGATTGGGCAGCAGGCTCGTGGAAAGGAAGGGCCTATTTATTGTGGGTGAATGGGTGTGACTGGGCAACACAGCCTCGTGGAAACGAAAGGCCTATTAATTGTTGGTGAATGGGTCAGACTGGGCAACACATGCTCGTGGAATGGAACGTCCTATTAATTGTGGGTGAATGAGTGTGATTGGGCAGCAGAGACTCGTGGAAAGGAAGGGCCTATTAATGGTGGGTGAATGGTTGTGATTGGGCAGCACTCTCTCGTGGAAATGAAGGGCCTATTAATTGTGGATGAATGGTTGTGACTGGGCAACACAGGCTCGTGGAAAGGAAGAGCCTATTAATGGTGGGTGAAAAAGTGTGATTGGGCAGCACAGAGTCGTGGAATGGAAGGGCCTATTAACTGTGGGTGAATGGGTGTGATTGGGCAACTCAGGCTCGTCGAATGAAAGCGCCTATTAATTGTGGGTGAATGGGTGGAATTGGGCAGCACAGGCTCGTGGAATGGGAGGGCCCATTAATTGTTGGTGAATGGGTCAGACTGGGCAACACAGGCTCGTGGAATGGAACGGCATATTAATTGTGGGTGAATGAGTGTGATTGGGCAGCAGAGACTCGTGGAAAGGAAGGGCCTATTAATGGTGGGTGAATAGGTGTGATTGCGCAGCACAGACTCCTGAAATAGACGGGCCTATTAATTGTGGGTGAATGGTTGTGATTGGGCAGCGCTGACTCGTGGAAATGAAGGGCCTATTAATTGTGGATGAATGGGTGTGACTGGGTAACACAGGCTCGTGGAAAGGAGGGCCTATTAATTGTGGGTGAATGGTTGTGATTGGGCAGCGCTGACTCGTGGAAATGAAGGGCCTATTAATTGTGGATGAATGGGTGTGACTGGGTAACACAGGCTCGTGGAAAGGAAGGGCCTATTAATTGTGGGTGAATGTGTGTGACTGGGCAGCACAGACTCGTGGAAAGGAAGAGCCTATAAATTGTGGGAGAATAGGTGTGATTGCGCACCACAGACTCGTGGAAAAGAAGGGCCTATTAATTGTGGGTGAATGGGTGTGATTGGGCAACAAAGGCTCGTCGAATGCAAGCGCCTATTAATTGTGGGTGAATGCATGTGATTGGGCAGCACAGGCTCGTGGAATGGGAGGGCCTACTAATTGTGGGTGAATGGGTGAAATTGGGCAGCAGGCTCGTGGAAAGGAAGGGCCTATTTATTGTGGGTGAATGGGTGTGACTGGGCAACACAGCCTCGTGGAAACGAAAGGCCTATTAATTGTTGGTGAATGGGTCAGACTGGGCAATACATGCTCGTGGAATGGAACGTCCTATTAATTGTGGGTGAATGAGTGTGATTGGGCAGCAGAGACTCGTGGAACGGAAGGGCCTATTAATGGTGGGTGAATGGTTGTGATTGGGCAGCACTCTCTCGTGGAAATGAAGGGCCTATTAATTGTGGATGAATGGTTGTGACTGGGCAACACAGGCTCGTGGAAAGGAAGAGCCTATTAATGGTGGGTGAAAAAGTGTGATTGGGCAGCACAGAGTCGTGGAATGGAAGGGCCTATTAACTGTGGGTGAATGGGTGCGATTGGGCAACTCAGGCTCGTCGAATGAAAGCGCCTATTAATTGTGGGTGAATGGGTGGAATTGGGCAGCACAGGCTCGTGGAATGGGAGTGCCTACTAATTGTGGGTGAAAGGTGTGACTGGGCAACACAGACTCGTGGAAAGGAAGGGCCTATTAATTGTGGGTGAATGGGTGTGATTGGGCAACACAGACTCGTGGAAAGGAAGGGCCCATTAATTGTTGGTGAATAGGTGTGATTGCGCAGCACAGACTCCTGGAATGGAAGGGCCTATTAATTGTGGGTGAATGGTTGTGATTGGGCAGCGCTGACTCGTGGAAATAAAGGGCCTATTAATTGTGTATGAATGGGTGTGACTGGGTAACACAGGCTCGTGGAAAGGAAGGGCCTATTAATTGTGGGTGAATGTGTGTACTGGGCAGCACAGACTCGTGGAAAGGAAGAGCCTATAAATTGTGGGAGAATAGGTGTGATTGCGCACCACAGACTCGTGGAAAAGAAGGGCCTATTAATTGTGGGTGAATGGGTGTGATTGGGCAACAGGCTCGTGGAAAGGAAGGGCCTATTAATTGTGGGTGAAAGCGTTTGGTTGGGCAGCACAGACTCGTGAAATGGGAGGGCCTACTAATTGTGGGTGAAAGGTGTGACTGGGCAACACAGACTCGTGGAAAGGAAGGGCGTATTAATTGTGGGTGAATGTGTGTGATTGGGCAACACAGTCTCATGGAAACAAAGGGCCCATTAATTGTGGGGTAATGGGTGCGATTGGGCAACAAAGGCTCGGGGAAAAGAAGGACCTATTAATTGTGGGTGAATGTGTGTGACTGGGCAACACAGACTCGTGGAAAGCAAGGGCCTATTAATGGTTGGTGAAAAAGTGTGATTCGGCAGTACAGAGTCGTGGAATGGAAGGGCCTATTAATTGTGGGTGAATGGGTGTGATTGGGCAACAGGCTCGTGAAAGGAAGGGCCTATTAATTGTGGGTGAAAGCGTGTGGTTGGGCAGCACAGACTCGTGGAAAGGATGGGCCTATTAATGGTGGGTGAAAAAGTGTGATTGGGCAGCACAGAGTCGTGGAATGGAAAGGCCTATTAATTGTGGGTGAATGGGTGTGATTGGGCAACAAAGGCTCGTCGAATGCAAGCGCCTATTAATTGTGGGTGAATGCATGTGATTGGGCAGCACAGGCTCGTGGAATGGGAGGGCCTACTAATTGTGGGTGAAAGGTGTGACTGGGAAGCACAGACTCATGGAAAGGAAGGGCCTATTAATTGTGGGAGAATTGGTGTGAATGGGCAGCACAGACTCGTGGAAAGGAAGGGCGTATTATTTGTGGGTGAATGTGTGTGATTGGGCAACACAGTCTCATGGAAAGAAAGGGCCCATTAATTGTGGGGTAATGGGTGCGATTGGGCAACAAAGGCTCGGGGAAAAGAAGGACCTATTAATTGTGGGTGAATGTGTGTGACTGGGCAACACAGACTCGTGGAAAGCAAGGGCCTATTAATGGTTGGTGAAGAAGTGTGATTCGGCAGTACAGAGTCGTGGAATGGAAGTGCCTATTAATTGTGGGTGAATGGGTGTGATTGGGCAACACAGGCTCGTCGAATGAAAGCGCCTATTAATTGTGGGTGAATGGGTGTGATTGGGCAGCACAGGCTCGTGGAATGGGAGGGCCTATTAATTGTGGGTGAAAGATGTGACTGGGCAACACAGACTCGTGGAAAGGAAGGGCCTATTAATTCTGAGTGAATGGGTGTGATTGGGCAACACAGACTCGTGGAAAGGAAGGGCCCATGAATTGTTGGTGAATGGGTCAGACTGGGCAACACAGGCTCGTGGAATGGAACGGCATATTAATTGTGGGTGAATGAGTGTGATTGGGCAGCAGAGACTCGTGGAAAGGAAGGGCCTATTAATGGTCGGTGAATAGGTGTGATTGCGCAGCACAGACTCCTGGAATAGACGGGCCTATTAATTGTGGGTGAATGGTTGTGATTGGGCAGCGCTGACTCGTGGAAATGAAGGGCCTATTAATTGTGGATGAATGGGTGTGACCGGGTAACACAGGCTCGTGGAAAGGAAGGGCCTATTAATTGTGGGTGAATGTGTGTGACTGGGCAGCACAGACTCGTGGAAAGGAAGAGCCTATAAATTGTGGGAGAATAGGTGTGATTGCGCACCACAGACTCGTGGAAAAGAAGGGCCTATTAATTGTGGGTGAATGGCTGTGATTGGGCAACAGGCTCGTGAAAGGAAGGGCCTATTAATTGTGGGTGAAAACGTGTGGTTAGGCAGCACAGACTCGTGGAAAGGATGGGCCTATTAATGGTGGGTGAAAAAGTGTGATTGGGCAGCACAGAGTCGTGGAATGGAAGGGCCTATTAATTGTGGGTGAATGGGTGTGATTGGGCAACAAAGGCTCGTCGAATGCAAGCGCCTATTAATTGTGGGTGAATGCATGTGATTGGGCAGCACAGGCTCGTGGAATGGGAGGGCCTAATAATTGTGGGTGAAAGGTGTGACTGGGAAGCACAGACTCATGGAAAGGAAGGGCCTATTAATTGTGGGAGAATTGGTGTGACTGGGCAGCACAGGCTCGCGGAATGGACGGGCCTATTAATTGTAGGTGAATGGGAGTGATTGGGCAGCACAGACTCGTGGAAAGGAAGGGCCTAATAATTGTGGGTGAATGGGTGTGATTGGGCAACAGGTTCGTGGAAAGGAAGGTCCTATTAATTGTGGGTGAATGGGTGTGACTGGGCAGCACACACTCGTGGAATGGATGTGCCTATTAATTGTGGGTTAATGGGTGTGACTGGGCAGCACAGACTCGTGGAAAGGATGGGCCTATTAATTGTTGGTGAATGAGTGTGATTGGACCACACAGGTTCGTGGAAAGGAACTCCCTATTAATTATAGCTGAATGAGTGTGATTGGGCAGCACAGACTTGTGGAAAGGAAGGGCCTATTAATTGTGGGTGAATGGGTGAAATTGGGCAGCAGGCTCGTGGAAAGGAAGGGCCTATTTATTGTGGGTGAATGGGTGTGACTGGGCAACACAGCCTCGTGGAAACGAAAGGCCTATTAATTGTTGGTGAATGGGTCAGACTGGGCAACACATGCTCGTGGAATGGAACGTCCTATTAATTGTGGGTGAATGATTGTGATTGGGCAGCAGAGACTCGTGGAAAGGAAGGGCCTATTAATGGTGGGTGAATGGTTGTGATTGGGCAGCACTCTCTCGTGGAAATGAAGGGCCTATTAATTGTGGATGAATGGTTGTGACTGGGCAACTCAGGCTCGTCGAATGAAAGCGCCTATTAATTGTGGGTGAATGGGTGGAATTGGGCAGCACAGGCTCGTGGAATGGGAGGGCCTACTAATTGTGGGTGAAAGGTGTGACTGGGCAACACAGACTCGTGGAAAGGAAGGGCCTATTAATTGTGGGTGAATGGGTGTGATTGGGCAACACAGACTCGTGGAAAGGAGGGGCCCATTAATTGTTGGTGAATAGGTGTGATTGCGCAGCACAGACTCCTGGAATGGAAGGGCCTATTAATTGTGGGTGAATGGTTGTGATTGGGCAGCGCTGACTCGTGGAAATAAAGGGCCTATTAATTGTGTATGAATGGGTGTGACTGGGTAACACAGGCTCGTGGAAAGGAAGGGCCTATTAATTGTGGGTGAATGTGTGTACTGGGCAGCACAGTCTCGTGGAAAGGAAGAGCCTATAAATTGTGGGAGAATAGGTGTGATTGCGCACCACAGACTCGTGGAAAAGAAGGGCCTATTAATTGTGGGTGAATGGGTGTGATTGGGCAACAGGCTCGTGGAAAGGAAGGGCCTATTAATTGTGGGTGAAAGCGTTTGGTTGGGCAGCACAGACTCGTCAAATGGGAGGGCCTACTAATTGTGGGTGGAAGGTGTGACTGGGCAACACAGACTCGTGGAAAGGAAGGGCGTATTAATTGTGGGTGAATGTGTGTGATTGGGCAACACAGTCTCATGGAAATAAAGGGCCCATTAATTGTGGGGTAATGGGTGCGATTGGGCAACAAAGGCTCGGGGAAAAGAAGGACCTATTAATTGTGGGTGAATGTGTGTGACTGGGCAACACAGACTCGTGGAAAGCAAGGGCCTATTAATGGTTGGTGAAAAAGTGTGATTCGGCAGTTCAGAGTCGTGGAATGGAAGGGCCTATTAATTGTGGGTGAATGGGTGTGATTGGGCAACACAGGCTCGTCGAATGGAAGCGCCTATTAATTGTGGGTGAATGGGTGTGATTGGGCAGCACAGCCTCGTGGAATGGGAGGGCCTACTAATTGTGGGTGAAAGATGTGACTGGGCAACACAGACTCGTGGAAAGGAAGGGCCTATTAATTCTGAGTGAATGGGTGTGATTGGGCAACACAGACTCGTGGAAAGGAAGGGCCCATTAATTGTTGGTGAATGGGTCAGACTGGGCAACACAGGCTCGTGGAATGGAACAGCCTATTAATTGTGGGTGAATGAGTGTGACAGGGCAGTACAGACTCTTGGAAAGGAAGGGCCTATTAATGGTGGGTGAATAGGTGTGATTGCGCAGCACAGACTCCTGGAATGGAAGGTCCTATTAATTGTGGGTGAATGGTTGTGATTGGGCAGCACTGACTCGTGGAAAAGAAGGGCCTATTAATTGTGGGTGAATGGGTGTGATTGGGCAACAGGCCCGTGAAAGGAAGGGCCTATTAATTGTGGGTGAAAGCGTGTGGTTGGGCAGCACAGACTCGTGGAAAGGAAGGGCCTATTAATGATGGGTGAAAAAATGTGATTGGGCAGGACAGAGTCGTGGAATGGAATGGCCTATTAATTGTGGGTGAATGGGTGTGATTGGGCAACACAGGCTCGTCGAATGCAATCGCCTATTAATTGTGGGTGAATGGGTGTGATTGCGCAGCAAAGACTCGTGGAAAGGGCCTATTAATTGTGGGTGAAAGGGTGTGATTGGGCAACACCGGCTCGTGGAAAGGAAGGGCCTATTAATTGTTGGTGAATGGGTGTGACTGGGCAGCAGAGGCTCGTGGAATGGACGGGCTTAATAATTTTGGGTTAATGGGTGTGACTGGGCAGTACAGCCTCGTGGAAACGAAGGGCCTATTAATTGTTGGTGAATGGGTCAGACTGGGCAACACAGGCTCGTGGAATAGAACGGTCTATTAATTGTGGGTAAATGAGTGTGATTGGGCAGCAGAGACTCGTGGAAAGGAAGGGCCTATTAATGGTGGGTGAATGGTTGTGATTGGGCAGCACTGACTCGTGGAAATGAAGGGCCTTTTAATTGTGGATGAATTGGTGTGACTGGGCAACACAGGCTCGTGGAAAGGAAGGACCTATTAATTGTGGGTGAATGTGTGTGACTGGGCAGCACAGATTCGTGGAAAGGATGGGCCTATTAATTGTGGGTGAATGGGTGTGATTGGGCAACAGGCTCGTGGAAAGGAAGGGCCTATTAATTGTGGGTGAAAGCGTGTGATTGGGCAGCGCAGACTCGTGGAAAGGAAGAGGCTATTAATGGTGGGTGAAAAAGTGTGATTGGGCAGCACAGAGTCGTGGAATGGAAGGGCCTATTAACTGTGGGTGAATGGGTGTGATTGGGCAGCACAGGCTCGTGGAATGGGAGGGCCTACTAATTGTGGGTGAAAGGTGTGACTGGGCAACACAGACTCGTGAAAGGAAGGGCCTATTAATTGTGGGTGAATGGGTGTGATTGGGCAACACAGACTCGTGGAAGGGAAGGGCCCATTAATTGTTGGTGAATGGGTCAGACTGGGGAACACAGGCTCGTGGAATGGAACGGCATATTAATTGTGGGTGAATGAGTGTGATTGGGCAGCAGAGACACGTGGAAAGGAAGGGCCTATTAATGGTGGGTGAATAGGTGTGATTGCGCAGCACAGAGTCGTGGAATGGAAGGGCCTATTAATTGTGGGTGAATGGGTGTGATTGGGCAACAAAGGCTCGTCGAATGCAAGCGCCTATTAATTGTGGGTGAATGCATGTGATTGGGCAGCACAGGCTCGTGGAATGGGAGGGCCTACTAATTGTGGGTGAAAGGTGTGACTGGGAAGCACAGACTCATGGAAAGGAAGGGCCTATTAATTGTGGGAGAATTGGTGTGACGGGGCAGCACAGGCTCGCGGAATGGACGGGCCTATTAATTGTAGGTGAATGGGAGTGATTGGGCAGCACAGACTCGTGGAAAGGAAGGGCCTAATAATTGTGGGTGAATGGGTGTGATTGGGCAACAGGTTCGTGGAAAGGAAGGGCCTATTAATTGTGGGTGAATGGGTGTGACTGGGCAACACAGACTCGTGGAAAGGAAGGGCGTATTATTTGTGGGTGAATGTGTGTGATTGGGCAACACAGTCTCATGGAAAGAAAGGGCCCATTAATTGTGGGGTAATGGGTGCGATTGGGCAACAAAGGCTCGGGGAAAAGAAGGACCTATTAATTGTGTATGAATGGGTGTGACTGGGTAACACAGGCTCGTGGAAAGGAAGGGCCTATTAATTGTGGGTGAATGTGTGTACTGGGCAGCACAGACTCGTGGAAAGGAAGAGCCTATAAATTGTGGGAGAATAGGTGTGATTGCGCACCACAGACTCGTGGAAAAGAAGGGCCTATTAATTGTGGGTGAATGGGTGTGATTGGGCAACAGACTCGTGGAAAGGAAGGGCCTATTAATTGTGGGTGAAAGGTGTGACTGGGAAGCACAGACTCATGGAAAGGAAGGGCCTATTAATTGTGGGAGAATTGGTGTGACTGGGCAGCACAGGCTCGCGGAATGGACGGGCCTATTAATTGTAGGTGAATGGGAGTGATTGGGCAGCACAGACTCGTGGAAAGGAAGGGCCTAATAATTGTGGGTGAATGGGTGTGATTGGGCAACAGGTTCGTGGAAAGGAAGGGCCTATTAATTGTGGGTGAATGGGTGTGACTGGGCAACACAGACTCGTGGAAAGGAAGGGCGTATTATTTGTGGGTGAATGTGTGTGATTGGGCAACACAGTCTCATGGAAAGAAAGGGCCCATTACTTGTGGGGTAATGGGTGCGATTGGGCAACAAAGGCTCGGGGAAAAGAAGGACCTATTAATTGTGGGTGAATGTGTGTGACTGGGCAACACAGACTCGTGGAAAGCAAGGGCCTATTAATGGTTGGTGTAAAAGTGTGATTCGGCAGTACAGAGTCGTGGAATGGAAGTGCCTATTAATTGTGGGTGAATGGGTGTGATTGGGCAACACAGGCTCGTCGAATGAAAGCGCCTATTAATTGTGGGTGAATGGGTGTGATTGGGCAGCACAGGCTCGTGGAATGGGAGGGCCTATTAATTGTGGGTGAAAGATGTGACTGGGCAACACAGACTCGTGGAAAGGAAGGGCCTATTAATTCTGAGTGAATGGGTGTGATTCGGCAACACAGACTCGTGGAAAGGAAGGGCCCATGAATTGTTGGTGAATGGGTCAGACTGGGCAACACAGGCTCGTGGAATGGAACGGCATATTAATTGTGGGTGAATGAGTGTGATTGGGCAGCAGAGACTCGTGGAAAGGAAGGGCCTATTAATGGTCGGTGAATAGGTGTGATTGCGCAGCACAGACTCCTGGAATAGACGGGCCTATTAATTGTGGGTGAATGGTTGTGATTGGGCAGCGCTGACTCGTGGAAATGAAGGGCCTATTAATTGTGGATGAATGGGTGTGACCGGGTAACACAGGCTCGTGGAAAGGAAGGGCCTATTAATGGTTGGTGAAAAAGTGTGATTCGGCAGTACAGAGTCGTGGAATGGAAGGGCCTATTAATTGTGGGTGAATGGGTGTGATTGGGCAACAGGCTCGTGAAAGGAAGGGCCTATTAATTGTGGGTGAAAGCGTGTGGTTGGGCAGCACAGACTCGTGGAAAGGATGGGCCTATTAATGGTGGGTGAAAAAGTGTGATTGGGCAGCACAGAGTCGTGGAATGGAAGGGCCTATTAATTGTGGGTGAATGGGTGTGATTGGGCAACAAAGGCTCGTCGAATGCAAGCGCCTATTAATTGTGGGTGAATGGGTGTGATTGGGCAACAAAGGCTCGTCGAATGCAAGCGCCTATTAATTGTGGGTGAATGCATGTGATTGGGCAGCACAGGCTCGTGGAATGGGAGGGCCTACTAATTGTGGGTGAAAGGTGTGACTGGGAAGCACAGACTCATGGAAAGGAAGGGCCTATTAATTGTGGGAGAATTGGTGTGACTGGGCAGCACAGACTCGTGGAAAAGAAGGGCCTATTAATTGTGGGTGAATGGCTGTGATTGGGCAACAGGCTCGTGAAAGGAAGGGCCTATTAATTGTGGGTGAAAGCGTGTGGTTAGGCAGCACAGACTCGTGGAAAGGATGGGCCTATTAATGGTGGGTGAAAAAGTGTGATTGGGCAGCACAGAGTCGTGGAATGGAAGGGCCTATTAATTGTGGGTGAATGGGTGTGATTGGGCAACAAAGGCTCGTCGAATGCAAGCGCCTATTAATTGTGGGTGAATGCATGTGATTGGGCAGCACAGGCTCGTGGAATGGGAGGGCCTACTAATTGTGGGTGAAAGGTGTGACTGGGAAGCACAGACTCATGGAAAGGAAGGGCCTATTAATTGTGGGAGAATTGGTGTGACTGGGCAGCACAGGCTCGCGGAATGGACGGGCCTATTAATTGTAGGTGAATGGGAGTGATTGGGCAGCACAGACTCGTGGAAAGGAAGGGCCTAATAATTGTGGGTGAATGGGTGTGATTGGGCAACAGGTTCGTGGAAAGGAAGGTCCTATTAATTGTGGGTGAATGGGTGTGACTGGGCAGCACACACTCGTGGAATGGATGTGCCTATTAATTGTGGGTTAATGGGTGTGACTGGGCAGCACAGACTCGTGGAAAGGATGGGCCTATTAATTGTGGGTGAATGAGTGTGATTGGACCACACAGGTTCGTGGAAAGGAACTCCCTATTAATTATAGCTGAATGAGTGTGATTGGGCAGCACAGACTTGTGGAAAGGAACGGCCTATTAATTGTGGGTGAATGGGTGAAATTGGGCAACAGGTTCGTGGAAAGGAAGGGCCTATTAATTGTGGGTGAATGGGTGTGACTGGGCAACACAGACTCGTGGAAAGGAAGGGCGTATTATTTGTGGGTGAATGTGTGTGATTGGGCAACACAGTCTCATGGAAAGAAAGGGCCCATTAATTGTGGGGTAATGGGTGCGATTGGGCAACAAAGGCTCGGGGAAAAGAAGGACCTATTAATTGTGTATGAATGGGTGTGACTGGGTAACACAGGCTCGTGGAAAGGAAGGGCCTATTAATTGTGGGTGAATGTGTGTACTGGGCAGCACAGACTCGTGGAAAGGAAGAGCCTATAAATTGTGGGAGAATAGGTGTGATTGCGCACCACAGACTCGTGGAAAAGAAGGGCCTATTAATTGTGGGTGAATGGGTGTGATTGGGCAACAGACTCGTGGAAAGGAAGGGCCTATTAATTGTGGGTGAAAGGTGTGACTGGGAAGCACAGACTCATGGAAAGGAAGGGCCTATTAATTGTGGGAGAATTGGTGTGACTGGGCAGCACAGGCTCGCGGAATGGACGGGCCTATTAATTGTAGGTGAATGGGAGTGATTGGGCAGCACAGACTCGTGGAAAGGAAGGGCCTAATAATTGTGGGTGAATGGGTGTGATTGGGCAACAGGTTCGTGGAAAGGAAGGGCCTATTAATTGTGGGTGAATGGGTGTGACTGGGCAACACAGACTCGTGGAAAGGAAGGGCGTATTATTTGTGGGTGAATGTGTGTGATTGGGCAACACAGTCTCATGGAAAGAAAGGGCCCATTACTTGTGGGGTAATGGGTGCGATTGGGCAACAAAGGCTCGGGGAAAAGAAGGACCTATTAATTGTGGGTGAATGTGTGTGACTGGGCAACACAGACTCGTGGAAAGCAAGGGCCTATTAATGGTTGGTGTAAAAGTGTGATTCGGCAGTACAGAGTCGTGGAATGGAAGTGCCTATTAATTGTGGGTGAATGGGTGTGATTGGGCAACACAGGCTCGTCGAATGAAAGCGCCTATTAATTGTGGGTGAATGGGTGTGATTGGGCAGCACAGGCTCGTGGAATGGGAGGGCCTATTAATTGTGGGTGAAAGATGTGACTGGGCAACACAGACTCGTGGAAAGGAAGGGCCTATTAATTCTGAGTGAATGGGTGTGATTCGGCAACACAGACTCGTGGAAAGGAAGGGCCCATGAATTGTTGGTGAATGGGTCAGACTGGGCAACACAGGCTCGTGGAATGGAACGGCATATTAATTGTGGGTGAATGAGTGTGATTGGGCAGCAGAGACTCGTGGAAAGGAAGGGCCTATTAATGGTCGGTGAATAGGTGTGATTGCGCAGCACAGACTCCTGGAATAGACGGGCCTATTAATTGTGGGTGAATGGTTGTGATTGGGCAGCGCTGACTCGTGGAAATGAAGGGCCTATTAATTGTGGATGAATGGGTGTGACCGGGTAACACAGGCTCGTGGAAAGGAAGGGCCTATTAATGGTTGGTGAAAAAGTGTGATTCGGCAGTACAGAGTCGTGGAATGGAAGGGCCTATTAATTGTGGGTGAATGGGTGTGATTGGGCAACAGGCTCGTGAAAGGAAGGGCCTATTAATTGTGGGTGAAAGCGTGTGGTTGGGCAGCACAGACTCGTGGAAAGGATGGGCCTATTAATGGTGGGTGAAAAAGTGTGATTGGGCAGCACAGAGTCGTGGAATGGAAGGGCCTATTAATTGTGGGTGAATGGGTGTGATTGGGCAACAAAGGCTCGTCGAATGCAAGCGCCTATTAATTGTGGGTGAATGGGTGTGATTGGGCAACAAAGGCTCGTCGAATGCAAGCGCCTATTAATTGTGGGTGAATGCATGTGATTGGGCAGCACAGGCTCGTGGAATGGGAGGGCCTACTAATTGTGGGTGAAAGGTGTGACTGGGAAGCACAGACTCATGGAAAGGAAGGGCCTATTAATTGTGGGAGAATTGGTGTGACTGGGCAGCACAGACTCGTGGAAAAGAAGGGCCTATTAATTGTGGGTGAATGGCTGTGATTGGGCAACAGGCTCGTGAAAGGAAGGGCCTATTAATTGTGGGTGAAAGCGTGTGGTTAGGCAGCACAGACTCGTGGAAAGGATGGGCCTATTAATGGTGGGTGAAAAAGTGTGATTGGGCAGCACAGAGTCGTGGAATGGAAGGGCCTATTAATTGTGGGTGAATGGGTGTGATTGGGCAACAAAGGCTCGTCGAATGCAAGCGCCTATTAATTGTGGGTGAATGCATGTGATTGGGCAGCACAGGCTCGTGGAATGGGAGGGCCTACTAATTGTGGGTGAAAGGTGTGACTGGGAAGCACAGACTCATGGAAAGGAAGGGCCTATTAATTGTGGGAGAATTGGTGTGACTGGGCAGCACAGGCTCGCGGAATGGACGGGCCTATTAATTGTAGGTGAATGGGAGTGATTGGGCAGCACAGACTCGTGGAAAGGAAGGGCCTAATAATTGTGGGTGAATGGGTGTGATTGGGCAACAGGTTCGTGGAAAGGAAGGTCCTATTAATTGTGGGTGAATGGGTGTGACTGGGCAGCACACACTCGTGGAATGGATGTGCCTATTAATTGTGGGTTAATGGGTGTGACTGGGCAGCACAGACTCGTGGAAAGGATGGGCCTATTAATTGTGGGTGAATGAGTGTGATTGGACCACACAGGTTCGTGGAAAGGAACTCCCTATTAATTATAGCTGAATGAGTGTGATTGGGCAGCACAGACTTGTGGAAAGGAACGGCCTATTAATTGTGGGTGAATGGGTGAAATTGGGCAGCAGGCTCTGGAAAGGAAGGGCCTATTTATTGTGGGTGAATGGGTGTGACTGGGCAACACAGCCTCGTGGAAACGAAAGGCCTATTAATTGTTGGTGAATGGGTCAGACTGGGCAACACATGCTCGTGGAATGGAACGTCCTATTAATTGTGGGTGAATGAGTGTGATTGGGCAGCAGAGACTCGTGGAAAGGAAGGGCCTATTAATTGTGGATGAATGGTTGTGACTGGGCAACTCAGGCTCGTCGAATGAAAGCGCCTATTAATTGTGGGTGAATGGGTGGAATTGGGCAGCACAGGCTCGTGGAATGGGAGGGCCTACTAATTGTGGGTGAAAGGTGTGACTGGGCAACACAGACTCGTGGAAAGGAAGGGCCTATTAATTGTGGGTGAATGGGTGTGATTGGGCAACACAGACTCGTGGAAAGGAAGGGCCCATTAATTGTTGGTGAATAGGTGTGATTGCGCAGCACAGACTCCTGGAATGGAAGGGCCTATTAATTGTGGGTGAATGGTTGTGATTGGGCAGCGCTGACTCATGGAAATAAAGGGCCTATTAATTGTGTATGAATGGGTGTGACTGGGTAACACAGGCTCGTGGAAAGGAAGGGCCTATTAATTGTGGGTGAATGTGTGTACTGGGCAGCACAGACTCGTGGAAAGGAAGAGCCTATAAATTGTGGGAGAATAGGTGTGATTGCGCACCACAGACTCGTGGAAAAGAAGGGCCTATTAATTGTGGGTGAATGGATGTGATTGGGCAACAGGCTCGTGGAAAGGAAGGGCCTATTAATTGTGGGTGAAAGCGTTTGGTTGGGCAGCACAGACTCGTGAAATGGGAGGGCCTACTAATTGTGGGTGAAAGGTGTGACTGGGCAACACAGACTCGTGGAAAGGAAGGGCGTATTAATTGTGGGTGAATGTGTGTGATTGGGCAACACAGTCTCATGGAAAGAAAGGGCCCATTAATTGTGGGGTAATGGGTGCGATTGGGCAACAAAGGCTCGGGGAAAAGAAGGACCTATTAATTGTGGGTGAATGTGTGTGACTGGGCAACACAGACTCGTGGAAAGCAAGGGCCTATTAATGGTTGGTGAAAAAGTGTGATTCGGCAGTACAGAGTCGTGGAATGGAAGGGCCTATTAATTGTGGGTGAATGGGTGTGATTGGGCAACACAGGCTCGTCGAATGGAAGCGCCTATTAATTGTGGGTGAATGGGTGTGATTGGGCAGCACAGCCTCGTGGAATGGGAGGTCCTACTAATTGTGGGTGAAAGATGTGACTGGGCAACACAGACTCGTGGAAAGGAAGGGCCTATTAATTCTGAGTGAATGGGTGTGATTGGGCAACACAGACTCGTGGAAAGGAAGGGCCCATTAATTGTTGGTGAATGTGTCAGACTGGGCAACACAGGCTCGTGGAATGGAACAGCCTATTAATTGTGGGTGAATGAGTGTGACAGGGCAGTACAGACTCTTGGAAAGGAAGGGCCTATTAATGGTGGATGAATAGGTGTGATTGCGCAGCACAGACTCCTGGAATGGAAGGTCCTATTAATTGTGGGTGAATGGTTGTGATTGGGCAGCACTGACTCGTGGAAAAGAAGGGCCTATTAATTGTGGGTGAATGGGTGTGATTGGGCAACAGGCCCGTGAAAGGAAGGGCCTATTAATTGTGGGTGAAAGCGTGTGGTTGGGCAGCACAGACTCGTGGAAAGGAAGGGCCTATTAATGGTGGGTGAAAAAATGTGATTGGGCAGGACAGTCGTGGAATGGAATGGCCTATTAATTGTGGGTGAATGGGTGTGATTGGGCAACACAGACTCGTCGAATGCAATCGCCTATTAATTGTGGGTGAATGGGTGTGATTGCGCAGCAAAGATTCGTGGAAAGGTCCTATTAATTGTGGGTGAAAGGGTGTGATTGGGCAACACCGGCTCGTGGAAAGGAAGGGCCTATTAATTGTTGGTGAATGGGTGTGACTGGGCAGCAGAGGCTCGTGGAATGGACGGGCTTAATAATTTTGGGTTAATGGGTGTGACTGGGCAGTACAGCCTCGTGGAAACGAAGGGCCTATTAATTGTTGGTGAATGGGTCAGACTGGGCAACACAGGCTCGTGGAATAGAACGGTCTATTAATTGTGGGTGAATGAGTGTGATTGGGCAGCAGAGACTCGTGGAAAGGAAGGGCCTATTAATGGTGGGTGAATGGTTGTGATTGGGCAGCACTGACTCGTGGAAATGAAGGGCCTTTTAATTGTGGATGAATTGGTGTGACTGGGCAACACAGGCTCGTGGAAAGGAAGGGCCTATTAATTGTGGGTGAATGTGTGTGACTGGGCAGCACAGATTCGTGGAAAGGATGGGCCTATTAATTGTGGGTGAATGGGTGTGATTGGGCAACAGGCTCGTGGAAAGGAAGGGCCTATTAATTGTGGGTGAAAGCGTGTGATTGGGCAGCGCAGACTCGTGGAAAGGAAGAGCCTATTAATGGTGGGTGAAAAAGTGTGATTGGGCAGCACAGAGTCGTGGAATGGAAGGGCCTATTAACTGTGGGTGAATGGGTGTGATTGGGCAGCACAGGCTCGTGGAATGGGAGGGCCTACTAATTGTGGGTGAAAGGTGTGACTGGGCAACACAGACTCGTGAAAGGAAGGGCCTATTAATTGTGGGTGAATGGGTGTGATTGGGCAACACAGACTCGTGGAAGGGAAGGGCCCATTAATTGTTGGTGAATGGGTCAGACTGGGGAACACAGGCTCGTGGAATGGAACGGCATATTAATTGTGGGTGAATGAGTGTGATTGGGCAGCAGAGACACGTGGAAAGGAAGGGCCTATTAATGGTGGGTGAATAGGTGTGATTGCGCAGCACAGACTCCTGGAATGGAAGGGCCTATTAATTGTAGGTGAATGGTTGTGATTGGGCAGCACAGACTCGTGGAAAGGAAGGGCCTAATAATTGTGGGTGAATGGGTGTGATTGGGCAACAGGTTCGTGGAAAGGAAGGGCCTATTAATTGTGGGTGAATGGGTGTGACTGGGCAGCACACACTCGTGGAATGACGGGCCTATTAATTGTGGGTTAATGGGTGTGATTGGGCAGCACAGACTCGTGGAAAAGAAGGGCCTATTAATTGTGGGTGAATGAGTGTGATTGGACCACACAGGTTCGTGGAAAGGAACTCCCTATTAATTATAGCTGAATGAGTGTGATTGGGCAGCACAGACTTGTGGAAAGGAAGGGCCTATTAATTGTGGGTGAATGGGTGAGATTGGGCAGCAGGCTCGTGGAAAGGAAGGGCCTATTTATTGTGGGTGAATGGGTGTGACTGGGCAACACAGCCTCGTGGAAACGAAGGGCCTATTAATTGTTGGTGAATGGGTCAGACTGGGCAACACATGCTCGTGGAATGGAACGTCCTATTAATTGTGGGTGAATGAGTGTGATTGGGCAGCAGAGACTCGTGGAAAGTAAGGGCCTATTAATGGTGGGTGAATGGTTGTGATTGGGCAGCACTCTCTCGTGGAAATGAAGGGCCTATTAATTGTGGATGAATGGGTGTGACTGGGCAACACAGGCTCGTGGAAATGCAGAGCCTATTAATGGTGGGTGAAAAAGTGTGATTGGGCAGCACAGAGTCGTGGAATGGAAGGGCCTATTAACTGTGGGTGAATGGGTGTGATTGGGCAACTCAGGCTCGTCGAATGAAAGCGCCTATTAATTGTGGGTGAATGGGTGTGATTGGGCAGCACAGGCTCGTGGAATGGGAGGGCCTACTAATTGTGGGTGAAAGGTGTGACTGGGCAACACAGACTCGTGGAAAGGAAGGGCCTTTTAATTGTGGGTGAATGGGTGTGATTGTGCAACACAGACTCGTGGAAAGGAAGGATCCATTAATTGTTGGTGAATGGGTCAGACTGGGCAAAACAGGCTCGTGGAATGGAATGGCATATTAATTGTGGGTGAATGAGTGTGATTGGGCAGCAGAGACTCGTGGAAAGGAGGTGCCTATTAATGGTGGGTGAATAGATGTGATTGCGCAGCACAGACTCCTGGAATGGAAGGGCCTATTAATTGTGGGTGAATGGTTGTGATTGGGCAGCGCTGACTCGTGGAAATGAAGGGCCTATTAATTGTGTATGAATGGGTGTGACTGGGTAACACAGGCTCGTGGAAAGGAAGAGCCTATAAATTGTGGGAGAATAGGTGTGATTGCGCACCACAGACTCGTGGAAAAGAAGGGCCTATTAATTGTGGGTGAATGGGTGTGATTGGGCAACAGGCTCGTGGAAAGGAAGGGCCTATTAATTGTGGGTGAAAGCGTTTGGTTGGGCAGCACAGACTCGTGAAATGGGAGGGCCTACTAATTGTGGGTGAATGGTGTGACTGGGCAACACAGACTCGTGGAAAGGAAGGGCGTATTAATTGTGGGTGAATGTTTGTGATTGGGCAACACAGTCTCATGGAAAGAAAGGGCCCATTAATTGTGGGGTAATGGGTGCGATTGGGCAACAAAGGCTCGGGGAAAAGAAGGACCTATTAATTGTGGGTGAATGTGTGTGACTGGGCAACACAGACTCGTGGAAAGCAAGGGCCTATTAATGGTTGGTGAAAAAGTGTGATTCGGCAGTACAGAGTCGTGGAATGGAAGTGCCTATTAATTGTGGGTGAATGGGTGTGATTGGGCAACACAGACTCGTGGAAAGGAAGGGCCCATTAATTGTTGGTGAATGGGTCAGACTGGGCAACACAGGCTCGTGGAATGGAACGGCATATTAATTGTGGGTGAATGAGTGTGATTGGGCAGCAGAGACTCGTGGAAAGGAAGGGCCTATTAATGGTGGGTGAATAGGTGTGATTGCGCAGCACAGACTCCTGAAATAGACGGGCCTATTAATTGTGGGTGAATGGTTGTGATTGGGCAGCGCTGACTCGTGGAAATGAAGGGCCTATTAATTGTGGATGAATGGGTGTGACTGGGTAACACAGACTCGTGGAAAGGAAGGGCCTATTAATTGTGGGTGAATGGTTGTAATTGGGCAGCGCTGACTCGTGGAAATGAAGGGCCTATTAATTGTGGATGAATGGGTGTGACTGGGTAACACAGGCTCGTGGAAAGGAAGGGCCTATTAATTGTGGGTGAATGTGTGTGACTGGGCAGCACAGACTCGTGGAAAGGAAGAGCCTATAAATTGTGGGAGAATAGGTGTGATTGCGCACCACAGACTCGTGGAAAAGAAGGGCCTATTAATTGTGGGTGAATGGGTGTGATTGGGCAACAGGCTCGTGAAAGGAAGGGCCTATTAATTGTGGGTGAAAGCGTGTGGTTGGGCAGCACAGACTCGTGGAAAGGATGGGCCTATTAATGGTTGGTGAAAAAGTGTGATTCGGCAGTACAGAGTCGTGGAATGGAAGGGCCTATTAATTGTGGGTGAATGGGTGTGATTGGGCAACAAAGGCTCGTCGAATGCAAGCGCCTATTAATTGTGGGTGAATGCATGTGATTGGGCAGCACAGGCTCGTGGAATGGGAGGGCCTACTAATTGTGGGTGAAAGGTGTGACTGGGAAGCACAGACTCATGGAAAGGAAGGGCCTATTAATTGTGGGAGAATTGGTGTGACTGGGCAGCACAGGCTCGCGGAATGGACGGGCCTATTAATTGTAGGTGAATGGGAGTGATTGGGCAGCACAGACTCGTGGAAAGGAAGTGCCTAATAATTGTGGGTGAATGGGTGTGATTGGGCAACAGGTTCGTGGAAAGGAAGGGCCTATTAATTGTGGGTGAATGGGTGTGACCGGGCAGCACACACTCGTGGAATGGACGGGCCTATTAATTGTGGGTTAATGGGTGTGACTGGGCAGCACAGACTCGTGGAAAGGAAGGGCCTATTAATTGTGGGTGAATGAGTGTGATTGGACCACACAGGTTCGTGGAAAGGAACTCCCTATTAATTATAGCTGAATGAGTGTGATTGGGCAGCACAGACTTGTGGAAAGGAACGGCCTATTAATTGTGGGTGAATGGGTGAGATTGGGCAGCAGGCTCGTGGAAAGGAAGGGCCTATTTATTGTGGGTGAATGGGTGTGACTGGGCAACACAGCCTCGTGGAAACGAAAGGCCTATTAATTGTTGGTGAATGGGTCAGACTGGGCAACACATGCTCGTGGAATGGAACGTCCTATTAATTGTGGGTGAATGAGTGTGATTGGGCAGCAGAGACTCGTGGAAAGGAAGGGCCTATTAATGGTGGGTGAATGGTTGTGATTGGGCAGCACTCTCTCGTGGAAATGAAGGGCCTATTAATTGTGGATCAATGGTTGTGACTGGGCAACACAGGCTCGTGGAAAGGAAAAGCCTATTAATGGTGGGTGAAAAAGTGTGATTGGGCAGCACAGAGTCGTGGAATGGAAGGGCCTATTAATGGTGGGTGAATGGGTGTGATTGGGCAACACAGGCTCGTCGAATGCAATCGCCTATTAATTGTGGGTGAATGGGTGTGATTGCGCAGCAAAGACTCGTGGAAAGGGCCTATTAATTGTGGGTGAAAGGGTGTGATTGGGCAACACCGGCTCGTGGAAAGGAAGGGCCTATTAATTGTTGGTGAATGGGTGTGACTGGGCAGCAGAGGCTCGTGGAATGGACGGGCTTAATAATTTTGGGTTAATGGGTGTGACTGGGCAGTACAGCCTCGTGGAAACGAAGGGCCTATTAATTGTTGGTGAATGGGTCAGACTGGGCAACACAGGCTCGTGGAATAGAACGGTCTATTAATTGTGGGTAAATGAGTGTGATTGGGCAGCAGAGACTCGTGGAAAGGAAGGGCCTATTAATGGTGGGTGAATGGTTGTGATTGGGCAGCACTGACTCGTGGAAATGAAGGGCCTTTTAATTGTGGATGAATTGGTGTGACTGGGCAACACAGGCTCGTGGAAAGGAAGGGCCTATTAATTGTGGGTGAATGTGTGTGACTGGGCAGCACAGATTCGTGGAAAGGATGGGCCTATTAATTGTGGGTGAATGGGTGTGATTGGGCAACAGGCTCGTGGAAAGGAAGGGCCTATTAATTGTGGGTGAAAGCGTGTGATTGGGCAGCGCAGACTCGTGGAAAGGAAGAGCCTATTAATGGTGGGTGAAAAAGTGTGATTGGGCAGCACAGAGTCGTGGAATGGAAGGGCCTATTAACTGTGGGTGAATGGGTGTGATTGGGCAGCACAGGCTCGTGGAATGGGAGGGCCTACTAATTGTGGGTGAAAGGTGTGACTGGGCAACACAGACTCGTGAAAGGAAGGGCCTATTAATTGTGGGTGAATGGGTGTGATTGGGCAACACAGACTCGTGGAAGGGAAGGGCCCATTAATTGTTGGTGAATGGGTCAGACTGGGGAACACAGGCTCGTGGAATGGAACGGCATATTAATTGTGGGTGAATGAGTGTGATTGGGCAGCAGAGACACGTGGAAAGGAAGGGCCTATTAATGGTGGGTGAATAGGTGTGATTGCGCAGCACAGAGTCGTGGAATGGAAGGGCCTATTAATTGTGGGTGAATGGGTGTGATTGGGCAACAAAGGCTCGTCGAATGCAAGCGCCTATTAATTGTGGGTGAATGCATGTGATTGGGCAGCACAGGCTCGTGGAATGGGAGGGCCTACTAATTGTGGGTGAAAGGTGTGACTGGGAAGCACAGACTCATGGAAAGGAAGGGCCTATTAATTGTGGGAGAATTGGTGTGACGGGGCAGCACAGGCTCGCGGAATGGACGGGCCTATTAATTGTAGGTGAATGGGAGTGATTGGGCAGCACAGACTCGTGGAAAGGAAGGGCCTAATAATTGTGGGTGAATGGGTGTGATTGGGCAACAGGTTCGTGGAAAGGAAGGGCCTATTAATTGTGGGTGAATGGGTGTGACTGGGCAACACAGACTCGTGGAAAGGAAGGGCGTATTATTTGTGGGTGAATGTGTGTGATTGGGCAACACAGTCTCATGGAAAGAAAGGGCCCATTAATTGTGGGGTAATGGGTGCGATTGGGCAACAAAGGCTCGGGGAAAAGAAGGACCTATTAATTGTGTATGAATGGGTGTGACTGGGTAACACAGGCTCGTGGAAAGGAAGGGCCTATTAATTGTGGGTGAATGTGTGTACTGGGCAGCACAGACTCGTGGAAAGGAAGAGCCTATAAATTGTGGGAGAATAGGTGTGATTGCGCACCACAGACTCGTGGAAAAGAAGGGCCTATTAATTGTGGGTGAATGGGTGTGATTGGGCAACAGACTCGTGGAAAGGAAGGGCCTATTAATTGTGGGTGAAAGGTGTGACTGGGAAGCACAGACTCATGGAAAGGAAGGGCCTATTAATTGTGGGAGAATTGGTGTGACTGGGCAGCACAGGCTCGCGGAATGGACGGGCCTATTAATTGTAGGTGAATGGGAGTGATTGGGCAGCACAGACTCGTGGAAAGGAAGGGCCTAATAATTGTGGGTGAATGGGTGTGATTGGGCAACAGGTTCGTGGAAAGGAAGGGCCTATTAATTGTGGGTGAATGGGTGTGACTGGGCAACACAGACTCGTGGAAAGGAAGGGCGTATTATTTGTGGGTGAATGTGTGTGATTGGGCAACACAGTCTCATGGAAAGAAAGGGCCCATTACTTGTGGGGTAATGGGTGCGATTGGGCAACAAAGGCTCGGGGAAAAGAAGGACCTATTAATTGTGGGTGAATGTGTGTGACTGGGCAACACAGACTCGTGGAAAGCAAGGGCCTATTAATGGTTGGTGTAAAAGTGTGATTCGGCAGTACAGAGTCGTGGAATGGAAGTGCCTATTAATTGTGGGTGAATGGGTGTGATTGGGCAACACAGGCTCGTCGAATGAAAGCGCCTATTAATTGTGGGTGAATGGGTGTGATTGGGCAGCACAGGCTCGTGGAATGGGAGGGCCTATTAATTGTGGGTGAAAGATGTGACTGGGCAACACAGACTCGTGGAAAGGAAGGGCCTATTAATTCTGAGTGAATGGGTGTGATTCGGCAACACAGACTCGTGGAAAGGAAGGGCCCATGAATTGTTGGTGAATGGGTCAGACTGGGCAACACAGGCTCGTGGAATGGAACGGCATATTAATTGTGGGTGAATGAGTGTGATTGGGCAGCAGAGACTCGTGGAAAGGAAGGGCCTATTAATGGTCGGTGAATAGGTGTGATTGCGCAGCACAGACTCCTGGAATAGACGGGCCTATTAATTGTGGGTGAATGGTTGTGATTGGGCAGCGCTGACTCGTGGAAATGAAGGGCCTATTAATTGTGGATGAATGGGTGTGACCGGGTAACACAGGCTCGTGGAAAGGAAGGGCCTATTAATGGTTGGTGAAAAAGTGTGATTCGGCAGTACAGAGTCGTGGAATGGAAGGGCCTATTAATTGTGGGTGAATGGGTGTGATTGGGCAACAGGCTCGTGAAAGGAAGGGCCTATTAATTGTGGGTGAAAGCGTGTGGTTGGGCAGCACAGACTCGTGGAAAGGATGGGCCTATTAATGGTGGGTGAAAAAGTGTGATTGGGCAGCACAGAGTCGTGGAATGGAAGGGCCTATTAATTGTGGGTGAATGGGTGTGATTGGGCAACAAAGGCTCGTCGAATGCAAGCGCCTATTAATTGTGGGTGAATGGGTGTGATTGGGCAACAAAGGCTCGTCGAATGCAAGCGCCTATTAATTGTGGGTGAATGCATGTGATTGGGCAGCACAGGCTCGTGGAATGGGAGGGCCTACTAATTGTGGGTGAAAGGTGTGACTGGGAAGCACAGACTCATGGAAAGGAAGGGCCTATTAATTGTGGGAGAATTGGTGTGACTGGGCAGCACAGACTCGTGGAAAAGAAGGGCCTATTAATTGTGGGTGAATGGCTGTGATTGGGCAACAGGCTCGTGAAAGGAAGGGCCTATTAATTGTGGGTGAAAGCGTGTGGTTAGGCAGCACAGACTCGTGGAAAGGATGGGCCTATTAATGGTGGGTGAAAAAGTGTGATTGGGCAGCACAGAGTCGTGGAATGGAAGGGCCTATTAATTGTGGGTGAATGGGTGTGATTGGGCAACAAAGGCTCGTCGAATGCAAGCGCCTATTAATTGTGGGTGAATGCATGTGATTGGGCAGCACAGGCTCGTGGAATGGGAGGGCCTACTAATTGTGGGTGAAAGGTGTGACTGGGAAGCACAGACTCATGGAAAGGAAGGGCCTATTAATTGTGGGAGAATTGGTGTGACTGGGCAGCACAGGCTCGCGGAATGGACGGGCCTATTAATTGTAGGTGAATGGGAGTGATTGGGCAGCACAGACTCGTGGAAAGGAAGGGCCTAATAATTGTGGGTGAATGGGTGTGATTGGGCAACAGGTTCGTGGAAAGGAAGGTCCTATTAATTGTGGGTGAATGGGTGTGACTGGGCAGCACACACTCGTGGAATGGATGTGCCTATTAATTGTGGGTTAATGGGTGTGACTGGGCAGCACAGACTCGTGGAAAGGATGGGCCTATTAATTGTGGGTGAATGAGTGTGATTGGACCACACAGGTTCGTGGAAAGGAACTCCCTATTAATTATAGCTGAATGAGTGTGATTGGGCAGCACAGACTTGTGGAAAGGAACGGCCTATTAATTGTGGGTGAATGGGTGAAATTGGGCAACAGGTTCGTGGAAAGGAAGGGCCTATTAATTGTGGGTGAATGGGTGTGACTGGGCAACACAGACTCGTGGAAAGGAAGGGCGTATTATTTGTGGGTGAATGTGTGTGATTGGGCAACACAGTCTCATGGAAAGAAAGGGCCCATTAATTGTGGGGTAATGGGTGCGATTGGGCAACAAAGGCTCGGGGAAAAGAAGGACCTATTAATTGTGTATGAATGGGTGTGACTGGGTAACACAGGCTCGTGGAAAGGAAGGGCCTATTAATTGTGGGTGAATGTGTGTACTGGGCAGCACAGACTCGTGGAAAGGAAGAGCCTATAAATTGTGGGAGAATAGGTGTGATTGCGCACCACAGACTCGTGGAAAAGAAGGGCCTATTAATTGTGGGTGAATGGGTGTGATTGGGCAACAGACTCGTGGAAAGGAAGGGCCTATTAATTGTGGGTGAAAGGTGTGACTGGGAAGCACAGACTCATGGAAAGGAAGGGCCTATTAATTGTGGGAGAATTGGTGTGACTGGGCAGCACAGGCTCGCGGAATGGACGGGCCTATTAATTGTAGGTGAATGGGAGTGATTGGGCAGCACAGACTCGTGGAAAGGAAGGGCCTAATAATTGTGGGTGAATGGGTGTGATTGGGCAACAGGTTCGTGGAAAGGAAGGGCCTATTAATTGTGGGTGAATGGGTGTGACTGGGCAACACAGACTCGTGGAAAGGAAGGGCGTATTATTTGTGGGTGAATGTGTGTGATTGGGCAACACAGTCTCATGGAAAGAAAGGGCCCATTACTTGTGGGGTAATGGGTGCGATTGGGCAACAAAGGCTCGGGGAAAAGAAGGACCTATTAATTGTGGGTGAATGTGTGTGACTGGGCAACACAGACTCGTGGAAAGCAAGGGCCTATTAATGGTTGGTGTAAAAGTGTGATTCGGCAGTACAGAGTCGTGGAATGGAAGTGCCTATTAATTGTGGGTGAATGGGTGTGATTGGGCAACACAGGCTCGTCGAATGAAAGCGCCTATTAATTGTGGGTGAATGGGTGTGATTGGGCAGCACAGGCTCGTGGAATGGGAGGGCCTATTAATTGTGGGTGAAAGATGTGACTGGGCAACACAGACTCGTGGAAAGGAAGGGCCTATTAATTCTGAGTGAATGGGTGTGATTCGGCAACACAGACTCGTGGAAAGGAAGGGCCCATGAATTGTTGGTGAATGGGTCAGACTGGGCAACACAGGCTCGTGGAATGGAACGGCATATTAATTGTGGGTGAATGAGTGTGATTGGGCAGCAGAGACTCGTGGAAAGGAAGGGCCTATTAATGGTCGGTGAATAGGTGTGATTGCGCAGCACAGACTCCTGGAATAGACGGGCCTATTAATTGTGGGTGAATGGTTGTGATTGGGCAGCGCTGACTCGTGGAAATGAAGGGCCTATTAATTGTGGATGAATGGGTGTGACCGGGTAACACAGGCTCGTGGAAAGGAAGGGCCTATTAATGGTTGGTGAAAAAGTGTGATTCGGCAGTACAGAGTCGTGGAATGGAAGGGCCTATTAATTGTGGGTGAATGGGTGTGATTGGGCAACAGGCTCGTGAAAGGAAGGGCCTATTAATTGTGGGTGAAAGCGTGTGGTTGGGCAGCACAGACTCGTGGAAAGGATGGGCCTATTAATGGTGGGTGAAAAAGTGTGATTGGGCAGCACAGAGTCGTGGAATGGAAGGGCCTATTAATTGTGGGTGAATGGGTGTGATTGGGCAACAAAGGCTCGTCGAATGCAAGCGCCTATTAATTGTGGGTGAATGGGTGTGATTGGGCAACAAAGGCTCGTCGAATGCAAGCGCCTATTAATTGTGGGTGAATGCATGTGATTGGGCAGCACAGGCTCGTGGAATGGGAGGGCCTACTAATTGTGGGTGAAAGGTGTGACTGGGAAGCACAGACTCATGGAAAGGAAGGGCCTATTAATTGTGGGAGAATTGGTGTGACTGGGCAGCACAGACTCGTGGAAAAGAAGGGCCTATTAATTGTGGGTGAATGGCTGTGATTGGGCAACAGGCTCGTGAAAGGAAGGGCCTATTAATTGTGGGTGAAAGCGTGTGGTTAGGCAGCACAGACTCGTGGAAAGGATGGGCCTATTAATGGTGGGTGAAAAAGTGTGATTGGGCAGCACAGAGTCGTGGAATGGAAGGGCCTATTAATTGTGGGTGAATGGGTGTGATTGGGCAACAAAGGCTCGTCGAATGCAAGCGCCTATTAATTGTGGGTGAATGCATGTGATTGGGCAGCACAGGCTCGTGGAATGGGAGGGCCTACTAATTGTGGGTGAAAGGTGTGACTGGGAAGCACAGACTCATGGAAAGGAAGGGCCTATTAATTGTGGGAGAATTGGTGTGACTGGGCAGCACAGGCTCGCGGAATGGACGGGCCTATTAATTGTAGGTGAATGGGAGTGATTGGGCAGCACAGACTCGTGGAAAGGAAGGGCCTAATAATTGTGGGTGAATGGGTGTGATTGGGCAACAGGTTCGTGGAAAGGAAGGTCCTATTAATTGTGGGTGAATGGGTGTGACTGGGCAGCACACACTCGTGGAATGGATGTGCCTATTAATTGTGGGTTAATGGGTGTGACTGGGCAGCACAGACTCGTGGAAAGGATGGGCCTATTAATTGTGGGTGAATGAGTGTGATTGGACCACACAGGTTCGTGGAAAGGAACTCCCTATTAATTATAGCTGAATGAGTGTGATTGGGCAGCACAGACTTGTGGAAAGGAACGGCCTATTAATTGTGGGTGAATGGGTGAAATTGGGCAACAGGTTCGTGGAAAGGAAGGGCCTATTAATTGTGGGTGAATGGGTGTGACTGGGCAACACAGACTCGTGGAAAGGAAGGGCGTATTATTTGTGGGTGAATGTGTGTGATTGGGCAACACAGTCTCATGGAAAGAAAGGGCCCATTAATTGTGGGGTAATGGGTGCGATTGGGCAACAAAGGCTCGGGGAAAAGAAGGACCTATTAATTGTGTATGAATGGGTGTGACTGGGTAACACAGGCTCGTGGAAAGGAAGGGCCTATTAATTGTGGGTGAATGTGTGTACTGGGCAGCACAGACTCGTGGAAAGGAAGAGCCTATAAATTGTGGGAGAATAGGTGTGATTGCGCACCACAGACTCGTGGAAAAGAAGGGCCTATTAATTGTGGGTGAATGGGTGTGATTGGGCAACAGACTCGTGGAAAGGAAGGGCCTATTAATTGTGGGTGAAAGGTGTGACTGGGAAGCACAGACTCATGGAAAGGAAGGGCCTATTAATTGTGGGAGAATTGGTGTGACTGGGCAGCACAGGCTCGCGGAATGGACGGGCCTATTAATTGTAGGTGAATGGGAGTGATTGGGCAGCACAGACTCGTGGAAAGGAAGGGCCTAATAATTGTGGGTGAATGGGTGTGATTGGGCAACAGGTTCGTGGAAAGGAAGGGCCTATTAATTGTGGGTGAATGGGTGTGACTGGGCAACACAGACTCGTGGAAAGGAAGGGCGTATTATTTGTGGGTGAATGTGTGTGATTGGGCAACACAGTCTCATGGAAAGAAAGGGCCCATTACTTGTGGGGTAATGGGTGCGATTGGGCAACAAAGGCTCGGGGAAAAGAAGGACCTATTAATTGTGGGTGAATGTGTGTGACTGGGCAACACAGACTCGTGGAAAGCAAGGGCCTATTAATGGTTGGTGTAAAAGTGTGATTCGGCAGTACAGAGTCGTGGAATGGAAGTGCCTATTAATTGTGGGTGAATGGGTGTGATTGGGCAACACAGGCTCGTCGAATGAAAGCGCCTATTAATTGTGGGTGAATGGGTGTGATTGGGCAGCACAGGCTCGTGGAATGGGAGGGCCTATTAATTGTGGGTGAAAGATGTGACTGGGCAACACAGACTCGTGGAAAGGAAGGGCCTATTAATTCTGAGTGAATGGGTGTGATTCGGCAACACAGACTCGTGGAAAGGAAGGGCCCATGAATTGTTGGTGAATGGGTCAGACTGGGCAACACAGGCTCGTGGAATGGAACGGCATATTAATTGTGGGTGAATGAGTGTGATTGGGCAGCAGAGACTCGTGGAAAGGAAGGGCCTATTAATGGTCGGTGAATAGGTGTGATTGCGCAGCACAGACTCCTGGAATAGACGGGCCTATTAATTGTGGGTGAATGGTTGTGATTGGGCAGCGCTGACTCGTGGAAATGAAGGGCCTATTAATTGTGGATGAATGGGTGTGACCGGGTAACACAGGCTCGTGGAAAGGAAGGGCCTATTAATGGTTGGTGAAAAAGTGTGATTCGGCAGTACAGAGTCGTGGAATGGAAGGGCCTATTAATTGTGGGTGAATGGGTGTGATTGGGCAACAGGCTCGTGAAAGGAAGGGCCTATTAATTGTGGGTGATAGCGTGTGGTTGGGCAGCACAGACTCGTGGAAAGGATGGGCCTATTAATGGTGGGTGAAAAAGTGTGATTGGGCAGCACAGAGTCGTGGAATGGAAGGGCCTATTAATTGTGGGTGAATGGGTGTGATTGGGCAACAAAGGCTCGTCGAATGCAAGCGCCTATTAATTGTGGGTGAATGGGTGTGATTGGGCAACAAAGGCTCGTCGAATGCAAGCGCCTATTAATTGTGGGTGAATGCATGTGATTGGGCAGCACAGGCTCGTGGAATGGGAGGGCCTACTAATTGTGGGTGAAAGGTGTGACTGGGAAGCACAGACTCATGGAAAGGAAGGGCCTATTAATTGTGGGAGAATTGGTGTGACTGGGCAGCACAGACTCGTGGAAAAGAAGGGCCTATTAATTGTGGGTGAATGGCTGTGATTGGGCAACAGGCTCGTGAAAGGAAGGGCCTATTAATTGTGGGTGAAAGCGTGTGGTTAGGCAGCACAGACTCGTGGAAAGGATGGGCCTATTAATGGTGGGTGAAAAAGTGTGATTGGGCAGCACAGAGTCGTGGAATGGAAGGGCCTATTAATTGTGGGTGAATGGGTGTGATTGGGCAACAAAGGCTCGTCGAATGCAAGCGCCTATTAATTGTGGGTGAATGCATGTGATTGGGCAGCACAGGCTCGTGGAATGGGAGGGCCTACTAATTGTGGGTGAAAGGTGTGACTGGGAAGCACAGACTCATGGAAAGGAAGGGCCTATTAATTGTGGGAGAATTGGTGTGACTGGGCAGCACAGGCTCGCGGAATGGACGGGCCTATTAATTGTAGGTGAATGGGAGTGATTGGGCAGCACAGACTCGTGGAAAGGAAGGGCCTAATAATTGTGGGTGAATGGGTGTGATTGGGCAACAGGTTCGTGGAAAGGAAGGTCCTATTAATTGTGGGTGAATGGGTGTGACTGGGCAGCACACACTCGTGGAATGGATGTGCCTATTAATTGTGGGTTAATGGGTGTGACTGGGCAGCACAGACTCGTGGAAAGGATGGGCCTATTAATTGTGGGTGAATGAGTGTGATTGGACCACACAGGTTCGTGGAAAGGAACTCCCTATTAATTATAGCTGAATGAGTGTGATTGGGCAGCACAGACTTGTGGAAAGGAACGGCCTATTAATTGTGGGTGAATGGGTGAAATTGGGCAGCAGGCTCGTGGAAAGGAAGGGCCTATTTATTGTGGGTGAATGGGTGTGACTGGGCAACACAGCCTCGTGGAAACGAAAGGCCTATTAATTGTTGGTGAATGGGTCAGACTGGGCAACACATGCTCGTGGAATGGAACGTCCTATTAATTGTGGGTGAATGAGTGTGATTGGGCAGCAGAGACTCGTGGAAAGGAAGGGCCTATTAATTGTGGATGAATGGTTGTGACTGGGCAACTCAGGCTCGTCGAATGAAAGCGCCTATTAATTGTGGGTGAATGGGTGGAATTGGGCAGCACAGGCTCGTGGAATGGGAGGGCCTACTAATTGTGGGTGAAAGGTGTGACTGGGCAACACAGACTCGTGGAAAGGAAGGGCCTATTAATTGTGGGTGAATGGGTGTGATTGGGCAACACAGACTCGTGGAAAGGAAGGGCCCATTAATTGTTGGTGAATAGGTGTGATTGCGCAGCACAGACTCCTGGAATGGAAGGGCCTATTAATTGTGGGTGAATGGTTGTGATTGGGCAGCGCTGACTCATGGAAATAAAGGGCCTATTAATTGTGTATGAATGGGTGTGACTGGGTAACACAGGCTCGTGGAAAGGAAGGGCCTATTAATTGTGGGTGAATGTGTGTACTGGGCAGCACAGACTCGTGGAAAGGAAGAGCCTATAAATTGTGGGAGAATAGGTGTGATTGCGCACCACAGACTCGTGGAAAAGAAGGGCCTATTAATTGTGGGTGAATGGATGTGATTGGGCAACAGGCTCGTGGAAAGGAAGGGCCTATTAATTGTGGGTGAAAGCGTTTGGTTGGGCAGCACAGACTCGTGAAATGGGAGGGCCTACTAATTGTGGGTGAAAGGTGTGACTGGGCAACACAGACTCGTGGAAAGGAAGGGCGTATTAATTGTGGGTGAATGTGTGTGATTGGGCAACACAGTCTCATGGAAAGAAAGGGCCCATTAATTGTGGGGTAATGGGTGCGATTGGGCAACAAAGGCTCGGGGAAAAGAAGGACCTATTAATTGTGGGTGAATGTGTGTGACTGGGCAACACAGACTCGTGGAAAGCAAGGGCCTATTAATGGTTGGTGAAAAAGTGTGATTCGGCAGTACAGAGTCGTGGAATGGAAGGGCCTATTAATTGTGGGTGAATGGGTGTGATTGGGCAACACAGGCTCGTCGAATGGAAGCGCCTATTAATTGTGGGTGAATGGGTGTGATTGGGCAGCACAGCCTCGTGGAATGGGAGGTCCTACTAATTGTGGGTGAAAGATGTGACTGGGCAACACAGACTCGTGGAAAGGAAGGGCCTATTAATTCTGAGTGAATGGGTGTGATTGGGCAACACAGACTCGTGGAAAGGAAGGGCCCATTAATTGTTGGTGAATGTGTCAGACTGGGCAACACAGGCTCGTGGAATGGAACAGCCTATTAATTGTGGGTGAATGAGTGTGACAGGGCAGTACAGACTCTTGGAAAGGAAGGGCCTATTAATGGTGGATGAATAGGTGTGATTGCGCAGCACAGACTCCTGGAATGGAAGGTCCTATTAATTGTGGGTGAATGGTTGTGATTGGGCAGCACTGACTCGTGGAAAAGAAGGGCCTATTAATTGTGGGTGAATGGGTGTGATTGGGCAACAGGCCCGTGAAAGGAAGGGCCTATTAATTGTGGGTGAAAGCGTGTGGTTGGGCAGCACAGACTCGTGGAAAGGAAGGGCCTATTAATGGTGGGTGAAAAAATGTGATTGGGCAGGACAGTCGTGGAATGGAATGGCCTATTAATTGTGGGTGAATGGGTGTGATTGGGCAACACAGACTCGTCGAATGCAATCGCCTATTAATTGTGGGTGAATGGGTGTGATTGCGCAGCAAAGATTCGTGGAAGGGTCCTATTAATTGTGGGTGAAAGGGTGTGATTGGGCAACACCGGCTCGTGGAAAGGAAGGGCCTATTAATTGTTGGTGAATGGGTGTGACTGGGCAGCAGAGGCTCGTGGAATGGACGGGCTTAATAATTTTGGGTTAATGGGTGTGACTGGGCAGTACAGCCTCGTGGAAACGAAGGGCCTATTAATTGTTGGTGAATGGGTCAGACTGGGCAACACAGGCTCGTGGAATAGAACGGTCTATTAATTGTGGGTGAATGAGTGTGATTGGGCAGCAGAGACTCGTGGAAAGGAAGGGCCTATTAATGGTGGGTGAATGGTTGTGATTGGGCAGCACTGACTCGTGGAAATGAAGGGCCTTTTAATTGTGGATGAATTGGTGTGACTGGGCAACACAGGCTCGTGGAAAGGAAGGGCCTATTAATTGTGGGTGAATGTGTGTGACTGGGCAGCACAGATTCGTGGAAAGGATGGGCCTATTAATTGTGGGTGAATGGGTGTGATTGGGCAACAGGCTCGTGGAAAGGAAGGGCCTATTAATTGTGGGTGAAAGCGTGTGATTGGGCAGCGCAGACTCGTGGAAAGGAAGAGCCTATTAATGGTGGGTGAAAAAGTGTGATTGGGCAGCACAGAGTCGTGGAATGGAAGGGCCTATTAACTGTGGGTGAATGGGTGTGATTGGGCAGCACAGGCTCGTGGAATGGGAGGGCCTACTAATTGTGGGTGAAAGGTGTGACTGGGCAACACAGACTCGTGAAAGGAAGGGCCTATTAATTGTGGGTGAATGGGTGTGATTGGGCAACACAGACTCGTGGAAGGGAAGGGCCCATTAATTGTTGGTGAATGGGTCAGACTGGGGAACACAGGCTCGTGGAATGGAACGGCATATTAATTGTGGGTGAATGAGTGTGATTGGGCAGCAGAGACACGTGGAAAGGAAGGGCCTATTAATGGTGGGTGAATAGGTGTGATTGCGCAGCACAGACTCCTGGAATGGAAGGGCCTATTAATTGTAGGTGAATGGTTGTGATTGGGCAGCACAGACTCGTGGAAAGGAAGGGCCTAATAATTGTGGGTGAATGGGTGTGATTGGGCAACAGGTTCGTGGAAAGGAAGGGCCTATTAATTGTGGGTGAATGGGTGTGACTGGGCAGCACACACTCGTGGAATGACGGGCCTATTAATTGTGGGTTAATGGGTGTGATTGGGCAGCACAGACTCGTGGAAAAGAAGGGCCTATTAATTGTGGGTGAATGAGTGTGATTGGACCACACAGGTTCGTGGAAAGGAACTCCCTATTAATTATAGCTGAATGAGTGTGATTGGGCAGCACAGACTTGTGGAAAGGAAGGGCCTATTAATTGTGGGTGAATGGGTGAGATTGGGCAGCAGGCTCGTGGAAAGGAAGGGCCTATTTATTGTGGGTGAATGGGTGTGACTGGGCAACACAGCCTCGTGGAAACGAAGGGCCTATTAATTGTTGGTGAATGGGTCAGACTGGGCAACACATGCTCGTGGAATGGAACGTCCTATTAATTGTGGGTGAATGAGTGTGATTGGGCAGCAGAGACTCGTGGAAAGTAAGGGCCTATTAATGGTGGGTGAATGGTTGTGATTGGGCAGCACTCTCTCGTGGAAATGAAGGGCCTATTAATTGTGGATGAATGGGTGTGACTGGGCAACACAGGCTCGTGGAAATGCAGAGCCTATTAATGGTGGGTGAAAAAGTGTGATTGGGCAGCACAGAGTCGTGGAATGGAAGGGCCTATTAACTGTGGGTGAATGGGTGTGATTGGGCAACTCAGGCTCGTCGAATGAAAGCGCCTATTAATTGTGGGTGAATGGGTGTGATTGGGCAGCACAGGCTCGTGGAATGGGAGGGCCTACTAATTGTGGGTGAAAGGTGTGACTGGGCAACACAGACTCGTGGAAAGGAAGGGCCTTTTAATTGTGGGTGAATGGGTGTGATTGTGCAACACAGACTCGTGGAAAGGAAGGATCCATTAATTGTTGGTGAATGGGTCAGACTGGGCAAAACAGGCTCGTGGAATGGAATGGCATATTAATTGTGGGTGAATGAGTGTGATTGGGCAGCAGAGACTCGTGGAAAGGAGGTGCCTATTAATGGTGGGTGAATAGATGTGATTGCGCAGCACAGACTCCTGGAATGGAAGGGCCTATTAATTGTGGGTGAATGGTTGTGATTGGGCAGCGCTGACTCGTGGAAATGAAGGGCCTATTAATTGTGTATGAATGGGTGTGACTGGGTAACACAGGCTCGTGGAAAGGAAGAGCCTATAAATTGTGGGAGAATAGGTGTGATTGCGCACCACAGACTCGTGGAAAAGAAGGGCCTATTAATTGTGGGTGAATGGGTGTGATTGGGCAACAGGCTCGTGGAAAGGAAGGGCCTATTAATTGTGGGTGAAAGCGTTTGGTTGGGCAGCACAGACTCGTGAAATGGGAGGGCCTACTAATTGTGGGTGAATGGTGTGACTGGGCAACACAGACTCGTGGAAAGGAAGGGCGTATTAATTGTGGGTGAATGTTTGTGATTGGGCAACACAGTCTCATGGAAAGAAAGGGCCCATTAATTGTGGGGTAATGGGTGCGATTGGGCAACAAAGGCTCGGGGAAAAGAAGGACCTATTAATTGTGGGTGAATGTGTGTGACTGGGCAACACAGACTCGTGGAAAGCAAGGGCCTATTAATGGTTGGTGAAAAAGTGTGATTCGGCAGTACAGAGTCGTGGAATGGAAGTGCCTATTAATTGTGGGTGAATGGGTGTGATTGGGCAACACAGACTCGTGGAAAGGAAGGGCCCATTAATTGTTGGTGAATGGGTCAGACTGGGCAACACAGGCTCGTGGAATGGAACGGCATATTAATTGTGGGTGAATGAGTGTGATTGGGCAGCAGAGACTCGTGGAAAGGAAGGGCCTATTAATGGTGGGTGAATAGGTGTGATTGCGCAGCACAGACTCCTGAAATAGACGGGCCTATTAATTGTGGGTGAATGGTTGTGATTGGGCAGCGCTGACTCGTGGAAATGAAGGGCCTATTAATTGTGGATGAATGGGTGTGACTGGGTAACACAGACTCGTGGAAAGGAAGGGCCTATTAATTGTGGGTGAATGGTTGTAATTGGGCAGCGCTGACTCGTGGAAATGAAGGGCCTATTAATTGTGGATGAATGGGTGTGACTGGGTAACACAGGCTCGTGGAAAGGAAGGGCCTATTAATTGTGGGTGAATGTGTGTGACTGGGCAGCACAGACTCGTGGAAAGGAAGAGCCTATAAATTGTGGGAGAATAGGTGTGATTGCGCACCACAGACTCGTGGAAAAGAAGGGCCTATTAATTGTGGGTGAATGGGTGTGATTGGGCAACAGGCTCGTGAAAGGAAGGGCCTATTAATTGTGGGTGAAAGCGTGTGGTTGGGCAGCACAGACTCGTGGAAAGGATGGGCCTATTAATGGTTGGTGAAAAAGTGTGATTCGGCAGTACAGAGTCGTGGAATGGAAGGGCCTATTAATTGTGGGTGAATGGGTGTGATTGGGCAACAAAGGCTCGTCGAATGCAAGCGCCTATTAATTGTGGGTGAATGCATGTGATTGGGCAGCACAGGCTCGTGGAATGGGAGGGCCTACTAATTGTGGGTGAAAGGTGTGACTGGGAAGCACAGACTCATGGAAAGGAAGGGCCTATTAATTGTGGGAGAATTGGTGTGACTGGGCAGCACAGGCTCGCGGAATGGACGGGCCTATTAATTGTAGGTGAATGGGAGTGATTGGGCAGCACAGACTCGTGGAAAGGAAGTGCCTAATAATTGTGGGTGAATGGGTGTGATTGGGCAACAGGTTCGTGGAAAGGAAGGGCCTATTAATTGTGGGTGAATGGGTGTGACCGGGCAGCACACACTCGTGGAATGGACGGGCCTATTAATTGTGGGTTAATGGGTGTGACTGGGCAGCACAGACTCGTGGAAAGGAAGGGCCTATTAATTGTGGGTGAATGAGTGTGATTGGACCACACAGGTTCGTGGAAAGGAACTCCCTATTAATTATAGCTGAATGAGTGTGATTGGGCAGCACAGACTTGTGGAAAGGAACGGCCTATTAATTGTGGGTGAATGGGTGAGATTGGGCAGCAGGCTCGTGGAAAGGAAGGGCCTATTTATTGTGGGTGAATGGGTGTGACTGGGCAACACAGCCTCGTGGAAACGAAAGGCCTATTAATTGTTGGTGAATGGGTCAGACTGGGCAACACATGCTCGTGGAATGGAACGTCCTATTAATTGTGGGTGAATGAGTGTGATTGGGCAGCAGAGACTCGTGGAAAGGAAGGGCCTATTAATGGTGGGTGAATGGTTGTGATTGGGCAGCACTCTCTCGTGGAAATGAAGGGCCTATTAATTGTGGATCAATGGTTGTGACTGGGCAACACAGGCTCGTGGAAAGGAAAAGCCTATTAATGGTGGGTGAAAAAGTGTGATTGGGCAGCACAGAGTCGTGGAATGGAAGGGCCTATTAACTGTGGGTGAATGGGTGTGATTGGGCAACTCAGGCTCGTCGAATGAAAGCGCCTATTAATTGTGGGTGAATGGGTGGAATTGGGCAGCACAGGCTCGTGGAATGGGAGGGCTTACTAATTGTGGGTGAAAGGTGTGACTGGGCAACACAGACTCGTGGAAAGGAAGGGCCTATTAATTGTGGGTGAATGGGTGTGATTGGGCAACACAGACTCGTGGAAAGGAAGGGCCCATTAATTGTTGGTGAATGGGTCAGACTGGGCAACACAGGCTCGTGGAATGGAACGGCATATTAATTGTGGGTGAATGAGTGTGATTGGGCAGCAGAGACTCGTGGAAAGGAAGGGCCTATTAATGGTGGGTGAATAGGTGTGATTGCGCAGCACAGACTCCTGAAATAGACGGGCCTATTAATTGTGGGTGAATGGTTGTGATTGGGCAGCGCTGACTCGTGGAAATGAAGGGCCTATTAATTGTGGATGAATGGGTGTGACTGGGTCACACAGGCTCGTGGAAAGGAAGGGCCTATTAATTGTGGGTGAATGGTTGTGATTGGGCAGCGCTGACTCGTGGAAATGAAGGGCCTATTAATTGTGGATGAATGGGTGTGACTGGGTAACACAGGCTCGTGGAAAGGAAGGGCCTATTAATTGTGGGTGAATGTGTGTGACTGGGCAGCACAGACTCGTGGAAAGGAAGAGCCTATAAATTGTGGGAGAATAGGTGTGATTGCGCACCACAGACTCGTGGAAAAGAAGGGCCTATTAATTGTTGGTGAATGGGTGTGATTGGGCAACAAAGGCTCGTCGAATGCAAGCGCCTATTAATTGTGGGTGAATGCATGTGATTGGGCAGCACAGGCTCGTGGAATGGGAGGGCCTACTAATTGTGGGTGAATGAGTGTGATTGGGCAGCAGAGACTCGTGGAAAGGAAGGGCCTATTAATGGTCGGTGAATAGGTGTGATTGCGCAGCACAGACTCCTGGAATAGACGGGCCTATTAATTGTGGGTGAATGGTTGTGATTGGGCAGCGCTGACTCGTGGAAATGAAGGGCCTATTAATTGTGGATGAATGGGTGTGACCGGGTAACACAGGCTCGTGGAAAGGAAGGGCCTATTAATGGTTGGTGAAAAAGTGTGATTCGGCAGTACAGAGTCGTGGAATGGAAGGGCCTATTAATTGTGGGTGAATGGGTGTGATTGGGCAAGAGGCTCGTGAAAGGAAGGGCCTATTAATTGTGGGTGAAAGCGTGTGGTTGGGCAGCACAGACTCGTGGAAAGGATGGGCCTATTAATGGTGGGTGAAAAAGTGTGATTGGGCAGCACAGAGTCGTGGAATGGAAGGGCCTATTAATTGTGGGTGAATGGGTGTGATTGGGCAACAAAGGCTCGTCGAATGCAAGCGCCTATTAATTGTGGGTGAATGGGTGTGATTGGGCAACAAAGGCTCGTCGAATGCAAGCGCCTATTAATTGTGGGTGAATGCATGTGATTGGGCAGCACAGGCTCGTGGAATGGGAGGGCCTACTAATTGTGGGTGAAAGGTGTGACTGGGAAGCACAGACTCATGGAAAGGAAGGGCCTATTAATTGTGGGAGAATTGGTGTGACTGGGCAGCACAGACTCGTGGAAAAGAAGGGCCTATTAATTGTGGGTGAATGGCTGTGATTGGGCAACAGGCTCGTGAAAGGAAGGGCCTATTAATTGTGGGTGAAAGCGTGTGGTTAGGCAGCACAGACTCGTGGAAAGGATGGGCCTATTAATGGTGGGTGAAAAAGTGTGATTGGGCAGCACAGAGTCGTGGAATGGAAGGGCCTATTAATTGTGGGTGAATGGGTGTGATTGGGCAACAAAGGCTCGTCGAATGCAAGCGCCTATTAATTGTGGGTGAATGCATGTGATTGGGCAGCACAGGCTCGTGGAATGGGAGGGCCTACTAATTGTGGGTGAAAGGTGTGACTGGGAAGCACAGACTCATGGAAAGGAAGGGCCTATTAATTGTGGGAGAATTGGTGTGACTGGGCAGCACAGGCTCGCGGAATGGACGGGCCTATTAATTGTAGGTGAATGGGAGTGATTGGGCAGCACAGACTCGTGGAAAGGAAGGGCCTAATAATTGTGGGTGAATGGGTGTGATTGGGCAACAGGTTCGTGGAAAGGAAGGTCCTATTAATTGTGGGTGAATGGGTGTGACTGGGCAGCACACACTCGTGGAATGGATGTGCCTATTAATTGTGGGTTAATGGGTGTGACTGGGCAGCACAGACTCGTGGAAAGGATGGGCCTATTAATTGTGGGTGAATGAGTGTGATTGGACCACACAGGTTCGTGGAAAGGAACTCCCTATTAATTATAGCTGAATGAGTGTGATTGGGCAGCACAGACTTGTGGAAAGGAACGGCCTATTAATTGTGGGTGAATGGGTGAAATTGGGCAGCAGGCTCGTGGAAAGGAAGGGCCTATTTATTGTGGGTGAATGGGTGTGACTGGGCAACACAGCCTCGTGGAAACGAAAGGCCTATTAATTGTTGGTGAATGGGTCAGACTGGGCAACACATGCTCGTGGAATGGAACGTCCTATTAATTGTGGGTGAATGAGTGTGATTGGGCAGCAGAGACTCGTGGAAAGGAAGGGCCTATTAATTGTGGATGAATGGTTGTGACTGGGCAACTCAGGCTCGTCGAATGAAAGCGCCTATTAATTGTGGGTGAATGGGTGGAATTGGGCAGCACAGGCTCGTGGAATGGGAGGGCCTACTAATTGTGGGTGAAAGGTGTGACTGGGCAACACAGACTCGTGGAAAGGAAGGGCCTATTAATTGTGGGTGAATGGGTGTGATTGGGCAACACAGACTCGTGGAAAGGAAGGGCCCATTAATTGTTGGTGAATAGGTGTGATTGCGCAGCACAGACTCCTGGAATGGAAGGGCCTATTAATTGTGGGTGAATGGTTGTGATTGGGCAGTGCTGACTCATGGAAATAAAGGGCCTATTAATTGTGTATGAATGGGTGTGACTGGGTAACACAGGCTCGTGGAAAGGAAGGGCCTATTAATTGTGGGTGAATGTGTGTACTGGGCAGCACAGACTCGTGGAAAGGAAGAGCCTATAAATTGTGGGAGAATAGGTGTGATTGCGCACCACAGACTCGTGGAAAAGAAGGGCCTATTAATTGTGGGTGAATGGGTGTGATTGGGCAACAGGCTCGTGGAAAGGAAGGGCCTATTAATTGTGGGTGAAAGCGTTTGGTTGGGCAGCACAGACTCGTGAAATGGGAGGGCCTACTAATTGTGGGTGAAAGGTGTGACTGGGCAACACAGACTCGTGGAAAGGAAGGGCGTATTAATTGTGGGTGAATGTGTGTGATTGGGCAACACAGTCTCATGGAAAGAAAGGGCCCATTAATTGTGGGGTAATGGGTGCGATTGGGCAACAAAGGCTCGGGGAAAAGAAGGACCTATTAATTGTGGGTGAATGTGTGTGACTGGGCAACACAGACTCGTGGAAAGCAAGGGCCTATTAATGGTTGGTGAAAAAGTGTGATTCGGCAGTACAGAGTCGTGGAATGGAAGGGCCTATTAATTGTGGGTGAATGGGTGTGATTGGGCAACACAGGCTCGTCGAATGGAAGCGCCTATTAATTGTGGGTGAATGGGTGTGATTGGGCAGCACAGCCTCGTGGAATGGGAGGTCCTACTAATTGTGGGTGAAAGATGTGACTGGGCAACACAGACTCGTGGAAAGGAAGGGCCTATTAATTCTGAGTGAATGGGTGTGATTGGGCAACACAGACTCGTGGAAAGGAAGGGCCCATTAATTGTTGGTGAATGTGTCAGACTGGGCAACACAGGCTCGTGGAATGGAACAGCCTATTAATTGTGGGTGAATGAGTGTGACAGGGCAGTACAGACTCTTGGAAAGGAAGGGCCTATTAATGGTGGATGAATAGGTGTGATTGCGCAGCACAGACTCCTGGAATGGAAGGTCCTATTAATTGTGGGTGAATGGTTGTGATTGGGCAGCACTGACTCGTGGAAAAGAAGGGCCTATTAATTGTGGGTGAATGGGTGTGATTGGGCAACAGGCCCGTGAAAGGAAGGGCCTATTAATTGTGGGTGAAAGCGTGTGGTTGGGCAGCACAGACTCGTGGAAAGGAAGGGCCTATTAATGGTGGGTGAAAAAATGTGATTGGGCAGGACAGTCGTGGAATGGAATGGCCTATTAATTGTGGGTGAATGGGTGTGATTGGGCAACACAGACTCGTCGAATGCAATCGCCTATTAATTGTGGGTGAATGGGTGTGATTGCGCAGCAAAGATTCGTGGAAAGGGCCTATTAATTGTGGGTGAAAGGGTGTGATTGGGCAACACCGGCTCGTGGAAAGGAAGGGCCTATTAATTGTTGGTGAATGGGTGTGACTGGGCAGCAGAGGCTCGTGGAATGGACGGGCTTAATAATTTTGGGTTAATGGGTGTGACTGGGCAGTACAGCCTCGTGGAAACGAAGGGCCTATTAATTGTTGGTGAATGGGTCAGACTGGGCAACACAGGCTCGTGGAATAGAACGGTCTATTAATTGTGGGTGAATGAGTGTGATTGGGCAGCAGAGACTCGTGGAAAGGAAGGGCCTATTAATGGTGGGTGAATGGTTGTGATTGGGCAGCACTGACTCGTGGAAATGAAGGGCCTTTTAATTGTGGATGAATTGGTGTGACTGGGCAACACAGGCTCGTGGAAAGGAAGGGCCTATTAATTGTGGGTGAATGTGTGTGACTGGGCAGCACAGATTCGTGGAAAGGATGGGCCTATTAATTGTGGGTGAATGGGTGTGATTGGGCAACAGGCTCGTGGAAAGGAAGGGCCTATTAATTGTGGGTGAAAGCGTGTGATTGGGCAGCGCAGACTCGTGGAAAGGAAGAGCCTATTAATGGTGGGTGAAAAAGTGTGATTGGGCAGCACAGAGTCGTGGAATGGAAGGGCCTATTAACTGTGGGTGAATGGGTGTGATTGGGCAGCACAGGCTCGTGGAATGGGAGGGCCTACTAATTGTGGGTGAAAGGTGTGACTGGGCAACACAGACTCGTGAAAGGAAGGGCCTATTAATTGTGGGTGAATGGGTGTGATTGGGCAACACAGACTCGTGGAAGGGAAGGGCCCATTAATTGTTGGTGAATGGGTCAGACTGGGGAACACAGGCTCGTGGAATGGAACGGCATATTAATTGTGGGTGAATGAGTGTGATTGGGCAGCAGAGACATGTGGAAAGGAAGGGCCTATTAATGGTGGGTGAATAGGTGTGATTGCGCAGCACAGACTCCTGGAATGGAAGGGCCTATTAATTGTAGGTGAATGGTTGTGATTGGGCAGCACAGACTCGTGGAAAGGAAGGGCCTAATAATTGTGGGTGAATGGGTGTGATTGGGCAACAGGTTCGTGGAAAGGAAGGGCCTATTAATTGTGGGTGAATGGGTGTGACTGGGCAGCACACACTCGTGGAATGACGGGCCTATTAATTGTGGGTTAATGGGTGTGATTGGGCAGCACAGACTCGTGGAAAAGAAGGGCCTATTAATTGTGGGTGAATGAGTGTGATTGGACCACACAGGTTCGTGGAAAGGAACTCCCTATTAATTATAGCTGAATGAGTGTGATTGGGCAGCACAGACTTGTGGAAAGGAAGGGCCTATTAATTGTGGGTGAATGGGTGAGATTGGGCAGCAGGCTCGTGGAAAGGAAGGGCCTATTTATTGTGGGTGAATGGGTGTGACTGGGCAACACAGCCTCGTGGAAACGAAGGGCCTATTAATTGTTGGTGAATGGGTCAGACTGGGCAACACATGCTCGTGGAATGGAACGTCCTATTAATTGTGGGTGAATGAGTGTGATTGGGCAGCAGAGACTCGTGGAAAGTAAGGGCCTATTAATGGTGGGTGAATGGTTGTGATTGGGCAGCACTCTCTCGTGGAAATGAAGGGCCTATTAATTGTGGATGAATGGGTGTGACTGGGCAACACAGGCTCGTGGAAATGCAGAGCCTATTAATGGTGGGTGAAAAAGTGTGATTGGGCAGCACAGAGTCGTGGAATGGAAGGGCCTATTAACTGTGGGTGAATGGGTGTGATTGGGCAACTCAGGCTCGTCGAATGAAAGCGCCTATTAATTGTGGGTGAATGGGTGTGATTGGGCAGCACAGGCTCGTGGAATGGGAGGGCCTACTAATTGTGGGTGAAAGGTGTGACTGGGCAACACAGACTCGTGGAAATGAAGGGCCTATTAATTGTGGGTGAATGGGTGTGACTGGGTAACACAGGCTCGTGGAAAGGAAGGGCCTATTAATTGTGGGTGAATGTGTGTGACTGGGCAGCACAGACTCGTGGAAAGGAAGAGCCTATAAATTGTGGGAGAATAGGTGTGATTGCGCACCACAGACTCGTGGAAAAGAAGGGCCTATTAATTGTGGGTGAATGGGTGTGATTGGGCAACAGGCTCGTGAAAGGAAGGGCCTATTAATTGTGGGTGAAAGCGTGTGGTTGGGCAGCACAGACTCGTGGAAAGGATGGGCCTATTAATGGTTGGTGAAAAAGTGTGATTCGGCAGTACAGAGTCGTGGAATGGAAGGGCCTATTAATTGTGGGTGAATGGGTGTGATTGGGCAACAAAGGCTCGTCGAATGCAAGCGCCTATTAATTGTGGGTGAATGCATGTGATTGGGCAGCACAGGCTCGTGGAATGGGAGGGCCTACTAATTGTGGGTGAAAGGTGTGACTGGGAAGCACAGACTCATGGAAAGGAAGGGCCTATTAATTGTGGGAGAATTGGTGTGACTGGGCAGCACAGGCTCGCGGAATGGACGGGCCTATTAATTGTAGGTGAATGGGAGTGATTGGGCAGCACAGACTCGTGGAAAGGAAGTGCCTAATAATTGTGGGTGAATGGGTGTGATTGGGCAACAGGTTCGTGGAAAGGAAGGGCCTATTAATTGTGGGTGAATGGGTGTGACCGGGCAGCACACACTCGTGGAATGGACGGGCCTATTAATTGTGGGTTAATGGGTGTGACTGGGCAGCACAGACTCGTGGAAAGGAAGGGCCTATTAATTGTGGGTGAATGAGTGTGATTGGACCACACAGGTTCGTGGAAAGGAACTCCCTATTAATTATAGCTGAATGAGTGTGATTGGGCAGCACAGACTTGTGGAAAGGAACGGCCTATTAATTGTGGGTGAATGGGTGAGATTGGGCAGCAGGCTCGTGGAAAGGAAGGGCCTATTTATTGTGGGTGAATGGGTGTGACTGGGCAACACAGCCTCGTGGAAACGAAAGGCCTATTAATTGTTGGTGAATGGGTCAGACTGGGCAACACATGCTCGTGGAATGGAACGTCCTATTAATTGTGGGTGAATGAGTGTGATTGGGCAGCAGAGACTCGTGGAAAGGAAGGGCCTATTAATGGTGGGTGAATGGTTGTGATTGGGCAGCACTCTCTCGTGGAAATGAAGGGCCTATTAATTGTGGATCAATGGTTGTGACTGGGCAACACAGGCTCGTGGAAAGGAAAAGCCTATTAATGGTGGGTGAAAAAGTGTGATTGGGCAGCACAGAGTCGTGGAATGGAAGGGCCTATTAACTGTGGGTGAATGGGTGTGATTGGGCAACTCAGGCTCGTCGAATGAAAGCGCCTATTAATTGTGGGTGAATGGGTGGAATTGGGCAGCACAGGCTCGTGGAATGGGAGGGCTTACTAATTGTGGGTGAAAGGTGTGACTGGGCAACACAGACTCGTGGAAAGGAAGGGCCTATTAATTGTGGGTGAATGGGTGTGATTGGGCAACACAGACTCGTGGAAAGGAAGGGCCCATTAATTGTTGGTGAATGGGTCAGACTGGGCAACACAGGCTCGTGGAATGGAACGGCATATTAATTGTGGGTGAATGAGTGTGATTGGGCAGCAGAGACTCGTGGAAAGGAAGGGCCTATTAATGGTGGGTGAATAGGTGTGATTGCGCAGCACAGACTCCTGAAATAGACGGGCCTATTAATTGTGGGTGAATGGTTGTGATTGGGCAGCGCTGACTCGTGGAAATGAAGGGCCTATTAATTGTGGATGAATGGGTGTGACTGGGTCACACAGGCTCGTGGAAAGGAAGGGCCTATTAATTGTGGGTGAATGGTTGTGATTGGGCAGCGCTGACTCGTGGAAATGAAGGGCCTATTAATTGTGGATGAATGGGTGTGACTGGGTAACACAGGCTCGTGGAAAGGAAGGGCCTATTAATTGTGGGTGAATGTGTGTGACTGGGCAGCACAGACTCGTGGAAAGGAAGAGCCTATAAATTGTGGGAGAATAGGTGTGATTGCGCACCACAGACTCGTGGAAAAGAAGGGCCTATTAATTGTTGGTGAATGGGTGTGATTGGGCAACAAAGGCTCGTCGAATGCAAGCGCCTATTAATTGTGGGTGAATGCATGTGATTGGGCAGCACAGGCTCGTGGAATGGGAGGGCCTACTAATTGTGGGTGAATGAGTGTGATTGGGCAGCAGAGACTCGTGGAAAGGAAGGGCCTATTAATGGTCGGTGAATAGGTGTGATTGCGCAGCACAGACTCCTGGAATAGACGGGCCTATTAATTGTGGGTGAATGGTTGTGATTGGGCAGCGCTGACTCGTGGAAATGAAGGGCCTATTAATTGTGGATGAATGGGTGTGACCGGGTAACACAGGCTCGTGGAAAGGAAGGGCCTATTAATGGTTGGTGAAAAAGTGTGATTCGGCAGTACAGAGTCGTGGAATGGAAGGGCCTATTAATTGTGGGTGAATGGGTGTGATTGGGCAAGAGGCTCGTGAAAGGAAGGGCCTATTAATTGTGGGTGAAAGCGTGTGGTTGGGCAGCACAGACTCGTGGAAAGGATGGGCCTATTAATGGTGGGTGAAAAAGTGTGATTGGGCAGCACAGAGTCGTGGAATGGAAGGGCCTATTAATTGTGGGTGAATGGGTGTGATTGGGCAACAAAGGCTCGTCGAATGCAAGCGCCTATTAATTGTGGGTGAATGGGTGTGATTGGGCAACAAAGGCTCGTCGAATGCAAGCGCCTATTAATTGTGGGTGAATGCATGTGATTGGGCAGCACAGGCTCGTGGAATGGGAGGGCCTACTAATTGTGGGTGAAAGGTGTGACTGGGAAGCACAGACTCATGGAAAGGAAGGGCCTATTAATTGTGGGAGAATTGGTGTGACTGGGCAGCACAGACTCGTGGAAAAGAAGGGCCTATTAATTGTGGGTGAATGGCTGTGATTGGGCAACAGGCTCGTGAAAGGAAGGGCCTATTAATTGTGGGTGAAAGCGTGTGGTTAGGCAGCACAGACTCGTGGAAAGGATGGGCCTATTAATGGTGGGTGAAAAAGTGTGATTGGGCAGCACAGAGTCGTGGAATGGAAGGGCCTATTAATTGTGGGTGAATGGGTGTGATTGGGCAACAAAGGCTCGTCGAATGCAAGCGCCTATTAATTGTGGGTGAATGCATGTGATTGGGCAGCACAGGCTCGTGGAATGGGAGGGCCTACTAATTGTGGGTGAAAGGTGTGACTGGGAAGCACAGACTCATGGAAAGGAAGGGCCTATTAATTGTGGGAGAATTGGTGTGACTGGGCAGCACAGGCTCGCGGAATGGACGGGCCTATTAATTGTAGGTGAATGGGAGTGATTGGGCAGCACAGACTCGTGGAAAGGAAGGGCCTAATAATTGTGGGTGAATGGGTGTGATTGGGCAACAGGTTCGTGGAAAGGAAGGTCCTATTAATTGTGGGTGAATGGGTGTGACTGGGCAGCACACACTCGTGGAATGGATGTGCCTATTAATTGTGGGTTAATGGGTGTGACTGGGCAGCACAGACTCGTGGAAAGGATGGGCCTATTAATTGTGGGTGAATGAGTGTGATTGGACCACACAGGTTCGTGGAAAGGAACTCCCTATTAATTATAGCTGAATGAGTGTGATTGGGCAGCACAGACTTGTGGAAAGGAACGGCCTATTAATTGTGGGTGAATGGGTGAAATTGGGCAGCAGGCTCGTGGAAAGGAAGGGCCTATTTATTGTGGGTGAATGGGTGTGACTGGGCAACACAGCCTCGTGGAAACGAAAGGCCTATTAATTGTTGGTGAATGGGTCAGACTGGGCAACACATGCTCGTGGAATGGAACGTCCTATTAATTGTGGGTGAATGAGTGTGATTGGGCAGCAGAGACTCGTGGAAAGGAAGGGCCTATTAATTGTGGATGAATGGTTGTGACTGGGCAACTCAGGCTCGTCGAATGAAAGCGCCTATTAATTGTGGGTGAATGGGTGGAATTGGGCAGCACAGGCTCGTGGAATGGGAGGGCCTACTAATTGTGGGTGAAAGGTGTGACTGGGCAACACAGACTCGTGGAAAGGAAGGGCCTATTAATTGTGGGTGAATGGGTGTGATTGGGCAACACAGACTCGTGGAAAGGAAGGGCCCATTAATTGTTGGTGAATAGGTGTGATTGCGCAGCACAGACTCCTGGAATGGAAGGGCCTATTAATTGTGGGTGAATGGTTGTGATTGGGCAGTGCTGACTCATGGAAATAAAGGGCCTATTAATTGTGTATGAATGGGTGTGACTGGGTAACACAGGCTCGTGGAAAGGAAGGGCCTATTAATTGTGGGTGAATGTGTGTACTGGGCAGCACAGACTCGTGGAAAGGAAGAGCCTATAAATTGTGGGAGAATAGGTGTGATTGCGCACCACAGACTCGTGGAAAAGAAGGGCCTATTAATTGTGGGTGAATGGGTGTGATTGGGCAACAGGCTCGTGGAAAGGAAGGGCCTATTAATTGTGGGTGAAAGCGTTTGGTTGGGCAGCACAGACTCGTGAAATGGGAGGGCCTACTAATTGTGGGTGAAAGGTGTGACTGGGCAACACAGACTCGTGGAAAGGAAGGGCGTATTAATTGTGGGTGAATGTGTGTGATTGGGCAACACAGTCTCATGGAAAGAAAGGGCCCATTAATTGTGGGGTAATGGGTGCGATTGGGCAACAAAGGCTCGGGGAAAAGAAGGACCTATTAATTGTGGGTGAATGTGTGTGACTGGGCAACACAGACTCGTGGAAAGCAAGGGCCTATTAATGGTTGGTGAAAAAGTGTGATTCGGCAGTACAGAGTCGTGGAATGGAAGGGCCTATTAATTGTGGGTGAATGGGTGTGATTGGGCAACACAGGCTCGTCGAATGGAAGCGCCTATTAATTGTGGGTGAATGGGTGTGATTGGGCAGCACAGCCTCGTGGAATGGGAGGTCCTACTAATTGTGGGTGAAAGATGTGACTGGGCAACACAGACTCGTGGAAAGGAAGGGCCTATTAATTCTGAGTGAATGGGTGTGATTGGGCAACACAGACTCGTGGAAAGGAAGGGCCCATTAATTGTTGGTGAATGTGTCAGACTGGGCAACACAGGCTCGTGGAATGGAACAGCCTATTAATTGTGGGTGAATGAGTGTGACAGGGCAGTACAGACTCTTGGAAAGGAAGGGCCTATTAATGGTGGATGAATAGGTGTGATTGCGCAGCACAGACTCCTGGAATGGAAGGTCCTATTAATTGTGGGTGAATGGTTGTGATTGGGCAGCACTGACTCGTGGAAAAGAAGGGCCTATTAATTGTGGGTGAATGGGTGTGATTGGGCAACAGGCCCGTGAAAGGAAGGGCCTATTAATTGTGGGTGAAAGCGTGTGGTTGGGCAGCACAGACTCGTGGAAAGGAAGGGCCTATTAATGGTGGGTGAAAAAATGTGATTGGGCAGGACAGTCGTGGAATGGAATGGCCTATTAATTGTGGGTGAATGGGTGTGATTGGGCAACACAGACTCGTCGAATGCAATCGCCTATTAATTGTGGGTGAATGGGTGTGATTGCGCAGCAAAGATTCGTGGAAAGGGCCTATTAATTGTGGGTGAAAGGGTGTGATTGGGCAACACCGGCTCGTGGAAAGGAAGGGCCTATTAATTGTTGGTGAATGGGTGTGACTGGGCAGCAGAGGCTCGTGGAATGGACGGGCTTAATAATTTTGGGTTAATGGGTGTGACTGGGCAGTACAGCCTCGTGGAAACGAAGGGCCTATTAATTGTTGGTGAATGGGTCAGACTGGGCAACACAGGCTCGTGGAATAGAACGGTCTATTAATTGTGGGTGAATGAGTGTGATTGGGCAGCAGAGACTCGTGGAAAGGAAGGGCCTATTAATGGTGGGTGAATGGTTGTGATTGGGCAGCACTGACTCGTGGAAATGAAGGGCCTTTTAATTGTGGATGAATTGGTGTGACTGGGCAACACAGGCTCGTGGAAAGGAAGGGCCTATTAATTGTGGGTGAATGTGTGTGACTGGGCAGCACAGATTCGTGGAAAGGATGGGCCTATTAATTGTGGGTGAATGGGTGTGATTGGGCAACAGGCTCGTGGAAAGGAAGGGCCTATTAATTGTGGGTGAAAGCGTGTGATTGGGCAGCGCAGACTCGTGGAAAGGAAGAGCCTATTAATGGTGGGTGAAAAAGTGTGATTGGGCAGCACAGAGTCGTGGAATGGAAGGGCCTATTAACTGTGGGTGAATGGGTGTGATTGGGCAGCACAGGCTCGTGGAATGGGAGGGCCTACTAATTGTGGGTGAAAGGTGTGACTGGGCAACACAGACTCGTGAAAGGAAGGGCCTATTAATTGTGGGTGAATGGGTGTGATTGGGCAACACAGACTCGTGGAAGGGAAGGGCCCATTAATTGTTGGTGAATGGGTCAGACTGGGGAACACAGGCTCGTGGAATGGAACGGCATATTAATTGTGGGTGAATGAGTGTGATTGGGCAGCAGAGACACGTGGAAAGGAAGGGCCTATTAATGGTGGGTGAATAGGTGTGATTGCGCAGCACAGACTCCTGGAATGGAAGGGCCTATTAATTGTAGGTGAATGGTTGTGATTGGGCAGCACAGACTCGTGGAAAGGAAGGGCCTAATAATTGTGGGTGAATGGGTGTGATTGGGCAACAGGTTCGTGGAAAGGAAGGGCCTATTAATTGTGGGTGAATGGGTGTGACTGGGCAGCACACACTCGTGGAATGACGGGCCTATTAATTGTGGGTTAATGGGTGTGATTGGGCAGCACAGACTCGTGGAAAAGAAGGGCCTATTAATTGTGGGTGAATGAGTGTGATTGGACCACACAGGTTCGTGGAAAGGAACTCCCTATTAATTATAGCTGAATGAGTGTGATTGGGCAGCACAGACTTGTGGAAAGGAAGGGCCTATTAATTGTGGGTGAATGGGTGAGATTGGGCAGCAGGCTCGTGGAAAGGAAGGGCCTATTTATTGTGGGTGAATGGGTGTGACTGGGCAACACAGCCTCGTGGAAACGAAGGGCCTATTAATTGTTGGTGAATGGGTCAGACTGGGCAACACATGCTCGTGGAATGGAACGTCCTATTAATTGTGGGTGAATGAGTGTGATTGGGCAGCAGAGACTCGTGGAAAGTAAGGGCCTATTAATGGTGGGTGAATGGTTGTGATTGGGCAGCACTCTCTCGTGGAAATGAAGGGCCTATTAATTGTGGATGAATGGGTGTGACTGGGCAACACAGGCTCGTGGAAATGCAGAGCCTATTAATGGTGGGTGAAAAAGTGTGATTGGGCAGCACAGAGTCGTGGAATGGAAGGGCCTATTAACTGTGGGTGAATGGGTGTGATTGGGCAACTCAGGCTCGTCGAATGAAAGCGCCTATTAATTGTGGGTGAATGGGTGTGATTGGGCAGCACAGGCTCGTGGAATGGGAGGGCCTACTAATTGTGGGTGAAAGGTGTGACTGGGCAACACAGACTCGTGGAAAGGAAGGGCCTTTTAATTGTGGGTGAATGGGTGTGATTGTGCAACACAGACTCGTGGAAAGGAAGGATCCATTAATTGTTGGTGAATGGGTCAGACTGGGCAAAACAGGCTCGTGGAATGGAATGGCATATTAATTGTGGGTGAATGAGTGTGATTGGGCAGCAGAGACTCGTGGAAAGGAGGTGCCTATTAATGGTGGGTGAATAGATGTGATTGCGCAGCACAGACTCCTGGAATGGAAGGGCCTATTAATTGTGGGTGAATGGTTGTGATTGGGCAGCGCTGACTCGTGGAAATGAAGGGCCTATTAATTGTGTATGAATGGGTGTGACTGGGTAACACAGGCTCGTGGAAAGGAAGAGCCTATAAATTGTGGGAGAATAGGTGTGATTGCGCACCACAGACTCGTGGAAAAGAAGGGCCTATTAATTGTGGGTGAATGGGTGTGATTGGGCAACAGGCTCGTGGAAAGGAAGGGCCTATTAATTGTGGGTGAAAGCGTTTGGTTGGGCAGCACAGACTCGTGAAATGGGAGGGCCTACTAATTGTGGGTGAATGGTGTGACTGGGCAACACAGACTCGTGGAAAGGAAGGGCGTATTAATTGTGGGTGAATGTTTGTGATTGGGCAACACAGTCTCATGGAAAGAAAGGGCCCATTAATTGTGGGGTAATGGGTGCGATTGGGCAACAAAGGCTCGGGGAAAAGAAGGACCTATTAATTGTGGGTGAATGTGTGTGACTGGGCAACACAGACTCGTGGAAAGCAAGGGCCTATTAATGGTTGGTGAAAAAGTGTGATTCGGCAGTACAGAGTCGTGGAATGGAAGTGCCTATTAATTGTGGGTGAATGGGTGTGATTGGGCAACACAGACTCGTGGAAAGGAAGGGCCCATTAATTGTTGGTGAATGGGTCAGACTGGGCAACACAGGCTCGTGGAATGGAACGGCATATTAATTGTGGGTGAATGAGTGTGATTGGGCAGCAGAGACTCGTGGAAAGGAAGGGCCTATTAATGGTGGGTGAATAGGTGTGATTGCGCAGCACAGACTCCTGAAATAGACGGGCCTATTAATTGTGGGTGAATGGTTGTGATTGGGCAGCGCTGACTCGTGGAAATGAAGGGCCTATTAATTGTGGATGAATGGGTGTGACTGGGTAACACAGACTCGTGGAAAGGAAGGGCCTATTAATTGTGGGTGAATGGTTGTAATTGGGCAGCGCTGACTCGTGGAAATGAAGGGCCTATTAATTGTGGATGAATGGGTGTGACTGGGTAACACAGGCTCGTGGAAAGGAAGGGCCTATTAATTGTGGGTGAATGTGTGTGACTGGGCAGCACAGACTCGTGGAAAGGAAGAGCCTATAAATTGTGGGAGAATAGGTGTGATTGCGCACCACAGACTCGTGGAAAAGAAGGGCCTATTAATTGTGGGTGAATGGGTGTGATTGGGCAACAGGCTCGTGAAAGGAAGGGCCTATTAATTGTGGGTGAAAGCGTGTGGTTGGGCAGCACAGACTCGTGGAAAGGATGGGCCTATTAATGGTTGGTGAAAAAGTGTGATTCGGCAGTACAGAGTCGTGGAATGGAAGGGCCTATTAATTGTGGGTGAATGGGTGTGATTGGGCAACAAAGGCTCGTCGAATGCAAGCGCCTATTAATTGTGGGTGAATGCATGTGATTGGGCAGCACAGGCTCGTGGAATGGGAGGGCCTACTAATTGTGGGTGAAAGGTGTGACTGGGAAGCACAGACTCATGGAAAGGAAGGGCCTATTAATTGTGGGAGAATTGGTGTGACTGGGCAGCACAGGCTCGCGGAATGGACGGGCCTATTAATTGTAGGTGAATGGGAGTGATTGGGCAGCACAGACTCGTGGAAAGGAAGTGCCTAATAATTGTGGGTGAATGGGTGTGATTGGGCAACAGGTTCGTGGAAAGGAAGGGCCTATTAATTGTGGGTGAATGGGTGTGACCGGGCAGCACACACTCGTGGAATGGACGGGCCTATTAATTGTGGGTTAATGGGTGTGACTGGGCAGCACAGACTCGTGGAAAGGAAGGGCCTATTAATTGTGGGTGAATGAGTGTGATTGGACCACACAGGTTCGTGGAAAGGAACTCCCTATTAATTATAGCTGAATGAGTGTGATTGGGCAGCACAGACTTGTGGAAAGGAACGGCCTATTAATTGTGGGTGAATGGGTGAGATTGGGCAGCAGGCTCGTGGAAAGGAAGGGCCTATTTATTGTGGGTGAATGGGTGTGACTGGGCAACACAGCCTCGTGGAAACGAAAGGCCTATTAATTGTTGGTGAATGGGTCAGACTGGGCAACACATGCTCGTGGAATGGAACGTCCTATTAATTGTGGGTGAATGAGTGTGATTGGGCAGCAGAGACTCGTGGAAAGGAAGGGCCTATTAATGGTGGGTGAATGGTTGTGATTGGGCAGCACTCTCTCGTGGAAATGAAGGGCCTATTAATTGTGGATCAATGGTTGTGACTGGGCAACACAGGCTCGTGGAAAGGAAAAGCCTATTAATGGTGGGTGAAAAAGTGTGATTGGGCAGCACAGAGTCGTGGAATGGAAGGGCCTATTAACTGTGGGTGAATGGGTGTGATTGGGCAACTCAGGCTCGTCGAATGAAAGCGCCTATTAATTGTGGGTGAATGGGTGGAATTGGGCAGCACAGGCTCGTGGAATGGGAGGGCTTACTAATTGTGGGTGAAAGGTGTGACTGGGCAACACAGACTCGTGGAAAGGAAGGGCCTATTAATTGTGGGTGAATGGGTGTGATTGGGCAACACAGACTCGTGGAAAGGAAGGGCCCATTAATTGTTGGTGAATGGGTCAGACTGGGCAACACAGGCTCGTGGAATGGAACGGCATATTAATTGTGGGTGAATGAGTGTGATTGGGCAGCAGAGACTCGTGGAAAGGAAGGGCCTATTAATGGTGGGTGAATAGGTGTGATTGCGCAGCACAGACTCCTGAAATAGACGGGCCTATTAATTGTGGGTGAATGGTTGTGATTGGGCAGCGCTGACTCGTGGAAATGAAGGGCCTATTAATTGTGGATGAATGGGTGTGACTGGGTCACACAGGCTCGTGGAAAGGAAGGGCCTATTAATTGTGGGTGAATGGTTGTGATTGGGCAGCGCTGACTCGTGGAAATGAAGGGCCTATTAATTGTGGATGAATGGGTGTGACTGGGTAACACAGGCTCGTGGAAAGGAAGGGCCTATTAATTGTGGGTGAATGTGTGTGACTGGGCAGCACAGACTCGTGGAAAGGAAGAGCCTATAAATTGTGGGAGAATAGGTGTGATTGCGCACCACAGACTCGTGGAAAAGAAGGGCCTATTAATTGTTGGTGAATGGGTGTGATTGGGCAACAAAGGCTCGTCGAATGCAAGCGCCTATTAATTGTGGGTGAATGCATGTGATTGGGCAGCACAGGCTCGTGGAATGGGAGGGCCTACTAATTGTGGGTGAATGAGTGTGATTGGGCAGCAGAGACTCGTGGAAAGGAAGGGCCTATTAATGGTCGGTGAATAGGTGTGATTGCGCAGCACAGACTCCTGGAATAGACGGGCCTATTAATTGTGGGTGAATGGTTGTGATTGGGCAGCGCTGACTCGTGGAAATGAAGGGCCTATTAATTGTGGATGAATGGGTGTGACCGGGTAACACAGGCTCGTGGAAAGGAAGGGCCTATTAATGGTTGGTGAAAAAGTGTGATTCGGCAGTACAGAGTCGTGGAATGGAAGGGCCTATTAATTGTGGGTGAATGGGTGTGATTGGGCAAGAGGCTCGTGAAAGGAAGGGCCTATTAATTGTGGGTGAAAGCGTGTGGTTGGGCAGCACAGACTCGTGGAAAGGATGGGCCTATTAATGGTGGGTGAAAAAGTGTGATTGGGCAGCACAGAGTCGTGGAATGGAAGGGCCTATTAATTGTGGGTGAATGGGTGTGATTGGGCAACAAAGGCTCGTCGAATGCAAGCGCCTATTAATTGTGGGTGAATGGGTGTGATTGGGCAACAAAGGCTCGTCGAATGCAAGCGCCTATTAATTGTGGGTGAATGCATGTGATTGGGCAGCACAGGCTCGTGGAATGGGAGGGCCTACTAATTGTGGGTGAAAGGTGTGACTGGGAAGCACAGACTCATGGAAAGGAAGGGCCTATTAATTGTGGGAGAATTGGTGTGACTGGGCAGCACAGACTCGTGGAAAAGAAGGGCCTATTAATTGTGGGTGAATGGCTGTGATTGGGCAACAGGCTCGTGAAAGGAAGGGCCTATTAATTGTGGGTGAAAGCGTGTGGTTAGGCAGCACAGACTCGTGGAAAGGATGGGCCTATTAATGGTGGGTGAAAAAGTGTGATTGGGCAGCACAGAGTCGTGGAATGGAAGGGCCTATTAATTGTGGGTGAATGGGTGTGATTGGGCAACAAAGGCTCGTCGAATGCAAGCGCCTATTAATTGTGGGTGAATGCATGTGATTGGGCAGCACAGGCTCGTGGAATGGGAGGGCCTACTAATTGTGGGTGAAAGGTGTGACTGGGAAGCACAGACTCATGGAAAGGAAGGGCCTATTAATTGTGGGAGAATTGGTGTGACTGGGCAGCACAGGCTCGCGGAATGGACGGGCCTATTAATTGTAGGTGAATGGGAGTGATTGGGCAGCACAGACTCGTGGAAAGGAAGGGCCTAATAATTGTGGGTGAATGGGTGTGATTGGGCAACAGGTTCGTGGAAAGGAAGGTCCTATTAATTGTGGGTGAATGGGTGTGACTGGGCAGCACACACTCGTGGAATGGATGTGCCTATTAATTGTGGGTTAATGGGTGTGACTGGGCAGCACAGACTCGTGGAAAGGATGGGCCTATTAATTGTGGGTGAATGAGTGTGATTGGACCACACAGGTTCGTGGAAAGGAACTCCCTATTAATTATAGCTGAATGAGTGTGATTGGGCAGCACAGACTTGTGGAAAGGAACGGCCTATTAATTGTGGGTGAATGGGTGAAATTGGGCAGCAGGCTCGTGGAAAGGAAGGGCCTATTTATTGTGGGTGAATGGGTGTGACTGGGCAACACAGCCTCGTGGAAACGAAAGGCCTATTAATTGTTGGTGAATGGGTCAGACTGGGCAACACATGCTCGTGGAATGGAACGTCCTATTAATTGTGGGTGAATGAGTGTGATTGGGCAGCAGAGACTCGTGGAAAGGAAGGGCCTATTAATTGTGGATGAATGGTTGTGACTGGGCAACTCAGGCTCGTCGAATGAAAGCGCCTATTAATTGTGGGTGAATGGGTGGAATTGGGCAGCACAGGCTCGTGGAATGGGAGGGCCTACTAATTGTGGGTGAAAGGTGTGACTGGGCAACACAGACTCGTGGAAAGGAAGGGCCTATTAATTGTGGGTGAATGGGTGTGATTGGGCAACACAGACTCGTGGAAAGGAAGGGCCCATTAATTGTTGGTGAATAGGTGTGATTGCGCAGCACAGACTCCTGGAATGGAAGGGCCTATTAATTGTGGGTGAATGGTTGTGATTGGGCAGCGCTGACTCATGGAAATAAAGGGCCTATTAATTGTGTATGAATGGGTGTGACTGGGTAACACAGGCTCGTGGAAAGGAAGGGCCTATTAATTGTGGGTGAATGTGTGTACTGGGCAGCACAGACTCGTGGAAAGGAAGAGCCTATAAATTGTGGGAGAATAGGTGTGATTGCGCACCACAGACTCGTGGAAAAGAAGGGCCTATTAATTGTGGGTGAATGGGTGTGATTGGGCAACAGGCTCGTGGAAAGGAAGGGCCTATTAATTGTGGGTGAAAGCGTTTGGTTGGGCAGCACAGACTCGTGAAATGGGAGGGCCTACTAATTGTGGGTGAAAGGTGTGACTGGGCAACACAGACTCGTGGAAAGGAAGGGCGTATTAATTGTGGGTGAATGTGTGTGATTGGGCAACACAGTCTCATGGAAAGAAAGGGCCCATTAATTGTGGGGTAATGGGTGCGATTGGGCAACAAAGGCTCGGGGAAAAGAAGGACCTATTAATTGTGGGTGAATGTGTGTGACTGGGCAACACAGACTCGTGGAAAGCAAGGGCCTATTAATGGTTGGTGAAAAAGTGTGATTCGGCAGTACAGAGTCGTGGAATGGAAGGGCCTATTAATTGTGGGTGAATGGGTGTGATTGGGCAACACAGGCTCGTCGAATGGAAGCGCCTATTAATTGTGGGTGAATGGGTGTGATTGGGCAGCACAGCCTCGTGGAATGGGAGGTCCTACTAATTGTGGGTGAAAGATGTGACTGGGCAACACAGACTCGTGGAAAGGAAGGGCCTATTAATTCTGAGTGAATGGGTGTGATTGGGCAACACAGACTCGTGGAAAGGAAGGGCCCATTAATTGTTGGTGAATGTGTCAGACTGGGCAACACAGGCTCGTGGAATGGAACAGCCTATTAATTGTGGGTGAATGAGTGTGACAGGGCAGTACAGACTCTTGGAAAGGAAGGGCCTATTAATGGTGGGTGAATAGGTGTGATTGCGCAGCACAGACTCCTGGAATGGAAGGTCCTATTAATTGTGGGTGAATGGTTGTGATTGGGCAGCACTGACTCGTGGAAAAGAAGGGCCTATTAATTGTGGGTGAATGGGTGTGATTGGGCAACAGGCCCGTGAAAGGAAGGGCCTATTAATTGTGGGTGAAAGCGTGTGGTTGGGCAGCACAGACTCGTGGAAAGGAAGGGCCTATTAATGGTGGGTGAAAAAATGTGATTGGGCAGGACAGTCGTGGAATGGAATGGCCTATTAATTGTGGGTGAATGGGTGTGATTGGGCAACACAGACTCGTCGAATGCAATCGCCTATTAATTGTGGGTGAATGGGTGTGATTGCGCAGCAAAGATTCGTGGAAAGGGCCTATTAATTGTGGGTGAAAGGGTGTGATTGGGCAACACCGGCTCGTGGAAAGGAAGGGCCTATTAATTGTTGGTGAATGGGTGTGACTGGGCAGCAGAGGCTCGTGGAATGGACGGGCTTAATAATTTTGGGTTAATGGGTGTGACTGGGCAGTACAGCCTCGTGGAAACGAAGGGCCTATTAATTGTTGGTGAATGGGTCAGACTGGGCAACACAGGCTCGTGGAATAGAACGGTCTATTAATTGTGGGTGAATGAGTGTGATTGGGCAGCAGAGACTCGTGGAAAGGAAGGGCCTATTAATGGTGGGTGAATGGTTGTGATTGGGCAGCACTGACTCGTGGAAATGAAGGGCCTTTTAATTGTGGATGAATTGGTGTGACTGGGCAACACAGGCTCGTGGAAAGGAAGGGCCTATTAATTGTGGGTGAATGTGTGTGACTGGGCAGCACAGATTCGTGGAAAGGATGGGCCTATTAATTGTGGGTGAATGGGTGTGATTGGGCAACAGGCTCGTGGAAAGGAAGGGCCTATTAATTGTGGGTGAAAGCGTGTGATTGGGCAGCGCAGACTCGTGGAAAGGAAGAGCCTATTAATGGTGGGTGAAAAAGTGTGATTGGGCAGCACAGAGTCGTGGAATGGAAGGGCCTATTAACTGTGGGTGAATGGGTGTGATTGG